>NW_023270305.1:79768903-79990062 GCF_011800145.1 Mirounga leonina | reverse complement strand
CATGCCTCCCGCCAGTGTGTGGGAGCTGAGAGCAGGAAATGGGGTCCTGTTTTATCAGTGGGCATGCTGACTGAAGTGGTCCTCTAAAACACTCAGGGTGGTTCATGTCACACTCAGGGACACCTGAATGGTCTCAGCAGTCCTTGCTGCTGCATGCAAACCCGACCGGCACCAGCATGGGAATGTGCAGGCCAATTTCCCCAACAAGTGAACAGGTGGGCAGCCCTCTCCCACCCTTTTGTCCCATTAGCCGCAACTTGGGAGAAAATATGGCCCCTGCTGTGCTAAGTATTATCTCGATTTTTCACACTTGAGAAGGTGCCTTCTGGAGCACTTCTAATGGACCATCTCCTGGCTGGCTAGATTCTAAAAAATCGTGTATTTTATTGCTCCAGAGAATTGACATTTTTTGTCCTTTAAGTCTTACTTTGAGGAGAAGATAGATGATTTCTGAGAGAGTAAGGTTGAGGTTGGAGCTGGAATTCTAACATTTAGAAACTGAGAGTCACACCCCACTGTCCTGGGTAGCTACACAGCACAGTGACTTTGTTGTTGGTGCCACGGTTTGGGAAGGCAACTGGTGTGGGCTCCCAGGGGCACTACGAGCCACGCTTCAGCAGTTCCTAATGGCTCAGGCCTAAGCTTCCAAGCCAGATATGTTGACCTTCTTTATGCCTGTAAGATCCACCCTGTAATTTCTCTTCATCTCACACTGTCCTGGGATCAACTGGCTTTTCCTTAAACTATGTCAGCCTGGCTATTGATAAAGCTGGCATAAAGGTGAAGGGTCAATGACCATCATTGCTTCTAGCTTCAAAGCGCTCCAGAGAAGGAGCACTCTGGCTCCATCCGGGGAGAAGCTGCCTAGCTGGGAAGGCCCCGAGGGCCCAGCACGTGGAAGGCCTGTGGGGCTGGCCCAGACCCCGGTGCAAGTGTTAATCCTATGAGTCCATGCAGTCCTCTTGCTACAGTGAAGTGTATCAATATTTGTAAATTCTCTAATCCATTTCAGTTGCCAGGACAGGGTAATATAAGTCAATACATTTCTTGGAGATTAGCAGAAGCTTATGATCATAATAAGCAAACACAACTTGCCCCATCTTGGACTGCTTGAAGCCTGGGTTGTAATGTTTCTCACAAGAACCCCTTGTCAAATTGTCCTACTGAGTGAGTCCTCAGGGGTGGCACATACCTGTGGGGACAGTGCCCCGGGCTTGGCTGGTGGCTGGCTGGGCTGTGTGCCGCAGGCAACTGCTCATCGGGGGAGAAGCTGCCTGGTGCTGGGCCTGGGGGATGGTGAGGGGAAGGGCCGGCCTTGTGGCAGTGGCTGGGCTGCTCAGACTTCCACCACCTGGGTGGATGGTTGTGGCCATCCCTTTGGCCAGCGGAGACCCTCCAACGACATTATTCCGGGGTGGCCCAGCCCCTCCTATAGGAGCCCTGAGGAAATAAAACAGAATCAGTCAGGTGAGGTCACAGATGAAACCACACAGTACAGGCCATTAATAAAGGCCCACTCTTACCTCCCAACTCTGAGAGATGAAGGCCACACAGTCCAGGGCACAAATACTAAAAGAATGCCAAGATAATCCTGTAGGCAAATGATGACCTGAGCTCAAGCTTGGCAGTGGAGCACCCTTTATAAAACCTTCATGGGGGCTAACTTTCAATGTAAATAGTTAAGAAACAACAGAAGAACCCTAAGAATCAATATCAATCAAATATTTTGTACCAGAGCTACTGCCCTGATTCGGTCTAATATGCAGCTGTGTCCGTCCCCACACACATCCAGAAAGAGTGGATGACTCAGCCACATCCCACGAGGCTTGGACATATCTGGCACATGGTGGGAAGCCGTGGCAAGGACCCATGCCCCTCGGGACACAGCCGCCTTCTCGTTTCTGCCGGCTTCTGGGAAAGGGCCTCTGGGAAACGGTCCTTCTGAGGGATGTCAGGGAACTTGCAGTGTCATACCAGAAATAGACGTCCTTTCACCCCAAGTTTCCAGATGAAAACAGTTTCCAGTGTTTAAGAAATATGAGAACACAGCAACTCTGAAAATGGGCTGTAGCCCTTTGACCCCCGTGTACTTGCACCAAACTCATGCACTGGTGGTGAGTGTACACGATACGGCAGAATCTGGGGGCTCGGAAGTTTCTGTGGGTTCAGTTTCAGGGATCAAATATCTGCCATTTGTCCAAGAGCTGGGTCAAGTCCCCTTCTGTCCCCTCAGAGTCTTGGTCATGAGACACCAGAAGCCACGTGAGGGTGAGAGCAGGCACTGCCAGGTCCATCGCCAGGTCAGGGAGCTCCCACCCCATGTGGCTCGGTACCGCGGACCAGGACTTCAGCCAGGGATGGGCTGTGCCCCACTAAGTCAGGGTTTCTGAAGAACCGCCGTGGGAAGAGGGCCTCCTGGAAAAGGACTCAGCTGTCCAGGGACCATAGGCAGAGCCCCTAGAGCTGCCCTGAAATTCACCTCTAGCAAGGAGGAACTCTGTCAGTGGGCCAGAATATTCAAAACCATGAATATTTTAAAAGATTTATTTATTTGAGAGAGAGAGAACGAGTGGAAGGGGCAGAGGGAGAGGAAGAGAGAATCTCAAACAGACTCTGCACCAAGTGTGGAACCTGACATGGGGCTCGAACTCACGACCCTGAGATCATGACCTGAGCCGAAACCAAGAGTTGGACGCTCAAATGACTGCACCACCCAGGTGCCCATGAATTTTTTTTAAAAAATCACATCTGCTACCTATTGAACTCACTTTTACCCTAAGAAAAAATTTTTAAAACTTGAATAAAGTGGGCTCACAAATTATGGGCCTTTCCAGGAAGGGCCCGATGACATACAAGCAAGCCCATATCATGGCCAGCACCACTCCTCTGGGTGCTTTGAAAAGTATGAATCAGTGTAGCCAACAGTGCAAGGTCTAGGCATTATTTAATTGTTTTCCTGTCAGTCTTGTCCCAGGGAGAGCAGAAACCCAGGGGCCATGTCTTCAGTTGATGTGCTTGTGCTTCAGGTAACCCAGAGCTGTGCCCATGACAGGTTTCCACGGGTGAGACTGACAAATAAAATCAACAGTGGACCCCTCATCTTAGTGGGAAATTCTCAGATAACTCCAGACAACTTCTTGAGCAAATTTTTTAGATTGTATTTTCTGTTTTATAAAAATGATACAACAGGAAATTTGCAAAAAATAGGAAAGCACAAGGAAGAAGAAAATTTTTAATTACTCCTAATGCCGTCACTCAGGAACAATTGTTAGCTTTTGAGAATGTATGTTTTTCCTTTGCATGTATGCATACGTGTGTTTTATGCATAGCAGGTTTATGTGTGTCACACACACACACCAGCTGTACTCAATTGGACGCACCGGCACGGGTACATGTGCACACACACATCTCACTTCGTGATCTTCCACCCCCACTTGGTGCTGTTGCCCTGACTCCAGCTCATTCTCCTCCCATCTTGTCCCCTCACAGCCAGAGTCTGCTGAGGGAATGACAAGCAAAACCTAATTCAGAAGGGGAAAAGCTTGCCATGTGGAACCCTCGCCCAAGGGGAGCTCTGAGCTCACGCGGCAAAAGCCTGTGGGCAGGGGAACCCTTGTGACTTCTGGACTGTGTGTTTTTGGCTTTGCTCAGACCACAGCATGATCTCCAGGCAGTAACCAGCAACAGGGGAACATGGGGAATGTGCTCCTCCTCTCCTGGGCAGTGACACCAGCCTCACCTGGAGACGGGTGTCACGTAGTTTCCTGGGAACACCCCAGACAGCCCAGTCCTCAGGGACGTCCCCTTGAACCAGCCATCCTGACACTTCTCTAGGACCCGGTACATCTCGCCTTTCCGCAGCTCCAGCTCATCGTTCTTCTGGGGCTTGTAAGCATAGAGCGCCAGGTACCTATGGGAAGAAGAGGAGGGCCAAGGATAAATGATGGCTGGCAGAGGTGGGCATATGCCATCTGGCATCACCTATATCACAGGTGGGCTCATCTTTGGATGAGCTGAGCCGAAACCAAGAGTCGGACACTCAAATGACTGCACCACCCAGGTGCCCCATGAATTTTTTTTAAAAAATCACATCTGCTGATGTGGAGTAGCTGATGCCTACAGGGCTTGTGCATACCGTGCCTGACCTATTTTCATGATACATCACTGCGGTGGTGCAGGGAAGAGAGAGAACCCAGCACTGTGATCGCCCACCTAGAGAACCAGGTCCTGAGAGGTATATGTGGGGTGGGGTGGGGGAGGGGAGAAAGACCTCTACTTTTTGCTCCTGGAGTCCAGGTCATTCCACAGCCCTGCGCTGGCTGACCCGGGCAAGCAGGCACCCACCCGTCCGACAGCTCAGAGAGCCTATGACTCATCCAAGGTCCTGGAGGATGGGCCAGAACTAGATCACAGGTCTTTGGGCCCCACCATCTAAAGCCTGATGCTCTGAGCCAGAGAAAACTCTAGGGAAAACCAAAAATGAACCAGGCATGTTTTGGGCTGGATTTTCCTCGTTTCATCTAACTGGGCCTTGGCTTACCTGCCTGTTTCATTGAATCAGTCTGAGCTGGAGGATACCCCAAAGGCCCTTTTAAAGAAAAGACAGTCTAGTTAGGGAATTCTCAGTTGCATCTTTCCTTGCAATATTTGTGCCATGACTAATAATTTAAATTCTACTTTTCTCTTAAGCCTATTTGAAGACAAACCAAGAACAAACTCAGTGGTGTAAATCCTGGCTTAGGGCTTAGAAGTTCTGCCTGTAACTTAGCCTATGACCCTGGGGCATGCCTCTCTTGTCACATACCTCATGATACCTCAATCTCCAACCCCACAGGGCACTTGCAAGGACTAGATAATACTTGCAAAGTGCTTTGCTACTTTGGGGGCTTGGGGAAATGGGTTTTAAATTGATAGAGAGAATGGTAATAGGCAACCATGTTGCTCACAAGATCCAGGAGGAAAGTTGGTGAGGCCTCAGGTCAGTGAGAAACAAAAGATGAATTTTAAAGAAGTGTCATCTCTAGGATCTCCTACCAGGATGGACAGCCTGGTGGGCATGTTCACCCCTCCCAGGGCCATGGGTGCTAGGGGCTGGAGGACAGTCCCAGGTCTCTGGATATCTCAGGAGGCTCACAGACCCCCAGAGCACCTCCTGACTCTAGGAGAGGTCTTCTCAGGAGGCGAATACAGAAATGGGAATGACTCACTAGGGTTTAAGCAAGAAGAAAGGAGGGCCCTTGAGTCTCAGAGGCCTGATGAGGAACAGGCTACAACAGAATGGGAACCTGTAAAGATGTCATGTCCCTAACATAAAATAAAATAAGGTAAAACAACATACACCTGCCCCCACCCACACCCCTGGCCCTACACACTGCAAGTGCCTCTGCTTCATTCAATGGAGGCCTTGCCTGGTTAATTTCCTTTGTTTACAAAGGATGAAAGGATGGCCTGCACCTTGATTTCTCTCTCTGTCTGAAAAGATAAATACCAACAGACAGGAAGGACTCGGGGCTTCAGGGAGGATAAGGGAAGCCATCACTGGAGAGGACCCCCTTGATTCATGTTTTTGACGCAAGGCCCAGGTGACAAAAAGAACCCGGGGTGTCATCTGTCTGTTCTCACATCTGATGACTTGCAGGAGCTCTCTGATGGTGACAGAGGAATGACCACAAACAGGAAAGTCACGTGACAATTGCGTTTGCGCCCCCGACGCCGGCTTGCCCTTTAACCACTCAGGGGCGGCCTCACATGGGGAGGCATGGCGCGGGCTCAGGCAGGGGCAGGATGAACCCAAGAGGAAAGGAGAGGAGATGGCTGGGGCAGTGGGAGGCTTGTGAACAACAGTGACACATGCCTTTTGTGCCTGCTCTCAAGGAAATGTAATTGAAGCATAAATCCTGTTTGCCTGCCTCCTTCCGTGTCTTCATGGTGTGAGAACAATCTTTTTGATTTTGTGAATGCACAGTGGCCAGGAGCACAGCGCCAAGCTGGGGGTGACGGCGCCTTGGGGTGTGCATGTGCACAACACAGCCCTCAGCAAACAATGATGTTTCGTTGGTCAGGGAGGGAGGAACCACATGCTGCTTTTGTTCTCTTTGCCCAGAGGGGCGACAGGCACTGGGCTCTCATACCTGGCTTGGCCAACAAGGCGTGGGCACCGACATCCACTGCCCCCAGTCCCGGGGCCTGTGCCGAGCCTGGAAGCCCCTGTAGAGCAGTGATGCCACCACACGAGGCCCACCACTAGCCTGTGCCCTGCCAGCTGCCTCGTCAGCCCCCAGGCCCAGGAGGAGACCATGTCCCGCGCACCTCAGGCACGTCCTCCTCCTCCCTCTGGGCCCCTGGCTGTCCGAGGACTGGGCCAGTGGGCTATCACCTGTGTCCTGAAGAGGTGCTCCACAGTTTCCCGCCTGCCTGGGCTCTGCCGGAACAAACACCGCTTTTCCAAAGGCTGCTTTCACGTGTGCAGGTTCAAGACTGGCCGACCTCCTCAAAGAGGGCACCGTGTTAAAGAGTTTAAATGCCCTGCTCTTCCACTCTCATCTCCCCAGTCGTGAGGGATGTGAGGAATCCTGAGCAGATGAGTCCTCCCATGACAGATCATCCTGTCCTCAGCTAGGATCTTGGCGCAAGGCAGCCACCTGCCACCACGTAGCACGTCTACCTCCTCAGGAGGGCGAGAGCCAGTGCAGAGGGAGCTCAGTCCAGCCTGGAGGAAGGGGACTATGTGTATGCGGCTCCAGCTGGGGTTCCCAGCAAACCTTGGCTCAGGGCAGCTCTACACCAAGGTGTCCCCTGAATATGCTAAATTTGCACCAATGTTCCCCTCTATCTGGAGCTCTCTTTGCTCATCCTGCTGCCCTCCACTCCGCACTACACTGTATCCTCCACGAAGGTAGAGATTTTTATCTATTTTGTTCTCTGCTCTTTCCCTAGGATCCAGAATATGTCTGGCACTCGCAATAAATACTTGTTTTATAAAAGAATAAAATAGGGGTTCTGGTGTTGAGACTAAGATGAAGACTGCTGAAGGGAAGTGTGTCTGTGTGTGCATCTGTATGCGTGTGGGCACGTACAGCCCCAAGGTCTGCCGGCTGACCTTGAACATAAAAACAAGCACAAACAGGTACCAGCTTTCTTCATTCAGAGGCCAGTGTGGAGTTGGGACTGTGCCAGGAGGGAATGGACACCATGGGGATGCAAGAAAAGGCAGAAAGGACAGGCCTGTGGGATGCTGGTGTCTCAGCAGTGAGAAGAGTGAAAAGGAGAAGCAGAGGGTGAACGACAGGACAAGAGGGCAGAGAGAGCTGAGTCTGTCCAGGAGAGATCTGAGCTGCCCTAGAGAACCCAGACAGACAAAAGCAAGCAGGGAAGGCAGTGAGCTAGGGGAGGGAGGGAAACACCCGAGGCACAAGGTACATACGTGGGTGAGAGGTGAGTCAAAGAGGGGAGGAGAAACAGGAGTCGAAAAGCTTCTATTAACAGAGTTTCCAAACTGGCTTGTCCAGCTCCTGGAGGTCAAGGAGCCCATTAAACAGGGGCTTGTGGGTGGCCTAGAGAAGGTAGCTTTGACGAGGGACTGTCTCTTTGCCCCTCCACCTATCTTTGCAGCCCCTGGGACCAGGGTGACTTCTGTGTGCCACCTGCACTGTCCACATGCTCAGTGGAGTTTGAAGCCATGGCCAGGGGACACCTGCCCAATCATGAGCTGGCCCTGCCAGCGAGAGGATAGATTCCAAGCAAGCGTGTAAGGCTCACGTTGGCTCAGCAGCCCAAGGACTGGCACCTGCACCTGCCCACACCAGGCTCAGTGAGTGATGTGCATTAGCACCCAACTTCCACAGTGAGGGAAGCACAGTGCAGATTTAAAAAACAAAGCAAGTGTTAGCAAGGGCAATAAATACCCCATGAACCATTTGAACTGTCTGACAGTCATGTTCGAGATCCTGGGGGGTAGCCATCAAATAATTGAAAGTTAATTGTCTTATACAGGGTGGAAGAAGCAAGATGTCAGAGAAGTAAGAGACCTGGATTTCGTCTGGTCCCAGGAATTCAGCTGGATAGGGATCAAACCATCCTGAACACCTACAAACTCAACAGGAGATCAAAGAAAAGAATAGCAGCAACTCTCTGAACAGAAACGCGACCACTTTCTGGAAGGTAGGACGTGCGGAGAAGTGAATCTGAGGTGATATTCGGGAAGATAGACGGCGGGGGAGGGGGCCTCCTTCGGCCACTTCTGGCAAGTGATAGAGCCCCGGAGCACAAAATCGGAACTTTTAGAAGTCTGCTCCACTGAGGGACGTTGCTCCAGTGTCTAAGTGGGGGGTGGAACCCTCGTGGGACAGTGTGGTCTCAGGACCCTCGGGGTCACAGAAAGACTGGGGGTGCCTGAGTGTGGCAGAGCTCCCAGGTATCAGAGCAGGGGAGCCGGCTGCAGAGACCCAACAAGCAGCAGATCCGGGGAGACTCCCCGTCCTCCCTGGGGAGGAGCAGCGTGGGAGCACACGGCAGGGATCTGCTGGGTTTGGAGACTCCACACGGGGTCGTGTGCCAGAGATAGAAACGCTCGGTCACAGGTCGGGTGAGCACCCGGAGTGCAGCCGGAGACTGGGGAGATGGGAGTGATGGACTGCTTTTCTCTGGGGGCTCACTGAGGAGCGGGGCCCCGAGTTCTCGGCTCCTCCAGGGCGGAGATTGGGAGGCCACCATTTTCACTCTCTGCCTCCAAAGCTGGACGGAAAGCTTGCAGGGAACAAAAGCTCCTGAAAGCAAACCCGAGCAGATTACTTAGCCCGGACCGGGCAAGGGTGGGGCAATTCTGCCTCCGGCAAAGACATTTGGGAACCACGGCAACAGGCCCCTCCCCCAGAAGATCAGCAAGAACAGCCAGCCAAGACCAAGTTTACCAATCAATGAGAATGGCAGAACTCCAGCGCTAGGGGAATACTGCCCATAGAATTCATGGCTTTTTTCCCATGATTCTTTAGTCTTTCAAAGTTAATTTTTTTAATTTTCTTTTTTTTAAATTTTTCTTTTTTCTTTTTCTACCAACTTCTTATCAATCACTTTTTTAAAAAATCTTTTTTTATTTTTCATTTTTAGAGTCATTGTCTATCCCTTCATAGTAGTTAACCTTATTTCTGGTATATATATATATATATATATATATATATATATATAAGTTGTTCTCTCTTTAAAATTTTGGAATACAGTTTCTTCTAACCGACCAAAATATACCCTAAATCTCTAGTGTATAGCTTTGTTCTAGTCTCCTGCCTGATCACATTCTCCTCCCCCCTTTTTTTTAAATCCTCTTCTTTCTTTTTTCAACCAACCTCTTATCAATTCCTTTTATAAAATCTTTTATAATTTTCATCTTTACAGTCATATTCCATCCCTTCATCATATTTGCCCTTATTTTTGTACATATATAAGCTTTTCTTCCTTTAAAATTTTGGGAGGCACTTTCTTCTAACAGACCAAAATATGCCCAAAATCTAGTGTATGGCACTGATCTATGCACCAGCCTGATCATATTTGATCATATTCTGTTTTTTTTGTTGTTGTTGTTTGGTTGTCTTTTACCTTTTTCTTTTTCTTCTTTCTTTCTTTCCCTTTCTTTCCCCCCAGTTTCAGGTCTCTTCTCATGTTTTAGTGCATATTTTTCTAGGGTTGTTGTTACCGTTAGCAGTTTGTTCCATCCCAAAGCAACATCTATTTTCCTCTGGACAAAATGACAGGACGGAAAAAGTCACCTCAAAAAAAAGAACAAGAGGCAGTACCGACTGCCAGGGACCTAATCAATACGGACATTAGTACGATGTTGGAACTAGAGTTCAGAATGACGATTCTAAATGTACTAGCTGGGCTTGAAAAAAGCATGGAAGATATAAGAGAAACCCTTTCTGGAGAAAAAAAAGAACCAAAATCTAACCAAGTCAAAATCAAAAAGGCTATTAATGAGGTGCAATCAAAAATGGAGGCTCTAACTGCTAGGATAAATGAGGCAGAAGAAAGAATTAGTGATATAGAAGACCAAATGATGGAAAATAAAGAAGCTGACAAAAAGAGAGATAAACAACTACTGGATCACGAGGGCAGAATTCGAGAGATAAGTGATACCATAAGATGAAACAATATTAGAATAATTGGGATCCCAGAAAAAGAAGAAAGAGAGAGAGGGGCAGAAGGTATATTGGAGCAAACTATAGCAGAGAACTTCGCTAATTTGGGGAAGGAAAAAGGCATCAAAATCCAGTAGGCACAGAGAAGCCCTCTCAAAATCAATAAAAATAGGTCAACACCCCAACATCTAGTACTAAAACTTACGAGTCTTAGAGACAAAGAGAAAATCCTGAAAGCAGCTCGGGAGAAGAGATATGTAACCTACAATGCTAGGAACATTAGATTGGCAACAGACCTATCCACAGAGACCTGGCAGGCCAGAAAGGACTGGCAGGATATATTCAGAGCACTAAATGAGAAAAATATGCAGCCAAGAATACTATATCCAGCTAGGCTGTCATTGAAAATAGAAGGAGAGATTAAAAGCTTCCAGGACAAATAAAAATTAAAGGCATTTGCAAACACCAAACCAGCCCTACAAGAAATATTGAAAGGGGTCCTCTAAGCAAAGAGAGAGCCTAAAAGCAACATAGACCAGAAAGGAACACAGACAATATACAGTAACAGTCACCTTACAGGCAATACAATGGCACTAAATTCCTATCTTTCAATAGTTACCCTGAATGTAATGGGCTAAATGCCCCAATCAAAAGACACAGGCTATCAGATTGGATTAAAAAACAAGACCCATCGATATGCTGTCTGTAAGAGACTCATTTTAGACCCAAAGACACCTCCAGATTGAAAGTGAGGGGGTGGAAAACCATTTACCATGCTAATGGACATTAAAGAAAGCTGGAGTGGCAATCCTTATATCAGAAAAATTAGATTTTAAACCAAAGACTGTAATAAGAGATGAGGAAGGACACTATATCTTACTTAAAGGGTCTATCCAACAAGAAGATCTAACAATTGTAAATATCTATGCCCCTAACATGGGAGCAGCCAATTATATAAGCCAATTAATAACAAAAGCAAAGAAACACATTGACAACAATACGATAATAGTGGGGGACTTTAACACTTTCAGTGAGGGCACTGAAATGGACAAATCATCTAAGCAAAAGATCAACAAGGAAATAAAGACTTTAAATGACACACTGGACCAAATGGACTTCACAGACATATTCAGAACATTCCATCCCAAAGCAACGGAATACACATTCTTCTCTAGTGCCCATGGAACATTCTCCAGAATAGATCACATCTTAGGTCACAAATCAGGTCTCAACTGGTACCAAAAGATTGGGATCATTCCCTGCCTATTTTCAGACCATAATGCTTTGAAACTAGAACTCAATCACAAGAGGAAAGTCAGAAAGAACTCAAGTACATGGAGGCTAAAGAGCATCCTACTAAAGAATGAATGGGTCGACCAGGAAATTAAAGAAGAATTAAAAAAATTCATGGAAACATATGAAAATGAAAACAAAACTGTTCAAAATCTTTGGGATGCAGCAAAGGTAGTCCTAAGAGGAAAAGTATTTAGCAATACAAGCCTTTCTCAAGAAACAAGAAAGGTCTCAAATACACAACCTAACCCTACACCTAAAGGAGCTAGAGAAAAAACAGCAAATAAAGCCTAAACCCAGCAGGAAAACAGAAATAATAAAGATCAGAGCAGAAATCAATGAAATAGAAACCAAAAGAATAGTAGAACAGATCAACGAAACTAAGAGCTGGTTGTTTGACAGAATTAACAAGATTGATAAACCCCTGTCCAGACTTACCAAAAAGAAAAGAGAAATGACCCAAATCAACAAAATCATGAATGAAAGGGGAGAGATCACAACCAACACCAAAGAAATATAAACAATTTTAAGAACATATTATGAGCAACTCTATGCCATCAAATTAGATAATCTGGAAGAAATGGATACATTCCTAGAGATGTATCAACTACCAAAACTGAACCAGACAAAGACCCCATCAAAAAGGAGAATTACAGACCAATATCCTTGATGAACATGGATGCAAAAATTCTCACCAAAATACTAGCCAATAGGATCCAACAGTACATTAAAAGCATTATTCACCACGACCAAGTGGGATTTATCCCTGGACTGCAAGGTTGGTTCAACATCCACAAATCAATCAATGTGATACAATACATTAACAAAAGAAAGAACAAGAATCATATGATCCTCTCAATAGATGCAGAAAAAGCATTTGACAAAGTACAGCATCCTTTCTTGATCAAAACTCTTCAGAGTATAGGTTTAGAGGGTACATACCTCAATATCATAAAAGCCATCTATGAAAAACTCACAGCAAATATCATTCTCAATGGGGAAAAACAGAGCTTTCCCCCTAAGGTCAGGAACATGGCAGGGATGTCCACTATCACCAACATAGTATTAGAAGCCCTAGCCACAGCAATCAGACAACAAAAAGAAATCAAAGGCATCCAAATCGGCAAAGAAGAAGTCAAACTCTCACTGTTTGCAGATGATATGATACTTTATGTGGAAAACCCAAAAGACTCCACCCCAAAACTGCTAGAACTCAGACAGGAATTCAGTAAAGTGGCAGGATATAAAATCAATGCACAGAAATCAGTGGCATTCCTATACACCAACAACAAGACAGAAGAAAGAGAAATTAAGGAGTCGGTCCCATTTACAATTGCACCCAAAACCATAAGATACCTAGGAATAAATCTAACCAAAGAGGCAAAGGATCTGTACTCAGAAAACTATAAAATACTCATGAAAGAAATAGAGGAAGACACAAAGAAATGGAAAAACGTTCCATGCTCATGGATCGGAAGAACAAATATTGTGAAGATGTCAATGCTACCTAGAGCAATCTACACATTTAATGCAATCCCTATCAAAATACCATCCTCTTTTTTCAGAGAAATGGAACAAATGATCCTAAAATTTGTATGGAAGCATTAAAGTCCCCGAATAGCCAGAGGAATATTGAAAAAGTAAAGCAAAGCTGGTGGCATCACAATTCCGGACTTCCAGCTCTATTACAAAGCTGTCATCATCAAGACAGCATGGTACTGGCAGAAAAACAGACACATAGATCAATGGAACAGAATAGAGAGCCCAGAAATGGACCCTCAACTCTATGGTCAACTAATCTTCGACAAAGCAGGAAAGAATGTCCAATGGAAAAAAGACAGTCTCTTCAACAAATGGTGTTGGGAAAATTGGACACCCTCATGCAGAAGAATGAAACTGGACCATTTCCTTACAGCGCACACAAAAATAGACTCTAAATGCTTGAAAGACCTCAATGTGAGACAGGAGTCCATCAAAATCCTAAAGGAGAACACAGGCAGCAACCTCTTCGATCTCAGCCACAGCAACTTCTTCCTAGAAACATCGCCAAAGGCAAGGGAAGCAAGGGCAAAAATGAACTATTGGGACTTCATCAAGAGAAAAAGCTTCTTTACAGCAAAGGAAATAGTCGACAAAACCAAGACAATTGAGAGAATGGAAGAAGATATTTGCAAATGACCTATCAGATAAAGGACTAGTATCCAAGATCTAGAAAGAACTTATCAAACTCAACACCCAAAAAAACAAATAATCCAGTCAAGAAATGGGCAGAAGACATGAACAGACATTTTTCCAAAGAAGACATCCAAATGGCCAACAGACACATGAAAAAGTGTTCAATATCTCTCAACATCAGGGAAATCCAAATCAAAACCTCAATGAGATACCACCTCACACCAGTCAGAATGGCTAAAATTAACAAGTCAGGAAACGACAGATGTTGGCGGGGATGCAGAGAAGGGGGAACCCTCCTACACTGTTGGTGGGAATGTAAGCTGGGGCAGCCACCCTGAAAAACAGTATGGAGGTTCCTTAAAAAGTTGAAAATAGAGCTACCCTATGACCCAGCTATTGCACTACTGGGTATTTACCCCAAATATACAAATGTAGGGATCCGAAGGGGTAAGTGCACCCTGATGTTTATAGCAGCAATGTCCACAATAGCCAAACTGTGGAAAGAGCCAAGATGTCCATCGACAGATGGATGGATAAAGAAGAGGTGGTGTGTATATATATATATATACACACACACACACAATGGAGTATTATGCAGCCATCAAAAGGAATGAGATCTTGCCATTTGCAATGATGTGGATGGAACTGGAGGGTATTATGCTGAGTAAAATAAGCAACCAGAGAAAGTCATGTATCATATGACCTCACTGATATGAGGAATTCTTAATCTCAGGAAACCAAGGGAGGGTTGCTGGAGTGGTGGGAGGTGGGAGGGATGGGGTGACTGGGTGATAGACACTGGGGAGCGTATGTGCTATGGTGAGTGCTGTGAATTTTGTAAGACTGTTGAATCACAGACCTGTACCTCTGAAACAAATAATACATTATCTGTTAAAAAAAAAAAGAAGGTAGCAGGAAGGGAAGAATGAAGGAGGGGAAATCAGAGGGGTAGACGAACCATGAGAGACTATGGACTCTGAGAAACAAACTGAGGGTTCTAGAGGGGAGGGGGGTGGGGGGACGGGTTAGCCTGGTGATGGGTATTAAAGAGGGCACGTACTGCATGGAGCACTGGGTATTATACACAAACAATGAATCATGGAATACTACATCAAAAACTAATCATGTAATGTATGGTGATTAACATAATAAAATAAAATAAAGAATATATTAAAAAAAGAAAGTTAATTGTCTTTTGGGAAGGAGCCGATTATCCTTCCCTCAACATTTGAGGATCCCCATGCCATTTAACAGAACAAAGACTTTGCATTCACTTCTCAGCACAAAAGGGGAGTTTCCATCCTCCCCATCAAAACAAAAATGAAAAAAAAAAAATTTTTTTTTACATCATGGGCCTCAAGCCATCCTGCTTAAGACTTTTCTGTCAGAAAAGTCTTCAAACTTCCATTTTTATTTTAGATGAACACAGACATGATTCCTGATGACCAAAGCAGGAAAAAAAGCAACCTGGAGGCGAACGTGGCTAAACACGGCTGCGCGGTCTGTCCGACTCGGCTAAGTGTGCGGGCCCGCAGAGCCCCAAGTGGGGCACCGGCGCCCTCCCCACAGACTGCGGTTGCATGTCTGGCACAGGACCTGCTGAGAGTTGGTGTCCCTGCGGTCAGTTTGCGAAGAGGCAGACTGGGATCTTGCACTACATCGTGCCTCCTCACGTGGGAGGTCTGGGTTCTCAGCAACAGGAAGCCGGTATTTTCTTCCCAGTTTCTGGTATTCCACTCATTCAACGCTCAGTGGACAGACGCCTCTGGGGTGCTGACAGAAGGTGTCATTTCCAGGGAGGCCACCACCTCCAAGGGATGACACGCCCCTCTTCCTCAAAACATGTCTCTAAACTCTCAACTGCACCTCAAAAACTGTAACTGTAGCTTTTGTATAAGTTGCTGACGTCTGGGCACCCTAAGAACAGTCGTGCAGAGCTCCACCCCCAGCACGGGTGCCTGGGCCACCAGCTACAGCCGGACAAGGGCAGAAGGGCAGGGGAGTGGTGTTTGCCAGGGGCCAACCTCTCTCAGGGTCTTGCCTAAGCCCCACATGAGCTCTGAGGCTGGGCTGACCCCTCATCTCACAGCTGAGGAAAGGAAGGCTCAGAAATGTTGAGGGTGTGTGTTTCTGCGGCGACTTGGAAGCAGGTGGGGCTCTGTGGCCACAGGGACAGGGCGGGGCGCCGCCAGAGGCTGGCAGGCCCTGCTGAGGTGGCAGGGCCAGGCTGCATTCTGGGGCCAGGGAGCCCTGTGGCCACCGCATCGGGAGGTGCTGCCCCGGTCTGCACCGGGGCACTGATGCGCGTGTTCTCTTCATCTCTATTTCTAATTTGTTCTGTTGACGAGTAATCTCTCCCTGGTCTCAATATTTCTTTCTTTTTTTTTTTTTTGGCCAAGCCAAAGCCACATGCCTACCTCATGCCATGACTGGCTTTCTTGTTTTTATTATTATTATTTTTTTTAAGAATCCATCTATTTATTTGTCAGAGAGAGAGGGAACACAAGCAGGGGGAGTGGCAGGCAGAGGGAGAAGCAGACTTCCGCAGAGCAGGGAGCCTGATGTGGGGCTCGATCCCACACCCCTGGGATCATGACCTGAGCTGAAGGCAACCGCCCAACCGACTGAGCCACCCAGACGCCCCTGGTCTCAATATTTCAAGTCTGGCCTCTAGGTGTGCGTTGCTGGGGGAACTGGAATGTAAATAAATCTGACTTCACCTTGAAAAATCTCTGCCCCTCCCACTTATTTTTCCTTTGGGTGCCTCAGAAAAAAGCAGAAACAGATGGCTCTGTGGGCCATTTTTCTGCACGTGGCACCTGCAGATCCGGCCCGAGGCTCGTGCTGGGGAGGGGCGCTGGCCCGGGGTGGGGGGATTTGTCATTCGGCATCTGCATCTGCTTTCTTTAGGGACGACCCCTCATGAATGGCGGATGGCCCCGCCCATTGTCAGGCAGACGCGCGGGACAACCACAGCAGTGCCACCTCATGGCTCCCTCTCCACCCGAGTCCCCTCCGCTGCGCGCAGCCAGAACAGCCTTGCTGAGGGTCTCTGAGCGAGCTGGGCAGCCCCGTCGGTGCTCAGAGCTGCAGGCAGTCCTCACGGAGCCTGCAGGGGCCCTGTGGGCCTGGCACGAAAGAGGTTGCACCCGTATGGTCCTCATCCTCACGGTTCCCAGGGCCCAAGCTCACTTTTCATTCCTTCAAAAGCCCTCTTCAGCTCAACACAGACTTCCACAGATGGCTCAGGATCATCTCAGAAACATGTGTGGGTCAGGCGGGGACTGCTCCTGCAGGCCCAGAAGTCACTTCACACACAAGGTTGGTACTAAAAATACCTTACTTAAGGCAATAGTAGGAGAATATGTCTCAGAGAGCCTTCTTCCCCACCATCCTGTAGGCTATATGGGGCTTTCAGGTTATAAGGTGCTCCCTCCTCCAGTCTGAAGCAGTCCTGCGAGTGTGAGCCCAGGGGGGTAGGTCAGCCCTGGACTGACGGCGCACACATGGAAGCAACCGTCAGCTGTGGCCAGTCAGCCTGGCATCATGCACTGTCTGCTTTTACCAGCAGCCTACTGGATATCTCCAAGGACACCATCACTCACCCGTATTCCTTGCTCATTTCTATAGCAAGCTGTTCACTTGTGTTAATTATCTACAGTTTTCTTCAGCTCTAATCAAGGAATGAATTGAAGTATTTTAGTGCCTTCATTAATTTCACACCTTTTCTCCTCTATATGATGGCTTGCTCATGTTTCTTCTAGAATAAGTAAAAGATTCTTTTCAATTATTCCAGTGAAGTGATCTGCTCCTGCTTTTCTGGTTACCAGGGTCACACCAGCTCAAGTTAGCAAGACACATGCCCACTCATACCATTTGATGGATGTCTACAGAATGATGGCCAGGTGCGGCCAGGTGGTGGAGGAGCCTGCCCCAGGAGCATCCACTCTGGGGAAGGGGAGACAGCATAGGTGCATGTCAGGGTCTGCTTAGGATGCTATGGAGTCAGCAGGGGCACCATCCATGCTCAGAAAGCCACGTAAGTCCCCCTGTAGGAGGTGGCAGCTGAGCTGGGGAGGTGTGAGCCAATGCAGGGTTGCAGATGAGGCTGACTATGGGTGCACGTGCTCAGAGGGGGAGAACAGGGAGTGTCTGGGGAAATGTCATGAAGCCATGGAGTGGCCAGCCCTTCACCCAGGACTTCCAGTCTGCAGGCAGCCCCACTCCCTGTGCCCCACCCTCCCGGGCTTTCTTGGCTCCCACAAAGAGACTCCCAGACCTCGCAGGTGGCATGCAAGTAGTCACACTTCAGGAGGCTCTTGGTTTCCCCCAGGGATAAACTGTACCCATCTGTCTGTGGAAGTTTCCTTCCCAGATGGCAAGCTGCGCTCAGGTCCCTGAGTGAACCCACAGCTCTGCCCGCCCTTGGCTCACAGGTACGCAGACCTGCAGGCACTGGGACAAACGGGGAGCAGCAGTCTGGCTTGTGTTGGCCCCCCCAACACTGTTTCTGCTCCTCCTCCAGCATGAGAGAGTCCTCAGCAGCACGTCCAAGAGGCTGGGCCAGACCGGGGTGAGACTCTGGAGCTGGTTCAGCCCTCTCCCTCGCCTGGCCCTCTGCTCTGCCCGCCCCTTTGGTCCTCATCCCATCTGGCTCTGAGATGCCTGCGGAGGAGAGGAGGTGAGAATTCAGCCCCCAGCCTGAGCGGTGGACTACTCAGAAGTGTACTGGAATGCTGTAGCCCTTCCAGATGGGCCTTCCCTGACCCGTTTCTGTCCCTGGGAGGCATGGCGGGTCACGAAGATGAAGGGCAGTGAGCCCAATAGCCAGGGGTGGACTTGGGGTGGCTTCCCAACACTGCAGAAGTTAGCAGGGAGGGCATGGACTCTGCAGATCTGAAGACCAGCAGCCACCTCCATGCACTGGGTGGGCAAACTGAGACCCCCTTTCTGTGTTTCAGGGCTACCAGGTCCCTAGGAAGCCCCTGCCAGCAGACACCTTTATACGCTTGGAGAAGGACGTAAGAACATCCTGCTACTGAAGGCGGACCTGAGGGGTCTGGCCTTTTAATCATGTGGGCTTGCCACCCAGGCACAGGACCTGAGCCATGGCGGTGAAACCCGCGGACTATGAGGATGACTGAATGAGGGCCTGTGGGCGGGACCGCAGCACTGACTGACCTCAGCCCAGCACTGTGGGGCGCTCCCCGAGGCCCTGGGGTCACTCCTATTTGCAGACTCCTGGCTCACAGCAGCACTCTTGTTGCTGCAGCTCTTTCTGGGAAGGCAGCACTTCTTATGTTCAAGCTCAAACTTCTGAAAGTGACTTTTGTATGGTTTTGGGTAGGACAGTCAGATAAAGAGCAACCATACTCCCCCCACAGACACTTGTCACCGGCACACGTGGGATAGCTAACTTGTTGGAGCTAAAGAGGATGGGCAAGTGGTCAGGCTAGTCCCCTGCTTGATGGGCTGATGAAGTCAGCCTCATCTTCTCCTCCCTGGGAACAAAATTAAAAATGTGATTTCAAAGGTCATGCTCTCAAAATGGATCATGTGGAATGCTGTACATGGTGTCCCCCGCCCTGGGGCTTGTTACACGGCAGAAACAGCCACAGAGAGCACACGTTTAACTCTCAACAGCCAGTCCCGGTTACGCTGGCCACGACTCATCTGCTGCTCAGATGGCCACTGTCACCAGTAGTCACATGCCTGCCAAAATACTTATCTTTTCAACGACATTATCTGACACATAAGTCTCCCTTCTGTTACTCAAATGAAAATCTCCACCCAAATGGGGGTTCCGTGCTCTGGGGAGAGGCAGATAAGGAGGGGGCAGAGGTCTGGGAACTACAGTGGCCTCCTCACGTCCCAGGGCAGAGCAGGGGCAGGAGAAAGAGGTCATTCCATACTCTATACCGAATTAAAGAGCCTCCACAACATGGAAGTTCTGGGCATGGTTGAGGCCTCCAGTATGTATTCATAATACTCTTGGACTGTATTAATAACCTTCGGGTCTCAAAGACAGAGTAGTCCTCTTGGTGGCTGACCTGATGTGTAAGAGCTGGAGGCTTTGGGCTGATACCAGAAGCCCTTTGCACCCAGGATGGGGAAGGCTTTTACCATCAGAACAAGGAAAAAGTTACTGAGAGCCTGTGTGCCAGGCATTCATTTGGGGGGACCCCAAAATGAAACACCTGGGCCTTGTCTTTGAAGAGTTCACTCTGTCCTGCCTCTCATTTGGGCAACCAAAATAGTGCCTAATGGTCTCCTGTGGATGCTGGTCTACTTCCTCAGGGATAGGGTCCTGCATCCAGTTCTTCAAGAAGAGCAAGGCTATCACTACCCATCCTTCCCTGTGTTGCTCCTTGGCCCCCAGGTTTGAGTGGAAGCCTTTGGAGCTTATCAGGACACTAGGTCAGAAGAGAGCATCTTCTGTCCAGTGTTGGTGAAAACTTGAGTGGCAGCCTAAAGACACCTAAAGGTAGCTTACTAATCTATATTCCCTTCAGGAAGCTAGGTAAAAAATAGGCAAGTCTTAATTTCCTCTTGTTTAGTTGGTTGTAGAAATAATGCAATCACAGCAGTGGGCAGATAAAGAAAGATGCTCAGGGATTTCCTGCCACCAAATAAAGACAAACATTTCAGCTGGGTGTAAAAAGGTAGGTGAAAATTTGCTGGTATATTTAAGCTTCTAGGAAACCTTCTAAAGCTTGGCAACTTGCTTTTTCAAAAGGAATTTTTTTTTTTTCCCATTTGCTTTTGTTTTTCGCTTGGAATTTCTGTTCTGCAACAGTGCAGGTTCTAAGTGTCCTTTTCACCTGCACTAAAGCTGTGGAACGTTCTACTTTGCCATATTGTTTGCCAAATTCATATTCTCCACCTCAAAACATTCATTCAAGTAACTGAGCTCATTGCCAAATAAAAGAGTAAGAAGGCAGTCTAATTTTTCAGAACACCATTTAAATGGAGAATTTTTAAACTGCACGTAGCTCTTAAGAGCTGTAATTTAACAAGAGCAAATTTTCTAAACAAGATAAGCATCTCGCTTCCTGGCAATGATTCATCTGGTTATATTTGGGGATGATACGCAGCTGCTATGATATAAGCTTCCATAACTGTAGGCCAGTCGTGGCTCTGAAACAGGGAGCTACTTCTGAGCACTTGGTAACTAGCTACTGTCCCAGGCTGGCGAGACCGCCTGCCGCTCTGGCCCCCGTGCCTCCCCACCTCCTCACGGGCCTCCAGGATCTTCTCTGGGCTATGGCTGGTCTGCTCCTGACTGGCCAGCACCTGTGCCACCAAATATTTGGAATATTTCCCCTTCTTACAAATGTCCTGGGGACAGTGACATTGAAAGAAGCTGCTAGACTTTTGTTTTCCACACTCTCTTGTCAGCAGTATTAGTGGATGCACATAACTAAACTGACTCGTTGGTAACAAATCAGGAAATCCTACAGGAACCATACGTGTATATGCTAGCAGAGGTGGGAGGGAGGTGCCGAAGGCACAGGACCCCAGAAACATAAATGGCAGCTCACACGTTGAGGGGCAGCTGGACTTTGGGAGCTGTGCTTTGCTGTTCAGTTGCTGGGGCGGGTCCGGCCGAGGAAGAGGAGTCCTGCAAACAGACAAGAGGAGACAGGAGTGAGTCGACAGGAGGCCCCTGCCCCAGAGAAGAGAAAGGCAACGTCAGGCTGGAGTCCAGAGGCACCTATTTTCTCACTGGCCTCATCTTCCAGCCTTCAAAACCCTCAGGTCTTACCTGCCTGGGTTGTTTGTTAATAACATTTTTTTTTCAGCCCGTTGGAGAAGCTTGGTGGCCACGGACACCTGTCCTGAAGCAGCTTCCAAGTGCCCCCCAGGAACGGCTCAGATAGTCACTCTTTGGGCCTAGGTCTGGGTTGGTCAGCATCACACTGTGTTTAACATAGAAGAAGGCAGTGTGGGGAGACCTGTTTTTATTCTTAGAACTTGAATTAATTATTCTTGCATTTGTCAAAGAAGACCCAGACAAAACCTTTCATGTGACAAAGCACAAGCTTATGTAAGGGCTGCATTTCCAGGAGCTGAAGATTAACCCCTAAGGAAAACTGGTCCTGTAGCAGTGACTGAGGGGCAGGTGCTGGAGAGCAAGCATTATGCAGGGAGACTGCTGGAGGAGTGGTCTACTTGGAGGTGCTTCCCACTAAGCCTGTGGTGCATGTTAAACTGGCCAAGGGAAGTGGCCAAGGGCCAAGCAGAGGGATCTGGGCCCCACGATGATCTCACTGAGGTGATTTTTGCACAGGGAATCCTGTAGACCCAGCCGTAAGGGACGACACTGTCCCCAGCCCCTCACCACCTGCCTTGCCTGTCCTGCCCCAGCCCTCCCCAGGGCAGCACCCTTCTTCTTGGGCAGAGGTATTTTATGCCACAGTGAGTTGAACTATGCCCTCCCCCCCCCCCGCAAAGAGATGCCTAAGCCATAGTCCCTGATATCTGTGAAGGTGACCTTGTTTGGAATAAGAGTTTTTGCAGATAAAGTAGATATCCTGAGATGAGATCACCCTTGATTACAGTGGGTCCTAATTCTGGTGACAAGTGTCCTTCTAAGAGACAGAAGAGGAGAACAGAGACACCCAGAGGGGAAGAAAGGCCATGCGAAGACAGAGGCTGAGACAGGTGTGATGCAAGGGATCCGGGCAGCCAGAAGCTGGGAGAGATTCTCCTTTGGTCTCCAGAAGCAACCAACCCTGCCAACACCTTGATTTCGGACTTCTGACCTAAGAACTGATAGAGAATAACTTCCTGGTGCTTTGAACAACCCCCCCCCCCCCGCGTTTGTGGTACAGTTACAGCAGCCTCAGAGATGGGGATGTCTAGGGGTGTCTGGAGGAGGGTGGGATCCATACCCCTCAAAGCCAAGGGAGCCAGGGGTCTCCTTCCTTCCTCGAGGGTCTGTTTTAGGCTCCCCAACAAGGGACGGGACAGGGATTCTGGAAGGAACTGGATCCAGATGAGCAGGGAGCCAGGCAGGCTTGAGCAGAAGCCTCAGGAGCTGCTGGTGCCTTGGCAGAGGCAGGTGGGGGAGTGGGCTGCTGGGGGGCTTCCCATGGCCCTGACTAGCAAAGATGCACATGGCACCACAGGTGGTCCTCAGGAGGGTGAAGGTCACTAGAAGCAGAAATCACAAAGATGGAATGAGAGATGCACCTGGCACGTGCCCCAGGCAGGCAGAACCACCCTACAACGCAAGCGACCATCACGTCCCTTTCTTGCTTGTGTGGAGGGTTGAGGGGGCCATTTCTCATCAACTCACTGACCAGTTCTGACCATGCTCAGCTGATGAGCTCTATGTGCTACCAGCAGCCCTTGCTAGGCAGTCAGCTTCCCTCCTCCACCAGACCAGGAAAGGTGCCAGAGACCACAGCACATCCACACCTCTGAGAAGTCAGAAAGTCTACTTCTTGTTCTTTGGACAATGGGATGCCTGGTAGAATGAGAATGTGCAAGCAGGAGCGTAACATCCCTTGTGTCTCCCAGGCAACTCCAAGTCTGACAGGAGCTCCTATTCCTGGGAGAGAGAACTTTGATTTTCAAAGGCAGCCCCTTCATGGATTGTGTCCCTGTGGCTGATGCACAGGTGTCATGTTTCAAGAGTGCTGCTTGGGAGCTAGGCTGAACAGAGAGAGACTTCTTGCTTGCTCATCACGCCAGCCCTCTGCCAGAGGGAGACGGAGACCACCAAAGGCTCAGGATTGTTTCCCTTCAGGATAGTTGCCAGTGGAGTTCACCACAGCACCACAGACCTTCAGGCAGGGACCAGAGGGCCCTCCACGGGTGTGGCCACCTGGCTCCGGGACCCCCGGGATATGGAGGACCCACAGCTCTCCTTGAATGGCCATGGGAGAAAGGTTAGGGCCCTTCGTTCACTCCCTAGAACAGGCGTGGGGCAGGGTGGGTAGGCAGATGGTGGTGAGCAGACACCAGAGGAGGTCAGCAGATGTTAGTGAGCGACATCACAACTGGTGAGTTAATGGGAAATGCACCCCCTCGCCCCTCCATGCAGGGAAGACGGTGTGTGATGGGCAACCAAGTTGTAGGCCTGTTGTGCCTGGAAGGGGCCTGTTCTTGGTGCTCACTGACCTCTGCTGACAGCCTGACTGTCAGGACCGGCTCAGGGCACAAACACAGCCTCTGACCCCAGTGTAGGGCTCACACCGCAGGGGACAAGCTTTGCACCTGTCACAATAGAGGCAGGGCCATAAGAACATACCACAGGGACGTCATGGGGCCGGGGCCGGAGAGGGCCTCTGTGAGCCACAGGCCGGCCTGTTAGGTGCGGGGCCGAGGGTCGGCCGGGTGAGGGAGGTGTAGAGGCCTGCCCGGCAAAAGCTGGGAGAAGCAAGCTCGGCGTGCTTGAAAAACTGGGAAGAGAGGAAAGGCTGGAGGAGGGACAAGGGGCAAGCACCCAAGGGCTGCAGAGCCAGGCAGTTCATGGCTCCCTGGGCCACCATGCGGGTTCTGGTCTTTACCTTGAGGGCAGAGAGAGGCCCTGGAAAGTGGTGGGAGAAAGGCGGAGGTGAGACCAGACCCATGTCTTACAGGGGCACCATGACGTGGCAGAGCAACCAGCCCGAGCCACAGGCCCAGGGAAGCAAGTGTTTCCAAGGGGAAGCCGCGTCCTCAGCCACACTGACTGCTGCTGACCAAGGCCAAGGAAGCTGAAGGGCAGGAGGATCCCTTCAATACGGGGATGCGGGCATGCCCAGCATGCTTGCAGAGCGGGTGGTTGTCGCTGTTGGATGACCAAGGTGGTTCATGCTCCCTGACCCCGCTTCCCAGGACACACAAATGACATGGGTCTGGTAGGACTCACATTCTCTGCAGCCGAAACCAAGAGGCGGACGCTTAACCAACTGAGCCACCCAGGCGCCTCCCTGCTTTTTAAAGGTTTTTCATCATTTTAATATCAAGTGACTATGGTTTTCTGATACATTTTCAAAGTAATATAGAAAGAATAACGGCTCAATTATTTGAGGTCTGTTTTAAGATCACACTGGTTGATGGTGATTCCATGCTTCCCTGGACTGTACCCATGCCATCTTTGTGGCGATGCCAGGAGCGGACAAGAGAGGACCCTGGGGATGACCCTTCAGATCGGCCACCAGGCGACTGTTGGCAGCAGTACGTGGGCAGAGGGCAATCAGCTGGGCACCAGGAGCCACAGGGACACATGTAACTGGCTTAGACGGAGGCCAAAGCCATGACCCTGCTTTCATCAGGATTCCTCCTGTCCAAATAAACTCTCCTGAAACAGCCAACCAGTCCAAACCACTGACCCAGTGTGGGGCCTGCTCGGAGTCTTCTATACCTATAAGGTGGCCTGCCTGGGGGACTCTACTCCCCAGTGTCCTTGAGCAGGTCGAGCCTCAATCCAGCAGGAGGCAACAATGTATGTGGCCAGGGGAGACAGAGAAGATTGATTTCCATCTGCCAGGCAGGGGTGGGGGGCGGGAGGCTGGCTGAGACGGTGGGCTGGGCCCGAGCTTGTGGCATTAGGGCTCCAGACCCCATCTTCGCTGGCATCTGCCAACTCCCGGGGACCAAACATAGGACGCTCCATGTGGCAAAGTGTCAGGAGGCTCAGGGAGGACTAGGGGGTTGCCTGGGCACATGGAGCCACCTGAGACACAGGACTGCACCTAAATAAAGCCAGAGGGGAGGGGCCTTCTGACAGCTTTGCTGGAAACCTGGCCTCCCGTTGGAACTTGGTGTGTCTAATGCTAGAAAGCAAATATGTGAGACTGCATAGCAAACCATTACTTGGAGTTGCAGAGGAGCAGCAGAGAGAGATCACACTTGTGAAAACGTTTTTCTCAAAGGTCAAGATGGAGAGTATCGAGGACTAATGCTCAACAGAGTGTGTGTTCCTGTCTTGCTCCTCTGTGCCATGCAATGCAGAGCCCAAGGCAACAGGCCTTTCATGGCGTCTGCTGAGTGGTGGCTACGCCAGGCCGGGCTCTGTCCTTACGGACATAAAACCCAAAAAGTGTGACTTTCTGATCAAGATGGGGTTTCCATCCATCCTACTCTGAATCAGATCTTCATTTTTGTTACTATCAGTAGGAGCTGATAAGAAATGTTGCTGGGGCCAAGGGGTAGATGGGTGAACCCCGCTGACTGCTGAGCTGTGGACAACTGAGGACCACACACCCAGCAGAGCAGAATGTAACAGATGAGATCTTGGGGCCTCTTGAGGAGCCCCAAGAGGCAGCTGGGCTGCTGCTACCTGCTGGCAGGTATCAGAGCAAGAAGGGGCTCTCCTTTAAGTGATTTTGATTAAAAATTCATGAGCACAGTGCATCCCACTGGTTTCCCTATCATCAGCATGCTGCCAGGGCCTGGGAGGCATGCTACACCCTTAAGAAATTGCTCCTAGAACACATGGGACAAGCGAAGTTTACTTTGAGACCAATTTAATGCAACACAAGGGTGTCTTGTGCCTCTTGCCCTCCAGCTCTGACCACGCTGGATGGGGCTTTCTGGGCCTTGGGACTGAGGCTTGTTTCCTCCTAGCCAAGAGCCACATTGCTGATACTGCTTTGATTTTTAATGGCTTAATTTTAAATGATTCTGGGCCTTAAGGGATTAGTGAAGCCTTGGCAGGAGTGAGAGAAATCAGGCAGGGGTAAAAATAAGGAAGGAGAATCAGCTACAGCCGCTTTCAGATAAAAATAATTGGGAGTGCACCCCTCGAAAAGACGTTCTCCCTGTCTCGGGGGTCAGCAGGTGGACATCTCTGCCCTGACTTCAAAGTCCAGCCCAGTCCTGTGCACCAGGGAGTGGCGCCACTGGTCTGTCACAAGGAAGGTGTGTGGCTCTGATGAAACAGGTTCACGTCATATTCCTCTTGGGTGACTCTAGAACGGACACAAGCTGGGGTTCGGCCCAGGCAGGTGAGTGCACCCTGATCTGGGGGAGCCAGCCAACACCGACAGGATCCTTGGAGCCCCTGAACCTACAGAATGAGTAACTCCAGTAAGCCCTTTGGGCCTAATGTTCAGCTGTGGACAGGAGCCAAGTATGTGGGGGGTCAGCTGGCTGGGTCACAGGTCCGAGATGATGCCCCCATCAGATGGAACTGACCACAGTGTGAGCAAGCATCAGGACACCATGCCAAGGAGCCCCGTGATGCTGTTCCCTGGAGCCACGCACACCCACTGCCCTCCGAGGACACTCGCTGCTGGGAGGCCGGGGGGGCAGGCAGTCTATGTAATCCCACAGATGAGGCAAGCTTGCCCCTTCCAGGCCTCCTTTTCCTACCTATAAAAGACAGACCCCCCGGGACAGCACGGGTGAGTGGCTCAAACACCCCTGGAGCGGAGAGTCAATAAAACCTGGACTATTGCTTCTCGTGGTGCCCTGAACATCTTCCCGTGGTATTCCGGCCCCTGCTGGTTGGGAGCCCAGCCTAGTTTCTGGCTGCTGTGCTGCGGCCGTGGACCCCCAATTCTAAGTTGTCAAGTTGTTACCAGACACCTGAGGCCTAGAGCTGCATTTTAATGGGGCCCCTAAGCAGTACTGGAAAGTGAGCTATTTATTTTCCTGTCAGGACTAGGAAGAGGGGTCTGTAGTTGGCAGGTTGTATGGGCGCTCCAAGTCGCTTTCCTGGACACACTGGCACAGACTAAGACCCTGAGAAAAACATCTCCACGTTTTAATTTTTAATATGAGTCCAGAAAACACTGTCACCACCCCAAGGAGCAGTGAAATGAGCATGTTTTATTCATCACACGCTACCACTCTGGAACACGGAGTGTAAATCAGACTTTTAGGAACATGCTTCCTAAAGAAAACTTTAGAATGAAACATTTATGGCCTGATTCTCCTGCTTGGCTCCAAAAAGAACTGCAAACAGCTTGCAGGGCCAGAGGGCCCAGAGGTGACTTCCCCTCCCCGGCCCTGGCCCAGGGGACTCAGGCTGGGGAGGCCCAGCAGGGCCAGGCAGGGCGGGGGTGTGGGCTGGATGAGCTCACCCTGGCAGCTTGGGGTCAGGGCTAAGCAGCCTGAACAAGACGGTCTGTCCCAGGAGAGGGAGCGGACTATGCTTTATACCCATATAACCACTGCTCTCTTGTGGGCACTCGGGAAAGCTGCCTGGCTGCCTAGGATGGAGGCCTCAAGGAGGCCTCAATTCACCTCAAATGCTGCCCCCTGCCCGTTCTCCTCTCGGCAGGAGCTCAGATTTGCTCACCAGCATCTGACTCCAGCATCTAAGCTGCTGACTCCAGGGCTGGGTGTACTGGCCCCTCACTTCGTCTCTGTGGTCTGCTCAGGGGTCAACAGACTCACCCTCAGCTCAAATCTGGCTGCCTGCTGCTTTTGTGAATGAAGTTTTAATGGCACCCAACCACACCCATCCATTTGCTGCTTTGGCTCACAAGGGCAGTAGCTGTGACAGAGACCATATTGCCCACGAAGTCTAAAATATTTATTACCTGGCCCTTTACTGAAAAGTTCGCAAACCCCTGCTCCAGGTGGGGTAGGATGAACCTCCAGCTTCTGCTCTTATCTTACTGCGCCAGTATTTGGGATCAAAAAGCCACAGCTGTGCCAAAATCTTCACAGGGCATCCCCGGAACGTTCTTAAGGGAAAAGGCCAAAAAAGGTGGACAGGATATGGGAGAATAGTATCCAGAACATGGCTCCAGTTTAGGGAATGAAAATCAGCTTGCTTGATGGTCTTTAGCTGTAGGAAGGTGCTAACAGCCCCTGTAGACAGAGCAGCTCCTTTCTTCTTTCCCTGTGTGAGTCCATAAGACCCAAGGCATCTTTATCTGGCTTTGCACAAAATATACATTAGTCATATCCTAATGACCTGTCTATTCTGCCTTCAAACAAAAGGTGCCTCCCATACAGTGAGAGGCTGCAGGAGGGATGGGCTTTGAGAAGCTCTTCTGTTCAACTCTAATTCAGTGTGCCTTTCCATCCATCCATGCCTCTGCGAGCCCCCTGCATAGAGGCTCTGTGCCAGGCACCGAGGTGCAAAAGCAGACCTGTGTTAGTGAAGCTCACAGGCTGTGGTGCTATTATGAGAGTTGGTGGCTATCCCGGCCCAGCTGTGCAAACTCAGGGGACAGGAAGTAGGGCTGGTCAGGGGAGACGGCAGGAGTCTCCCACCCCTCACTGGGTCTAGACAATGCCTGGGGGCGAGGTGTGCTCTGGGAAGTGGCTGGGGCTGGCCAGGGCAGTGGGTGAAGTAGCTAGGAGATCAGGGGGGAGGTGGGAAGTTTCTGAACATCCTCATGGTCCTTCTGCCGAGAAACCATGTGCCTTCGCACCAGAGCCTTGAGAGGACATGGAAGACCCTGAAGGAAGCCGACCTCAGTGATCCTTGGTGCCCGTTTTTGCCTCCTTTCCTCTCGTTCCCTTCCAGAAGCAATGTTGCCCTCCCTCCTCTTGAGCTCATCTGTGGTACTTCCTACTTTCCATGGCATGGGTCTATGTTCCGGTCTCCTGGTGGGCTGGGTGGGTCCTAGAGGCTGGGGTCCATGATGAACCCCTCTTTGTACCTGCCATGGGCTGCTGCTGTACCAAAAGTTCACCAAACTTGATGGGATGGACTGAGGGAATCAGCAGCTTGCCTGCATTCCTGGACCAGCACATGCCCACCCAGAGCTCCTGGGCACTCACCAGGTGCCAAGGGGACCCTGCTATGTCCCTTCCTCATCCACCAGTGGATGGCCTGAGGCATAGACAGAAACTGTGGATACGGTTCCTGTCTTGTCATAGCAGCAAGAGAAACCTGGTTGGCACCTGAGACCATAATGAAAAGCCTGGCAGCTGATGAAAACAGCCAGACCATGGTTCTCCGTCCCCACCTTGAAGGCACAGCTGGTAAGTCATGGACACAGCAATTCTCAGATTTGCAAAAGAAAGCTCACCTCACACAAGGTCCTTAGGATGAGATTTTTTTATTCATCCCATGTTCACTTGTTACTGTTTTTTTTTGGCTCCTTCAAGAGGCATGGAGTTAAATGTGTAACTTTCTGAAAATGCTAACAGTAAGCAGCAGTTCTTGGCCCTGTAGGGGAGTGCTGGGGCTGGGGGCTGCTAGGTTCATCCGCTCAGAGGGCGTCCTGTGGCAGAGCTAAGACCCAGCCAGCAAGAGCATCTGCGCACAGCGCCTCGTGCCAGCCCCTCTGATGGCCCGGGGTGGGGGAGGGGCGGGGGGCATCTTAAAGATGCCCTGGAGGCTTCCAAGTAGAGTTCTCCTAATGACTTCTCAGATGCAGGAAGTCACTCGAGGGGTGTTCCCTTCTGATGTTGTCCCTGCTCAATTTCAAATGCTTCCCCGTCCATGGATTTCAAAGGGCATTTTCCTAATCTCTGGGGTTTCTGTTTGCTTATGAGATGTTGATTTGTAAGCCATCCGGCTGATGCTGAGAAACACTCGGGGTCTGGGGAAGGCGCCTGTTCCTGGCTGGACGGGGTCTGCCTGCGTGAGATCCTGGCCCTGCACAGACAGAGCCGGCTGGGGAGCGCTCGGCCCCCCAGAGCCCGCATGTGCTGGCAGGCAGTCCAACAGCACTAGCCCCAGAACGTCGGCTTCGGGGCTTCAGGGTCGTTGTCATTTTCTGCGGATGGCAGTCTGCCTCTCAAGCTTCCTAGGCTCCGCGTCAATGTCTGCCAACAGATGTGGAGGTTCTGGGGCAGTGGTGTCATGGGGGCTGTCCTCCGCTCCTCCTCACAGGCAGATGCCGTCTCCCCACCCCCTGCAAGGAGAGAGGGGCCCCTGCCACAGTGACGAGACAGTCCAGACCAGAGGTCAGCAAGCGTTTTCCGTACAAGGCCAGAAAATAAATATCTTAGGCGTTGTGAGTCATACAATCTCTGTCACAACTACACAGCTCCGCAGGTGATGTATAAATGAGCAGGGGTGACTGTCTGCTGGTGTCCGGGAAGAGGGAGCTGTGGGTCAGAGCCCTGGGCTGCCCGAGGTGGTCACGCAGAGTGGGTGAGAAGGAAGCCTCTGAGGGTGTGGGGCTGCTTGTCACTGTAGCATAACCTGGCTCCCACTGGCCGGTACAGGGCACCCCAGAGCTGCACGAACCCACAGACGTTCCTCGGGCGGTCTGCTGCTGACTTCAGCCATTCACTTGGTTTCTTGTTTGGTTTATGAGGGAATGGTTCTAAAGTGTAAGTAATCACCTCTTAATCTGATCCAATGATCTCTATAAGCAAATAATTGGATTTTAAAAATTAGAGTCAGCCTGAATAGCCTCCTCTTTGTCCTCTCCTCTGATAATCCTCCCTCCTCCAGCAGAAAGGAGACATGTTGAGTGCTGCTTCATTATTCATGAGGAACTGAGCTGACCCTCTGACCTCTCCAAATGGCAGGGAGAAATAATTCATAAGGGTGCAAATGTGAGCAGGGCAGGCCATCTGAGGCTCGGCTGACCATGCACCCCCGGGAGCCCCTTAGCTTGTCACCTTGCAGCTGTCCCCTCTCTGCAGCCCTCAGGGAGCCATTAACAGTGGGGAGGCCCTGGGGCATTTCTGGCATCACGTTAAGTGTGCAAGACGGCTCAGTCCGCAGTGCAGCGGACACAGACCCCATGCCCGCCCTAGAAGAAATCAAATGGGTATGAACTCTGCTCCAGGCCAGGTGCCAGGATACAGAAGTGACTGATACCCAGTTCCTGCCTTGAAAGACGTGAAGTTCAGGGGAGTGGCCAGATACACAAATGACAAAGGCCACACCTTCCATGATAAATGTATGGAAAAAGTCCTGCAGGCACAGAGGAAATGAGGGAATGAATCTGGTTGGTGGAAAGGTGTCCTGGAGCCACGGAAAGCTACAGAGGGGAAGTGACCGCTTCAGATGGCTGCTTTCAAGGGTGAGCAGGAATTTCCCATACAGGGCTGTGTCTGTGTGTCATGAGCAGGCAACACAGACAGGCGGAGCACAGGCAGCAGTCTTGGTGAGGGGTGAGCCCGAGGTCAGGCCAGCCAGTGCGGGAGTGGACAGTGACTGGGGGGGAGGCTGGAAAGACAACCTGGGGCTAAGTCTGAAGGGCTCTGCAGGCCAAGCTAAGGAACCTGGACTTTAGCCTAAGGCAACACAGAGTCTCCAGAAGCATTTGTGGGAAGATCAGCCTTATTACAGATGGGATTCCAGAGGGAACCCCAGAAGCAGGGAGTTAGGAATCAGTTGATGCTGTGTTGGTGAGGGCACAGAGCAGCCTGAACCAAGGCAAGGTGGGTGCCATGGAGAGAGGGCCGCCATGGATGTGGCTAGGACTGCTGGGCTTGACTGATAGCCACGTACCTCTCCACATGCCCCAGCCCCCTGCAGGAAAGTTGGGGCTGAGTAGCCAGTTCTTCTCTCAGTAACCTGAGAGGAGAAGCAATGAGTATTGTCTCAAGGCCGAGGCAGTTTAATGCCAAGGGCCTCCTCTGTGCCCCTCTTCCTGCTGAAGGCCATGTGCTGTAGACGGCAGAGTTACAAGAAGAAGGAGGCCGACATCATGAGCACGCCATTCAGGAGGGCCGCCTGACCCACGGCAGCGGCGCGTGATGAACGCTCCCTGTGTTCAACTGTAATGGTGTCAGGAGCTGTTTGTGACAGAAGATGATCTGCCTCATCCTGACTAATGACATGGGAGAAATGCTTGGGAACTAGAGCTGACACCTGGTTGGATGGCAGAGGGGACGGGGAGAGCAGAGTTGGGAAGATACAGGGTCTTAGCTTTGGGAATTTGGGTAAGATGGAATGAAGAAGAGGAAGGAGGTTTGAGGACAGACATGGATTGAAATGAAGTACATCTCCAGGGGAAGCTGTCAGGCAGCAGGAGGAAAGAATGGATAGTTCAGTAAGGTGTGGGCAGGCAGAGTTTAGACAGTTTAGGGTTCAGGTGTTGGTTAGATGAGAACCCTGGGGGTAGGCCTACGACAGAAAGAAAAGGCCAGGGGAGCCCTGATGTTCATGTGGGACCTGGAGGAAGAGGGTCCCGTGCTGGGGCAAGAGAAGTGCTCAGAACCTGGAGAAGGGTCCCAGAAGCAAAGGGAGGAGAGGCTCAGGAGGGGAGTCTTGCCCACAGCATCCAAAGCTACTGGATGTCAAGAAGGAGGACATGGAGCAGGGACACAGGACCTGCTGGTGGCCTTGGCCGGCTGGGGGTGGGCAGCAGGGGAGGAGGTAGCCATTGGGACTGCAGAGCTGAGTGCGTCCACTGTGAGAAGGGAGAAGCATGTTCCCGGAAGAGGGACGAATGAGTGGAATTTGGAGGAGATAGCCACGCTCCTTCCCTGGACAGTTTTGCCATACTTATTCCACAGGTCAGTCTGGGAATCTGAGGCCTATGGGCTTGTTATTTAGGTCATTCTCTTGTTTGGGGTCCAGAGGAAGCATCTGTGGCAGGGGGCCATCCATCCTATGCAAGGTCCCACGATGAGTTTTTGCTGGACATAAGGAGCCCACATTTCCTGAATAGGAATTAACCACAGTGGTCTTGGATGATTGAAGGCAGGAGGAAATAAACACACTACTAGTAATAATAATGAAAAAAAATAAGAGTAAGAAAGGCCTCCAATGGCAGTACTGAGAGAAGACAAGCAGGAGGGAGAAGGGCCGACTCCCTTGCGCCTGCCCTGACGTGGCCACAGCCTGGCTGCGCACCTCCAGGAGGGACAGCAGGGCCGGGCAGGGGCAGCCGCCTGGCCACCTTCCTCCTGGTTCCTGCTTGCTGTGCCTCATGCCTGTGCCCCTAGCTCAGCCAGAACTAATCCTGGGGCTGATTCTAGAGCCTTCAGGTTCCCACATGGTGTGCTGAAACCTCATGAGAAGGCTGTGTCTGAAAGCACACTCCACGGTGAGAACAGTGCATGGATTCCAGAACCTCCCAGGTTCCCCACCCTCCTGGCAAACTCCAGACCAGGGAAGGACATGGAGTTAGTGCCTTTGAACTTCAGGCCAAAATCAAAACCTTCTTCCTGTTCTGCTTGAGGACGCCTGCTCCGGGCCTGGGCTAAGCCTACATGACTGCAGGTTTCTCCTCTTCTTTTCCTCTTGGCCTCCTCTGCCTGTCAGGGCTAGCATCAAAAGAGCCTCAGCTGCAAGCCTCTTTTTGCAAAGGGCCAGAGAGTGCATACTTCAGTTCTGTGTTGTTTCTTCCTGTCCTTTTCCTAGCCATCTTCCTTCCTTCCTTTTAGAAAACAACGCTTAAAAACATGCAAATTGTTCTTAGTGCCAGAGCCATAGGGAAAACCGCCCCACTGGGTGCAGTTGGCCAGCCTCGGGCCCAGCGCAGTGTCCTGGCTGCACAGCTGACCCACCTGGAGAGCTTTAAAGAGCTCCAATGGTGACAGGACCCTTTTCTGGACCTCTCTCCCCCCAGCACAGGAGGACGCACCCCGGCCTATTGCTGTGGCAGCATGCTGGGCCCAAGTCTCAGCTTTGAGAGGGGAGGCAAGTACCTCAAGCCTCAGGGAGCCGCTGCCTCTCTGGCCGGTGCATCAGAATGAGGCAGCAGGTGGAAGCAGACCTAAGCCCGCCTGGACTGGGAGCCCAGTGTGGCTCCCAGGGCCCGCTGACCGTTACACAGCATCCCTGCACACGGGCCTGGCTAGTACAGCGTGCCCGCCCTCCCTCTCTGACTCGGGTTTTGCTGATGGGATGGGCCCTGGGGATGGAAGGTTTTAAAAGCCTCCCCTGGTGGCACAACACACACCAAATAGGAACCAGGCAGCTGGGTCCACAGCGCTGTCCTGCAGCGATGCCCCATGCCCCCTTCACATCTCCTCCCTTGTTGCCCTGGGAGCAGGGACCGGCCCTTCCCTGCTTCCGGGCCTCTGGTACCCGGCACTGGTCCCGTACAGAGAGGACCACATTGCATTTCTATACAAAACTCCACACACCATCCCAGAAATGTTCTGGGATGACCAGCTGTCCTGCTGTGCCCAAACTGTCCCATTTTTAGCACTTAAGTCCCCTGTGCCCAGGGAATCCCTCAGTGCCAGGTGGGATGGGACACTGGTCACCGTACATGGACTCAGGGCCCAAGTCTAGGCCTGGCCTGTGGCGCAGCCTGGAGCGTGAGGGAAGGGCAGCGGCCGGTGTCTGAGGGCCCAGGTCTAGGCCTGGCCTGTGCACAGCCTGCAGTGTGAGGGAAGGGCAGCGGCCAGTGTCTGAGGACCCAGGTCTAGGCCTGGCCTGTGGTGCAGCCTGGAGCGTGAGGGAAGGGCAGCGGCCGTTGTCTGAGGTACTGGCGCTTCTCGCTCTGCACAGCGGGCCGGGAGGCTCTCAAGGCCCCAGACCCAGGCCCCACCCCAGACCAGCCACCTCGGCGTTGTGGGGCCAGAGCTGTGCAGGGGGGATGTTCCAACCTCCAGGTGACAGTGACATGCCGCCAAGGCTGGAACTTACTGCACTGGATTCCAGGCAGGGTCCTTGGATTTCCCTGGTGGGTGCACGAGGCCAGGGACCACACACGGCCTCGCCTGGTTGTTGCTGGGGACAGACCAGTGAGAGGCTGACAGTCAGGAGCGGATGTGGGCTCACGGGGATGCTCATGGAGCCCCGGCTTCCTTGACGGGAGGTGAGGTGTGGCTGCAGGCGGCGTCCGTGCCACCCACCCCCTCAGCTATCTGTGGCCTTCCAGCACCGCTAGGGGCCAGCACAGTGCACGGCACAGGGAGAGTCTGGGAGCAGAGCAGTGGCCAGAATGCACAAGGCCCGAGGCCCTGGGTGTCGTATCTGACACACTGGGGCTGGTGATTCGCTCCCTCATTCCCTGACAGCAGAGAGAACAGCCAACTGAGAAGAGGCCAGCCCGGGCTCACATTTCACCCTCCCAGCAACTACACAGGTGTTCCATAGAATAGACGAGAAAACTGAGGCTCTGGGAGAAGAGCTGGGAGAGCATTTCTAGGGTCGAGAGGTACCAGGCAGTGTTGCACCTGGCTGTTAATGGCAGCTCTCCTGGCTCAGAGAGGTTCAGCAACAGCCCTAAGGTGCACAGCCAGTGTGCGGAGGAGCCCAGCCCTCCACCTGAGATACTGCCCTAGCCTGCACGTCACCAGGCCCCAGACTAAAAGAGAAAGGGAAGGAGAGAGGTTGGCAGTCTTTACAGAGCACCAGCCGCTCTCTGCACGGCCTGGCAGCCAGGTTCTTTCTTCACTGCCCCAGGCCTTGAGGTCAGCCCTGTATGTTTACAGAAGAGGAAGCTGAAGCTGAAGGTTAAGTGACGTCCATGACCTGGACCCATGTCCATGCTAGTCTTGATGGGGTGCAGGGCGGACTGTCAAATGAGCACAGAACTGAGACATTACTTACACCCTCTGGGCCTCAGTTTCCTCATGTGCGCATGAAAATAATTCAACCTACTGGCTCTCCTGATGGTGGGATGTGCCAAGAAGCCCAGATGAGGGAGGTGAGATCAGTAGAGGGGAGGAGATGAGGATGGAGCAGCACTTCCAGAGGCCGTGAGAGCGAGCCACCGACTACACACACCCTGGATGCCACTCCAGGGACAGCGTGCACCCCTCGCTGTGCTCTGCGGGGACCCTGCGGCTTCAGGCTTAATGCAGCTCACTGCATTAGGTCTGAGAAGCAGGTAACAGCTACTGTGTTTTAGAGCCATTTCTATAGAAACCGCAGGCCCACACTTCCTTTCCACTTTAGAAAGGAACACAAAGGAGAGCGAGAAGAGTCAGTGATGGTGATGAGCTCCAACTCAGCTGAGGGGCTCTCTTGTCCATGCATCTCACCCCCCCAGAGCATATCACCTCACTGGTGTTGTGTACACACAGTGTGTGTGTGTGTGTGTGTGTGTGTGTGTCTTTGGTTCATCTTCCTCCACAGGGCTTTAGAATCAAGTCAACTGAACAAAGAGCAGCACAATCATCTCACACTGGGTGGCCCTTTCCGATCTGATCTCCTCCACGTAAGGTGCCTGTCACCATCAAAGCCTGTCTTGCAGATGGGACACAGCTGGAGCTGCTCACCCAAAGCCTGGCTGCGAGCAGGGACACGGGCCCAGCCGCCCCGTCTGCCTCCAGTGAGCTGCTCTTCCAGAGCCCACAGGCCCACTGCCACAAACTTCCTAGACAACACCGTGCAGTGTTCAACCAGGCTTCAGTAACTGCCAGTGACAACAGCTGTCCTTGTTCTCCAGAAGAAAACGCGCTGGGACCCCTGACCGAAAGACCCCTGACCCCTTTGCTCCTGTGGCCCAAGAAGCCGTGGGTATGCAGGTCAGGGCTGCACACATGCAGGCAGAACTGGCCTGCACTCATGATGACCGGCTTTGTTCATCTGACAGGGGCTAAGAGTTCACCGTGTCAGTGAAGACAGTCTGTGCCACAGCCTGGGTACACATATTGAGTCTGGAGGGGTCTGGGCGGGGGGAGCTGATGAGACACCTGCTGGGGCCAGCATTGCTCCACGCATGCCCTGGGCACCAAGAAGCCCAGGCGCTCCTGCTCTGCCAGCCTGGAGCCCATCCCCTGAGGTCAGCTTGGCACGTGGGGGCCCCCGTTTGTGGATGGAGACATGCCTGCAATGATGCTGGATTTCTCCAGGTTCAGGATCACAAAGCCCAAGTCTGTCCCCAAGCACAGCACTCTGGGACTGAGTCCCCTCCCAGCGTGCCTGGCATGGCAGGAAGGAGGATTGACACGGCACTGTGGCCACCTCCAGGACCTGTACCTGGCCCATGGCAGCAGCCCCAGGTGGTCTTCAGGTGGCCCAGAGGATGGGCGTCCCAGTGTGACATGCGAGGCCCACAAAGCTGTGCCAAGCCAGGCAAGCGGCCGGTGGGTGGCAGAGCTGGGAGTTGGTTTCTGGGTGCATTTGACCGTGGACAGCATGCTGGTGCCTGCAGGTCACGGCGTGTGGCAGCTCACCCTTATGCCACCTATTATGTGTCCCAATAATGAAGTTAACTTGGGACGGGAGATAGGTGAAAACTGCTTTGCTTGACCTCTCACCCTTTTCAATGACCCTCACGAAAGTCTAGAGCCTGGCCACAATTTTCATTTCAAGTGTAACTGCTAGAAAATGGGACCCAGGGTCCCAGTCCTCTCTAGCAATAAACTAATTCAGCACTTAAGTCCTTGTGGAACAAAGTCGGGCACAAATTAAAAAAAAAAAAATCTGTTCCCTTCCTATGCTAGGGCCTGTCTACAGTTGACCCAGACTGCAGAGCCTGGGAACTTTGCCTCTGTTCCCTTAACTCAGGAGCAGTGGACAGGAGGGCTGAAAGCAGGTGAGGACAAGGGAGAGGCAGAGAGAACATGAGAGCTTGCATGCGCACGTGTGGAGCCCACATTATGGGGTAGGAGGAAAGGGCAAGAGGGCTCTGCTAATGTCCATTCAGAACTTCCACTGAACCCTGGGAAGCCTGAGCCTTGGACTTGTTACCCACGAATTACAGGACATAGTATGAGGGCTGTGGATCACACACTAGCCACCTTTGGCTGCTGGACTGAGAATAAGGTCCCTCCCCTTTCCTTTATCTTCCTAGTGGAATGGAACCAGTGCTATGTCTAGAAATAGAAGGTATCTGGAAAAATAATAATCAAAGTCCCAAACAAGTTCATTCCGGTTCTGAGCTCTTGTTGAAAGGAAACAAGATTAGCAAGTGTTAAGAGATGCTAAAAATATACTAGTGCTAAAAACAAACTACACCCAGACTTTCTGCAAGACACGATCTGATGCACTGAACACGCACTGAGGAAGGAGAACTTTCCAAATAAGAGCCAATGTTATTCAAAGGCTGTGTCATGGGCCATTGAGAAGCACCTCACACACCACCTAGATACCTTTGAACACCGAGTACCACTCACATGTTTGTTCTGGCAGTGACAAGACCAAGGCTTAGGGGGTCCCTGAGGCCAGGCAGGGAGAAGGAAGTCACGGTGGCCCCAAAGGGCACTGCTGCCCCATGGCCTTCCTCATGCAAGTTTGGGGACAGGATGCTGAACACACAGCTGAGGATGGGGCTCCCAGAGGCCTCCCTGTCCACACCCCGAGGATGTTACCTGGGCAGGAGCACTGCAGGACAGATGAGCCAGGTCTGCGATTCTGGCTGCGGCCCGGGGATCGCTGGAGCTGATCAAGACGGGAGCGCTGATTTCCATGGAGTGCCTGTGGCTTGTGGCTTGGGAGGACTTGTGTGTCACACTGAGCGCGGTGAAGGAGTGGCGCTTCTTGGCATTCTTCTTGCTGTCCACACGCCGCTGAAAGGCACTGACCGCCCCCGTGCTGCTTAATGTGGGTCCTGGGGGCACACTGGATGCCGCGCCAGGGTCAGAGGGCAAGGGGGCGTGGCAGCCAGACGCAGCCGCTGGGCATGGCTTGTCCATCTCAATGAGCTGCTTGGCTGAGTCGTTGAGCTAGGTGAGAAAGGCAGAGGAAGGCCTTGTTAAATAGAGGTCACAGGCTCCAGCCTGCTCCCTGTGCTCACAGCCTGCGTCCCCTGTTAAACCCGACAACGTGTTCATGGTCCCGCAGATCCTCCCAACGGGGCCTCCCTGTGAATGGCGCCAGGCCCAGACACAGCAGAGGCTGCGGTGACATCTGTAGATTTTACTGAAATGGTCTCCAGGGCAGCTGTTTTTGTCTGTCCCAGGGTATCCCCAATCCCTTCCTGGGGTGCCCGTTTCTGGGGTATGAGGTGCAGACCTGCAGAGGGCATGGGACAGAAGGAGGCGGCAGGAACGCCCAGCCGTGGGCCCGCACTCGCCACGGTGACAGGCCCTGGCTTGCCTGGCACAGTTCTGGCCACGCTGGCAGGAAAAAGCAAGGCACGTGACCAGAATGCCCTTTCTGTCCCCTGGCGGGGACCATCCAACCTCCTGAGCAAGAAGCATGGATGCATCCCAGGTATGGACGGCGCCCCACGCACCCCCCTGCCTCACGCGCTGGCAGAACGCAGCCTTCCCCACACCTAGGCCGCTTCAGAGGGAGAGTCCTCGGCTGCTGGCAGAGCCCCCTGCCTGAGGGGTCAGGGGAGAAGCAGAACTCGGGGCCCTCCTGGGATGTGCGCACACCTGCAAACCAGCTGGGGACAGAGAGGAAGCCAAATCTCAGACCCTGAAGTGCCCAGAGCTCAGGGCTGAGGGCAAGGCACAGTCCAAGGCACCGGTTTAGGGAAGGGGTGAGTAGGCAGAGAACCCTGCGGGTGGTTTGAAGCCCTCCTGGAAACGGGAGCCAGCTGTGGATGGGCAGGTCACCTGGTGCGGGAGCCACACCCATGTCCTCAGCTGAGCCGGGGAATGTGGGTTGGAGCTGTGGGCGGGAGGGGGGCGGGCAAGCCAGGAAGGGCCACGTCCCCACCTGCAGGGGAGTCTGGATTAGGAAATGTCCCTCAGGCCTGGGACGGCAGAGGAAAAACCCCAGGTTCTCACGCAGCATACACTACTAGGGCTTGCAGCTGGTGGCATCTTGATGAGTTAATGAAAATAATAATAAAAAAGGGCCCCTCTGAATTTAAGCAGTGAGAGCGGGAGAGGCTTCATCTGCACAATGCCGAGTGGATCAGACGCGCAGCGGTGCTGGCTGTCCAGCCGCCCACACACAGCCCAGGCGAGGCCACCGCGCTGTCACCATTTCCATTACAAATACCTGCCTTTCCGAGGGAGGTTTTGAAAAACTCACTGTGGGCCCCAAAATGTGTGATCTAAATCCAGGATTATTGCCTTTGAAACGTTTCTTCCAACCAGGCTCAGCTGTTTTGCTCTATTTTATGACTGTATTCCTTTGCTTCCTCAGCAGTGCTAGCTTGCAAGCAGACCAGCGGCTGTTGCCTCTCGTGGCCCTCCGTGGGGTGCTGCGAACACCCCAGGGCTGGCCTCCTGGAGCCCAGTGTTTGGCACCCATGCCACAGGGCCAAGAGGAACACAGAGAAGCAGGAAGCAACGGGGACAATGCCCTTCATTTACGGGCATCGGAGCACAGACTCCGTACTTTCTGCCATGTGCCTCCATGTGGAACATTATTACACAGACACGATGGCACCAACAGTGCCCAAGGCTGGGCGAAAACAACTCCGCTCTTCCCCAAAGCAGCCAACCTGGAGTATGAGGCACCGACAGAGCACTTCTGGAACACACGGAGCCCTGATCTGAGCCACTGCCACAGCAGCCACGGGCCCCACCGCAGCTCACCAACTGGCACGTGGCTCACCCCACACCGCTCAGTCCTCCACACAGCTCCCCGGCAGGCTGCTCATGGCCAACCACGCTGCCTCCTCCTTGATGGAGACCAGGGTGTGGGGGAAGCCCGCCTTTCTCCGCCATACCCATGGGCACTGAGAGGGACAGCCAATGAATGTCCATGAAAGATCGGTGTCTTAGCAAGCTGCGGGAGCCAGGAGGGCTGCTTCCAAGGGGTGACTCTCTGCACGTCCATCAGTGGCCTTAGAGTCCCTGACATCTCTGCAGGAGGCAAGGGACATACCAAGGAAAGACCCTCCCAATAGAGAGAGAGTTCAGTTTTATTTTCTTTACTGAACCTTTGCTTTGTGACAAGCAGCTTCTTGTTGGAGCTGTATATACATGGGATTAGCCAGTGATTTGCCACCCTCAGGTGGACAGCCCCGCCCAGGCTTCGAGCAATGCCCTGGCCCCAAACAGACCGTGGGCCTGCAGAGTCCATGCTGATTGCTGCAACTCTGTGGCTGGGTCCCTGAAGTGACACTCAGTGTTGTGGGGAGCTGCCATCATCTTCCCGGCAAGCTCCGATTAGCCACGTTGCATGACGCTCAGGGCTGGGCCTGGCAGCTAGTGCTGCCAGTGCCATCCCAGTCCACATGGCCCATGACTGCAGGACACCCTCACCCACCAGCATCTGCCCGAGACAGCAGCTCCTGACTCACACCCCTCAGGTGCAGCCACGATTGCCCATTTCCTCATACTCCAAATGGGGGCAGTGTCGGCTTGCCTGCCTGCAGCCATCCACACTGCAGGAAAACCAGATGGCTCTGCTCTCCCGCAGGCTGCAGCCCCGCCTTGTTGGCCTGGGGGAGCCTGGCCAGTTAGCCTTGGGGTCCTGGGGGGAGGGCCGAGGAGGCAGGGAACGTTGAAGTCAGCCCTCTTGTTCCTCCCACAAGCAGAACATTCTGTGAGTGGCTGCTGACTGCCAGCTATGAAGGGTGGTATGTGGTGGGGAGAATGAGTGCTTCCTGGCATTCTGCCCCAGGATTCTCCCTGCTCCCCACCAAGATGCCTGTCCAGCAATGAAAGAGCTCGGCTTCTCCCTCTGAATGTGGCTGGTCACCTAATCTGTTTCTCCACCCCACACCTAGGCATAGACGGCAACCCCCCACACACAACTGGTGATTAACTAGTGCACCCAATAACTCCCATTTTGACTGTTTTTGGACGGCAATAGAAGACATTTCCAACTTCCATACAAAATGGAAACAAAGTAGTGACACCAACATTACGTCTTGCTGGGTTTGTTCATGGATCCCGAGGACAGTCATTGGCCTGCTCCCTCCCACTCTGCGGGAAGCCCGCTGCTGCAGCCAGCCCCAAATCCAAACACTCAACCGCCACACACATATCCTCTTCCTCGGGTCCGGTGTTGCGGGTGGGACAGTACCGGTCAGTCATGGTCGCACCCTAGTCAGGGACTGTGTGTCTGCCCCTGGCTCAGGACCCTCTTCCCAGGACTCTGCCTCACCAACTTCATCAGCTCAGATGTGATCTTCCTCCACACCACTCTTCCCTCCAGCCACAGAAACATCTGGAAATGGAAGACCTGAAGGGTTTCTTCTTTCCATTGTTCAAACAGTTCCATATGAAGTCATCTTAGAGTTATTGGTGGCATCCTAGCTGCATGTGAATTTGGGGACCAGGTTAAATAAAGAAGACTCTCACCGCAGGCTCACATGGGCCCTGAGGGCCCCTTGGTGAGCTTGAGGCTAGCAAGGGATTTGGGCACTTGGCCCAGGAAAGTGCTAGAGCTGGGGGCCTGGGCAGAGCACGGTTACCCAGAAATCACCAGTTCTGGTCAAGAGGACTTTAAACTGAAGGTAATGTGGGAGGGAATTTTTAAAGAAAGAATAAGATTGGAAAACCAGGCATACAAGCTGATATCAGATATAACATGCAAGAAAGGACAATGGGTTGAGGGGTGCCCTGCAGTTCTCAAGCAAAATAACAGGGAAGCCCCTCCATCCTAACCCCGAGGTAGGGAGTACAGCCTCAACACATCCGCACCCCGGAGTGATGGGCTGGTGACGGAGACCGGAGGGAGGGAAGTATGTCTTCCCTTTCTGGGAAATCCAGGAAGCCAAAGAGGGGAGCGTGCTGGAAGCCAGATGTCAATTTAAAATGAAGGCAACCAACGGGTACACGTGTACAGCAAATACTTGCTGAGCACCTGCCATGTCCCGGGCTCTGCTCTAGGTGCCGGGGGTGCTGAGGTGAACAACAGGGGATGCTCGAATAAAGCTTATACTTCCCTGTGGGGGTGAACTACTTAGGGAGCTTTGTAAAGATGCAGATTTTGGCTCAGTAGGTCTGGGATGGCACCCAAGTTTCTTCATGTCTACAAACTCCCAGGAGATACCACTATTGCTCGAGCCAGACCCTCTTTGACTAGAACATGGACGGCTTTGCAACCTCGGCTTCACAAGGAGATGCTCTCCCCACAGAATAGCCACATAACCAGAGACAGCTGCTTTTGTTGGCATTTGCCTTTAATGCACGGCTCCCACCGCAGGTGGGCTCAGTAGAGCACAGGTCACCATGCCTGGTAGTTGGCCTATTATTCCGGAGAGCTTCACAAACTCAGGAGTGGATAAAGAGTGGCCTTTACCTGCCTCAAACTTTTTTTTTATTTAAGATTTTATTTATTTATTTGACAGAGACACAGCTAGAGAGGGAACACAAGCAGGGGGAGTGGGAGAGGGAGAAGCAGGCTCCCCGCTGAGCAGGGAGCCTGATGAGGGACTCGATCCCAGGACCCTGGTACCATGACCTGAACCGAAGGCAGATGCTTAACGACTGAGCCACCCAGGTGCGCCCGCTGTGTCAAACTTTTGTCAGGAAAAATCTCAGGAGCCTCCCGCTTCACCGAGGTGGGCAGGCACAGATGGCTGACTGCATTTTGATCTGTGCCTCTTATTTGTAAAACACTCCCTTCTTTACGAGACTAGATCATCAGCAGGGGCAAGTGAGAACAGAATGATTTACTTTCAGCTCTGGCACCCCTCACCCTCCTCCTTGAAGGCTGTATCTAGAAACACAGCTCGGGCCTTCAATGAGAAAGGCTCCCAAAATGAGGGCTCTTGACCACTGACTGAGCAGGTCAAAGCAAGTGGCCTAGTGACAACCACCAGCCAAGCACAACAGAGACCCACCTTCATCACCACCAGGCTTGTCTGACCCTTATATCGACCATCCAAGGTCAACACGGCCATTTTACAGAGGAGAAAACTGAGGCTCAGAGGTAAAGTGTAAGCGTCTTGTTCCACATCACACAGTTAAAAGGTGGCACGATGGTGACTGCTCACACCCTTTCTACCACGGCTCACTGGGTGTATCATTCACTTTTTACTGCAGAGCGTGGGGATGCTTTTCTGTTCTTGCTCCATCTTTGGGTTAAAAAATTATTATAGTCACTGAGGTATATCTATGCTTTTGGCAATTAGAGGGGGTTGGGTTCATATTAGAGATTCAAACGTGGGCCTTTAAAAACCAGACCTTTTTTAGGAGTGTGAACATTATGTCAGGCAAATGCTCACCCTGGGAGGACCCCAGTTGCAGTTACCAAGGGTGGGAGGCTCTTTCTGTTCCTTTCCTTTTCATTTGAAATGGGTGGTGACCTCACAGGCCTGTTAACAATGCCAAACTTTTTTTTTTTACTGGAATGTCGAACTCTAGACATTTGTAGACTCACATGCTAACCCTCTGGACTGACATTCTCCCACTCATGGAACAAATATTTGTTGTGCACCTGCTATGGGAGAGGCTTTCTTATCTCTGAAGGGGTCCCATCTCAGAACTAAACATTGTATGAGGTGGTGGGCACATAGTGGTGTAATGGAAGCCCTCATCCCTGGCTCTCCCACACCCACCCAGCGCAGGGCCGCTACTTCTCTTCCATTCTGTTCTCCCCGCATTCCCTTCTCAAGGTGACTGGATTGGACAGGTGAGGCTGTAGTGGCCAAAGTGGACTGGTGAACTGAAGCAATTATTCAGATAATTGAGGTTTAAAACAAGAAATATCCAGCTAAGTGTAGACCTGAAATGCACAGAGAATTGCTTAATCTTAATACATACAAAGACTGAGTGCAGGCAAGGATTTTGGATGAGATGATCCTAAGAATTAATGTGCAGGGTAGGGAATGGTACTCATTTCAACATCCCATTATCGCAGACTGGACAAAGCCCCAACTCTGTCGGATGCCAGGGCACTTCCCATGAGGGGTGGACTGCACCACTGGCCCGGTCCCCAGACAAGCTTGTAGAGCGGGGCTGTTTCACACACCTCCACGGTGCTGGCGGCTCAGGGCGGGGCAGCGGGCTCCCAAGCTGTCCTGAGACAGAAGGGCAGTGTGTCCCTCCTTGGGGAGTGGGTCCCTCCACGGCAATCAGAAACTACACACCGCACTCCCTGTCCCTCAGCCTCTGCTTGAAGTTGTCGCCCCTTCCTTCTCGGGCACTCACCCCAATTACCATGGGGAATGAGACGGCCCCTTCTTTGAATTCAGCCTCTTAATAGTGGGTTGTGTTCCCTGCCTGTGCCAGCAATCACACTCTCGGTGCAGTATCAAAACCCACAAAAAGGAAGATTCCAAAAAGAGTCTGATACAAATTAAAATAAGCAAACAAAACTTCACTCATTTGTAAGAATGTGTGAAACTCAGAAAAAGGCTCATAAGCAGCAAAGAGTTATGGTTAGCACCTTAGCAGGGTGTGTCTTGTAAGCAAAGGGACCATTGATTGGAAGTTTTGAGATGAGTATAAGGACGCTGTCATAATTTTGCCTGAAGATAAAACTTAGAAGGAAAAAAAAAATGGTTGTTTTTCCACAAGGAAAGGAACACAAAGGCACGGTTTATTCTCCATTTTCTGTAAGAACCCCCGAGGGGACATCTCTCTGCCTGGAAGGTGGCAGGAGGTCAGACTGTCCCAACAGGGGGACGGACGTATGGCCCCCTCAGAGGTGCCCCAGCCCTGGAGAGTGCCCTGCCTGGGCTGTGCTTGCACATGCATTTCTGATCATCTTAGACGAGCACCGGAGGAAACGATCTCACAGAAGTCAAAGATCTTAGGTAGCTGGGAAAGGAGGAGGAGGGAACCAGAGATGTGGCTGGCACAGAATTCAGTTCAGAAGGCAGGTGGCAGCTTCCCTGCTGCTCCCAGGGCCAGGCCAGCAGGGTGACCCAGTCCAGGGCCCTGCAACCTTTACCCCAGCAGTAAAGCACTGCGGGGCATACAGCTCCAGTAAGTTACATATATTTTCTAGTGTACCACTATATTATATACATCAGAAAACACACACATAAGAGAAATTGAAACTTACAAGTCAAAAAAAAAATAATAAATTTGAAGAAAGTTCTAACAATTTCCTTTCTTTACTCACAGAGCTTTGTGCACCCTATTTTGGTGTGGGGTTTTTTTGGTTTTTGGCTTTGGTTTTTTAAAAAGATTTTATTTATTTATTTGAGAGAGAGAGAGAGACCACAAATGGGGTGGGGAGGAGCAGAGGGAGAGGGAGAAGCAGACTCCCTGCCGAGCACAGAGCCGGATGTGGGACTCGATCCCAGGATCCCGGGATCAAGACCCGAGCCTAAGGCAGACGTTTAACCTACTGAGCCACCCAGGCGTCCCATCATGCACCCTACTTTGAAGATCTCTAGCCAAGAGTAGTCGTTTTCAAACTGTCAATTTAGTGGGTCCTGACCAGTACTTTTTAAAAAATGAACCAGATTAATAAGAGAAAATACAGAATGCATCACATGTGCTAAGGGTAAAAGTAGTAGTTCCAGGACACGTTGGTTTAGTTTCATATACATACTGGTGTGTACCCTAGGTCAGGATGCAACATGCATTTCTCATCCTGAGTCACAATCTAAAAAAGGCTGAAAGCCATTGTCATCAAGGGGGAAAGAGAGACATTTCCCTGCCAAGAAATAAAGTCCTCTTTCCCCCGTCTGCTTGGGTTAAATGTGTGGTGCCGTTGGGCGCCTGGGTGACTCAGTCAGTTAAGTGTCTGACTTTGGCTCAGATCATGATCTTAGGGTCCAGGGATTGAGCCCTATGTCGGGCTCCCTGCCCAGCGCAGAGTCTGCTTGTCCCTCTCCCTCTCCCCCTGCTGCTCTCTCCATGTCTCTCTCAAATAAATAAATGAATAAATAAATAAATAAGTAAATAAATAAATAAAATCTTTTTTAAAAAATGCGTGGTGCGCTGCCTGGGCCTGTGGCCTGGTGCTCTCAATGAACAGCCAAACAGCCTATCTGGAGACACCCGGGGCCTCACAGTCTCCCTGCCGAAGACACAGTTTTGGAAACACTTCTTACCTCTGAATGCATCCAGCCCTTTCTCGTCCCCTCTGGTGACACACATCCTTGAACATATGCACGAGCTATGCTCAGGTTAAGGCCACAAGGGAGACACTCATGGCCCCATCTGTCCTCACAGACCCTGGGTGCCTGTGCATCTGCAGTCAGGCCCTGTCCCACATGGAGCATCTCTGGGACCAACTCCCGAGAGTGGTGAACAGAACTTATGTGGCCAAGAGACCCGGGATGCTGCCCACGGCAAGCTCCCAGTGTGGCAAGGGACAGAGAAATGCTTATGGAACACTAGCCAGGCCGTCACTGAATTGTTCTGCTGTGGCCTTAACACTCTAAGTGCTACTTCCTCACCACTTAATCATAAACAGCCGGCAACCACTTATAGAGCCTGCAGATAGCATGCATCTCCTCCCTTGTCCTCTCTGTCTCTGTCTCTCTCTTTTGAGATCTCAGGGCAACCTCTGTAGCAACACCATCAAGATCTCAGAGCTGATAGGGGCGCCTGGGTGGCTCAGTCATTAGGCGTCTGCCTTCGGCTCAGGTCATGATCCCAGGGTCCTGGGATCGAGCCGCGCATCAGGCTCCCTGCTCCGCAGGAAGCCTGCTTCTCCCTCTCCCACTCCCCCTGCTTGTGTTCCCTCTCTCGCTGTCTCTCTCTCTGTCAAATAAATAAAATCTTTAAAAAAAAAAAAAGATCTCAGAGCTGATAGAGTTTTGAAATTTAGAGCCTACTTCTTACTCTTGTAAATAATCATCTCACTTCACAGAAGGTTAATGAGCTTCGTGCTGGGCATGCAGTAGATGCTCAACAAATACCTAGTCAATGAACGGATGCAGCCAATATGTGTGTGTGTATGGAATAACATCTACTCATTGAGTATGATCTAAATAGCAGGTTCATGCTTTGACCTGTGTGCTTATCAACCCCCCTGGGAGCTGAAATTCACCCCTTGCCTTGCAGATGCCCACCCGCCGGCTAAGAGAAGCAGGCACGTTGGAGCTGGCCCTCCAGACCTTGGCCTGAGCCTCGGGTCTGAGCTCCCAGTGAGAGCCCACTCCATTCAGAATCAGTCACTCAGCGGCACCGGCTGTCACGTGTGAGCTGCACACGGCAACACGTGGCTGGGGAAGCTTTTTCACAGAAAGAACTTTCCTTAGGGATATATTCCATGGTCACAAAAGGGGTGAAAGGGTGCACCTGGGTGGCTCAGTCATTAAGCGTCTGCCTTCGGCTCAGGTCATGATCCTGGGGTCCTGGGATCGAGCGCCGTATCAGGCTCCCTGCTCGGCGGGAAGCCTGCTTCTCCCTCTCCCACTCCCCCTGCTTGTGTTCCCTCTCACTGTCTCTCCCTCTCTGTCAAATAAATAAAAAAATAAATAAAATCTTTAAAAAAATTAAAAAAAACAGAAGGGGTGTAAGAATATTCGGAGTTCATAAATGCAAACCTAATGGAAGATCTATTAGAGAAAGACTGGGCTAAGTGAGGAAGGAACTTAATTTCAATGGTTATGGACAGGAGCCAAAAGTGATACAAGTATTTCAAGGTAAGGGGGAGGCACAGGCGGGAACAAGAACACACGTGTGCATGCGTGCGTGCATGTGCTGTGTGCACACGGCCTCGAGCCAGTGCTCAGGCCATGGAGATTTCAGGCCAAATGGCCTGGGTCAACAGGCAGCGGGGTCTTGCCCAGGTGGACCGGCTGGGGAAGGGAAAATCCCTAAACCACCTGGGTTTGGCGCTCCAGAAGCAGAGGATCTGATTACCGAGCACACATGTATTAGATACCTGCTGTATGCCAGGGGTTTTGCTTGGCGCTGAAGGTACATCAGTGAAAAAAACAAAACCCCTGCCTTCATGGAGACCCAGCCAATAAACAAATATGTAAAGATATTCAATATGTCAGATGGTGAGAAGTATATGGAGAAAGAAATATGAGAGAAGGAGTGCTGGGAGGGGGCAGGATGCATGGTTACAGGGGGTGGCGTGGAAAGGCCTCTCTGAGAGAACACCTGAAGGAGGGAACCTGTTGACACCTGAGGGAAATGTGATGGGAGTGAGGACCGCAAGTGCAAAGGCCCTGGGGTGGGAGTGGGACTGGCAAGTCTGAGGAGGAAGAAGGAAGCCAGGGTGGCTGGAGCAGACTTGTGGGTAGAAATAAGGTCAGAGGTGACACGGATCAATGGAGCAGCCTTGTCTTTCCCCTGAGTGAGACAGGAGGTCTAAAGCAGCAGAGAGAGATCAGCTATGGATGCGGCAGGATCCCCTGCTACTGTGCTGACAGCAGACCATAGGGCCCAAGGGCTCTGAAGCTATTGCAACAATGCTACTGGAAAAGTCTCACAATTTAATGATTTACTGATGCAGCACAATCCCATATTTGTTCACAATATATGTAAATTTATACATAGAAAAGAATAAAAGAAATAAAACAATATGCTAACAACATTTCATTTCATATTTTTCCTACACGCATATTTATATTTACTGGTAGGATTATAGGCGATTTTAATTTCTTTGTTTGCATTTTTCTGAATTTCCCTGTTTTGAACAATAGCCTGGTGTTATTTTTACAATCACAAAGTTATTAAAAACAAAACAAAAGGGCAGATTAGGCTGGGATATCGAGATTTCCTGAGTTGTGGCACTGACATATTTTTTTCCATTTTGTAAGAAATGTGTGAGGTGCCGTAAAAGACTTTGGTATTTTTTAGTCTAGTCTGACGTTTCAGGGAAGGTCTAGCAAAGGTTCCCTCCGCCAGGTGGCTTGGTTTCTGGCCTTGGCTGAGTGGTGGTGTTTTGATGTGGGAGCACAGACCGGGCTGTCACACTCCAGAGCCCTCAGGGAGCTTCTCCTGGCACTGTGCTCCCATGGGGGGCTCAGAGAGCTCAGAAGGGGGAAAGAAATCCGGGCCAAAATGGAAGGAAAATGGAAGCCCAGAGAGGTTAAGCAGAGGACAGAGCAGGGGCCAGCAAACCTGGCCTGCAGGCCGAGTCTGGCCTGATGCTTGGCACTGTGTGTAGTTTGGGGACACGGCCACACCAGCTTACCTGTCATTTATGACTGCTTCTATCTTACAAATCAGAGTTGAAAAAACAACTGTGGCAAGCCTGCTTGGCCTCCGCTCCTGTCCCCTCCCCATCTGACTGCTGGGAGGGAAGGCACGGCACAGCATTTGTTAACTTTTTATATCAGACACAGAAGTAGAAGGATGCAGCCCCATCATCCAGCTTCAGTAACCACACCATTCTGCTGTTCCTGTGCCATGGGCTGTCTGCCCTCCTCCACTGATTTCCTGGAGGATTTTAAAGCAACCTGCAGGAACCACATAATTTCACCTGTGACTACAGCTCAGTGTGCATCTCTAGTGGACAGAGATGTCCCCTGTCCCTGGTTAATCTCCAGGGACTGGGTGAAGGTACCCTAGTCCGAAGCTGGAGGCCCCGGAGCGGGGCAGCAATTCCAGGCAGGGCTGGTGTGTGGGGGGGTGGTTTTACAGTCTCTACTCTGGTGGGCAGGGAGGTCCCAAGGTCTACGCTCGGAGGGTGAAGAACCAGCAAGTTCCTCTGCTTCCAGATCTGATCTATGTTCTTCTACTGAGATTTATCTGTAATAAAGTTAACCTTTGAGCTTCCATCTCTCAGACACTCATCTTTTTCTCAGCTGGATCCAAGAACAGGGTATGAACACTTACTATGACCAAAAAAAACCCCAATGATAACACAACCAATTCTCCCCCAAATTTATATATTTGAGAACATGTTAATATATGAACTGGGTTGCCAATTTAGCAAGAGAAACACAAACAAGAGCAGAGTTTCAACTACACCTTCATCCCCTTCCAAACATAAAAAGGTTTCCAGAAACATAAATGGACCCCCCTCCGGAGTATTTTTCTGTACCTGGTTCCGGGCCTCGCTTCCGTGGCTGGCCGGCACAGGGCTCCAGCGTGGGGAGCTGGCTGGGAAAGCGAGGGGTGCCTCCAGCGCAGCCCTGGGTCAGAGCGGCCTTCCTGTGCAGGTGACTGGTGCAGCCCTGAGCCGAGGGCCTGCGCGGGTGCTCCCCTGCCTCCCCCACGCTGAAGCACCCACCTGGGGCTCTGGCGCCCCACTTCCAAAAGCTTGATTATTCCAGACCAGGCTCCCTCGCCCTACCCAGTCCATAGATACTCACCCTCCAAATGACTGTTTTCCTTCACTCTGAATGAAACAGAAGCCTACTCCAAATACAGTTTTTCAAGTGTCGAAGTTGTTTTTCCGCATTCACCTGACAGGCCTCACACATGACACTCCAGCAGTAAAACACAATTTTGCAGTAAGACTTGGGTGTTTCTTCTTCCTGCTCTCTACACAGGGGTCTAACAATACTGTTAAAGGAAATGCTATTTTCTAACGCACAGCTCGCACTCTGAGCCAACCCATGTTCTGTGCACTTATGTTCCTGATTTAATCCGTACCTGAGCACAGTGAGGTAGGTGTATTATCCCCAGATTATAGAGGAGAAAACTGAGGCATGGGGAGGGGAAAGTCTGGTGAGTGGCAGAGCAGGGCTGTGCCCAAAGGATGGGTGCTGTGGCTGAGGCCTTGCTATATGCCAGGGCAGGGAGAGGCCAGCACCATGGGGCAGTGAGCAGGGCAGGGGTGAGGCCAGGCTGGTTCCATGGGTCTGCAGGCTGCAGTGAGGAGTCTGGATTGATTCTAAGAGCCATGGGTCCCAGAGGAGTCTTAGCAGGGGTGAGGTCACTCAAGCTGCCTTTTTGTAGGGATGACTCTGGTCACTGCGTGAGATGGATCTTAGAGACAAGATGGAGCACAGGGTGGCTGGGAAAGGGTGAGAGGTAGTGTCCCATGGACTGAGGGGCCCAGGAACACCTGGGTTTCTGACCACTGCAACCTGAAAACTTTAGTCTAGAAGGTTCTTTCTATATTCATGTTACACTAACAAAGTCTCCTAGGTGGAGGTAGGGCTGGGCTTATGAATGACAAGGACATGGTCAGGGAGAGTCCCTGGACCCAGGGACAAAGGCTGTATGCACTGAGTTTGGGTGGGTCCATAAGAGAGATGGACCCAAACCCAGACCCACCCACTCAGAACAAACACCGACGTCTTCAGAGTGGTCCTCCTCCCACTGCCTCCCGGAGCTCACCACACTCGGTCTGCTCAGTCACCCTGGCCACCATGGCCCCTCGGCCACGAGCCAGCTCAGGCCACCACCTGGAACCTGCTCACTTGTAGGTCGCTTCCAGGGGGGCCTTCCAAGCATGCTAATTAAAATTATAGTCCCCTCCACCTCAGCTTCACTCCCCTCCTTTGCCAGCTTTATTTTTCTCCACAGAATACATACTACCCTCTAGAATTTGTTTCTTTTCTCTATTGTTTGTCTCCTCCTACTAGAATGGGGGTTCCAAAACATTTCTCTTCTGTTTTGTTGGCAGCTGCAGCCCCCAGGGCCTGGCACCTAGCAGGTGCTCAGTGAATGAATGCACAAAAGAAGGGATGGGCGTGAACGAAGAAATGAATGGTGGTCTGAAAGGTAGAGCCTGCAGAGTGCCGCAGTAGTGGAAACACTCTCTCAGCCAAGGGCTAAGACGCACCCACAGAGACCTAATGAAGGGACAAACAGATCTCCAGCTCTTGACAACGGCCCTGGCACGGGCAGGTGTCTTCCTATTTTACAGCAGAAGTTGGCCAGACTGTGTGTGGGCTGCATTTGCTCCTTGGAGACACTGGTCAGTGTAGTCCTCCCGGCACAGCTGTGGTACAGAGGACAGGCTGCCCTCACCTACGAGGGGCCAGACCCAAGGAAGTGTTGTGGCAACTTGGAACCTTCTAGAATCTCATTAAAATGGTTTCCCAGAGAGGCTAACACAGCCCTGCAGTGCGCTAAGGGTCTATGGGCAGGGAGATAGGCAGGAAAATCACTGAAAACAGAGACATCTGGAAAAGTGTGGTCGACAAACCCAAGTCTTTGTCTCTGCTCACAACAGGAGAGTCCTCAATAGCTTCAAACTATTACTCTTAATTGCTCTCACTTTGAAGAGTTGAAAGAAATAAAAGCAACAGAAAACAGCTTTGAGTTTCTCTGAGTAAGTCAAGCAGAACCCAAATGAAGCCAGAATTAGCTGCGTTTCCTGATTTTGCAATAATCGGTTGAGTTGCGGTAGCTATAGAAAGTCTCCCGATATGCACATGCATGGCGTGAGCATTTTACCTGAATCTTAAAAAGGTCCCAGCCACCAGCAACTCAAACCCCCTCCTTTCCAAACAGGAAGCACTAATAAAAGGTAACAGGAAAAAACAGGACAATGACATGTGAGGCATTTTGCAACAGGCCCCCAGGGTCAATCTTGGCAATAATTCATTGTCAAGATTCAGAACTAATGGTGAGGCAGCAGCTTGGACCTGCAGGGCAGATGTCTCCACTAAAGCCTGGTCAGCTCTGGAGGGAAGACACCAGAGCCCCCGATGACCCCAGTGACTCCAGATGGATGTGTTTGTAACCAGACACGCTGTTCCTTCTGCACTAAACACAGGCCCTGAACCTCAGCCAAGACATATTCCACTGTCACCTTATTAACATCCAGAGTCAAATCTCTCCATTGCTAAATATGCTTTCACCGTCACATCTGAAAAACAGCTACCACCACACGGCCTGCCCAAGGGGGAGGGGGGGCCTTATAAGCAGGACTCAGCCTGGGTGGGCAGCTCCCACATCGATGGCCAAGGCCCACCCTTGGGACTAAGTGGAATCTGACAAAACAAGTTTCCTCCCCAACTTCTTTCTTAGATTGGGGCCCACCCAGACCTGTTGCATCAGCTTCTCCGTGGCCTGGAGCTTTCCAGGTGATTCTAATGTTCACTGAAGTTTCTGAGCCACTGGCCTGGCCTACTCCAAAAGGTAGAAATGAAGAGACAGGACAGGAATGTGGAAAACTGAGTTAACACAGTAGGGTGTAGCCGTTCTGGAGGGAGGACAGGTGGGAGAGGGCAGCTCAGGACAGCCTGTGGGGAGCAGCTGGAGGAATCTGTCTCCCTGAGTAACAGGAGGTGAAGACAGAAACAGTCTGGGGTCCCAGAGGGCCCAGTGTGGTGCTCCAGTTAGGTGAGAAGAGAACCCATCTTCACCTACTTTGTATGCTGGAGTAAGACTGCCCACAGGAGTGACACGTGAGGGGAAGGAGGATAAGCGGCTGGGGCCAGAGGCAAAAGCAGTTACACAAGTACACGGTGGGCATGCTTGGTTTCCCACTAGGTGAACTTGAGGCCACGGCACAGGTGACAGGCTTGGACATGGGGGGCAGGAATGGCGGTTCTTTTCTAATGTCACCGGCGTTTTCAGCTGTCCCCAGGTTGAGACATTTTCAGTCCCTACTTGTCTCTTGAAGATGGAAATTCATGTAAGCCTTTTCTTGCTTTCCGCTGGGCCGGCTGACAGCTGCACCTCTCAGGCTCGGGCAAGACTGTGAGGATCCTCTGTGTCCCCACAACGCTCCTGGTTGAGACCGGTGAGCAAGGACAGGTGGTTTCACGGGGACCTGCTAAGTCCTATGTGCTGAAAGCATGCCAGCCACGACCTTTTCAGAAGTGGCGATGGGTTGCTCCTCATACTTTGATTAGTTGTGTGAAATACTGGCTCACAACCCAATAATACCACACAAACGCATGAATTGCCTATTTTGTGCCAGCACCATGCCAAGACCGAGAAGGGAAAAAAGTTATGTGCTACAGGGTCTGGCTTCTTACATTTGTAGTTAGGGAGACAAACAACAACAAACCCAGAAACTACGGAATGTACAATATTATATCACAAGATGTTAACTTCACAAGTAATTAAAAAAAAAGTTAAAGAAGTGAGAAAGCAGGGGAGCTGGTACCTATGCACTTGTCTATTTTTGTTGGGGAAACCCCTGATGATCACACACGTATGTGAATGCATCAAGCCTGGGGGTGCAGAGACTGGCAGGAAAACATGCAGACCCAGATCGCAGCTGGGCGAAATGCACGAAACTGAAGTCTTACTCTCCCGTGGAACTGTCTTAGGTCTTTGTGTCATGCCTTCAGCTGTAAAGTAAGGGAAAGAGGGGGTGAAGGCAAGGCACCCTGCTTATTCTCCTGGTGGGTTTAGGAGCTGGCCTCCTGGACCACTTTGCTCAGAGGCAGAGGACACATGGAATGCCAGGACCTGCCCTGCCTGGCTGCCGACAAGTCCTGTCTGCTCTGCCTGCAGCCTTCCTCGGCCAGTGCTCTCCTGCGTGCCTACGAGTTGCCCTGCTAAGTGCATTCGGTGTTCGTGAAGGCACGGTCTGCACCTGGACACAGAAATGCAGGCAGGAGTCGTAGCCAAGTCAAGGTGGGGAGGAATGCCTGCCCACCCGCTGCCCACTGCTGTAGAAGCTCATAAGAAACGGGCCAGCAGCAAGAAAAAATGAAACAACCTTTAAGCAAAATGGCAAAGCCCCCTCCCCCAATAGTCTCTGGCAGAAATCCAGAGAAGTTTCTTTCCCGTGTCTTTCTGAGGTCTTGTTCCCACACTGCCTCTGACCCGGTGAGCTCTGGTATCCTGAGAGAAGCTAGGTGGGGAAGTGGGGCCACATAGGAAGGAGGAAATGAAGGCAAACCCCAGCAGCAGTGTGACAAACGCACCCCCTGGCTCACCTTCAAAGCTGGACCACAGGACCGTGTTTGGAACTCGGTCGTAACCAGTATCCGTGATGAACAATTACCTCAAAGGCTTTCACCAGTTCCTCATCTCTCTAACAAAGTCCTTGATTACTGACTCTTGGCACTGGAGTTGGGGACAGGCAGCACTGGAAAGCTACAGCTGACCTCCAGCTCTCCTGTTCCGCCAAAAATACCCCCATGAGTCTAACTTTCTCAGCCCTGTTTACCTTTCGCCCCAGTCTTCCTGAGATAGAGCTGACATATGATTCTGTACTAGTTTCTAGTGTTCAACACAATGACTTGCTGTCAAAATCCCGAAACCGTCCCAGGTTAACACCCACTTAGCGAAGATGGAATAAGGATCATGTTTACCCTCTCGCCTGACACGCTGAGAACAGATCCATGAAACACGGCTTTTAGACATGGGGCATCAGCAGCTCGGGACAGTGATTGTCGAGAGAGGTGAAGCCTGCTGCGTGAGGCCTCTGGTTCACCTGGGCTCTGGGGCTTCTCCCTGGGTTGGGAAGAGGGAGTTTGGGGGCCGGGGAGCCCACAGTGGCTGGGGTCCGTGGACCTGAGTCCTGGAAAGGAGATATCTGCAGGGAGGCGCCCCCGCCAAGTCTGTAGCTGAGTACTGATGAGGGCATTCACAGGAGGAAATTACCCAGAGCTGAGGAAAGAACCACCGAAAGGGGAAGACAGAACAATTCCTGAGGCTCATGCAAAGCTGGGCACAGTTTGCATTCCCACCTTCAAGAGTGAAAAAGCTTGTAAATCATAGGGCATGGAGTGGAGAAGATTATAGCTTCAGAAGCGGGGATAATTAGCTCTACATTAGAGGCTGCCCTAGTCCCTCGGAACAGAGCTTAAAAGCAAGGCTCAAAAGCACCAAACTGTATGTAAGTGACCTAGCGACATCCCAGAACAAAGCTTAAGCTATATTTATAGGAATAAAAAAAATATCCAGTATCCGAAAAGGCAAAATTCACAAAATTGATAGCTAATTAAAAATATCAGGAATGCCAAGAAACAGGAAAATGCAATCTACAAATCTATTTTATAGATCTTTATAGAGGAGAAAAATCAGTCAGTAGAAGTAGAACCGGAAACAACACAGAAGACAGAATTCGTAGACGACCACGTCGGAACATCTACTATGACTATACTTCCAAGCACGGGTGTTAAGGAGAGATACAGAGGACATAAGAAAGACTCCAATCAAACTCTGAGCTAAACTCCCCAAGACGCTCAAACCATCCACCCAACTGCCCCAGTCAGAGGCGTAATCTGCTCCCATCTGACTGTCTATGAGGGCTCTGTGCTTCTCACTTGCCAGTTCCCTTCACTGAGGCTGCTTTTCATCTCCTTCCACAGACAGCAGGAATTTCAGCAGCGGGCTTCAAATGGAATCTCTCTGCAGGAAAGAATGGGTGAGGTCTGGTAAAACGTGCTACATAGAGAGAATGTGCCACCTCTGTGGAAGGTTCTGGGGTCAGGCCCACCCACCAGCTCCCACAGCAGCACACCTGGCCAGGAGGGAGGCCCCAAGGGCAGGAGAGCTGTGGGGAAGATCTGCAGCCGCATAAACTCACCTTGCAGTAAAATGTGAAGATGGGGCTGCACGTCATTGGTTTTAAAAGAGCATCAGGGTAAAACATTATTAAAGCCTTATCAGGCCACTAACCTGACGCTTGGGGGTTTTTGGGGGTCCCCAGTGAGTACCTGGTGTCAGCATCACTGTTTCCAGACCCCACCTGTCTGCACACACTCTGAACTTCTAACAGCCCTGATAGTAACGCGTGGGGAGAGAGAAGTGGAGTCGGGGAGACAAAACCCATCCCCGTGTTAGCACCAGGGCGTTTCTGCCAAAATTTCATATAAGTTAGCAGAGCTGGTTATTTGTAGGCAGTAAAGAATGATAAAGGAAAAGAAATAAAAAGTAAGTAGACAATGCCCTTTATCCAGGAGAGCTCCTTAGGCTGGGAGCCACTAAGCCCCACTCGGTGGACGGCTGAGAGTGTGGGGAATGGCTGGCTGTGTCCTCAGCTATCAAGAACCTTCCATCTCCTCTGTTTCCCTGAGAAGTGCTTGCATGCGGATGACAGTGGCTGGAGAACCGTTACTTTCATTTGTGTGATGCAGGACCATCCACATGGGGCTTGCACCTGTTACCTCATTGGATCCTCCTGATAGACTTTTTCATGTGGCGCCATCCACATTTCAAAGGCAGGGGGAGTTCACTGCAGAAGCATCAAATAGCTGGATAAAGCCCATGTAAGCCTCTGCTTCCAGAGTCCATATACGTAGAACAACAGGCCTTCTAACCCCAGGTCCAGCATTCCCAGATGGGAGGGAGGGGCAAGGCAACTGGGAGCAGGAGATAAGAAGTCCCTTTTCCTCTTCCCACTGCCCATATTACTTCCTGACATGCTGGCTTTCCCTCTGAGGAGCAAGGAGAGTCCTTGGAAGGAGGAGGGAGACACAGAGACCAGGAGTGGTGACTAAGAATGAGCACCCCCCAATCAGGAACATACCTGCGAATTTGCCCACCCTGGATCCCATGTACAGTGGAGGGTCTGTGGAGGGTGCTGAGGGGAGGAAGAGGGTCTCTGAGTCCAGTGTCTCTGCTACTTTCCTCAGGAACCTGGGCGTGGGCATTCCCTTAGAAGCCACACACCCTCATCTTCCTCCCTGAAAATACACTGCCCACCCCAGGCAAGGAGCTGGAAAACCAAGACAAAGTTGATGAAATCACGAGCAATCTCTTCTTCGCATTGGGGGATGGCGAAGCCAAGGCACGCAAGCGCTGTCCACAACTGTAGAACAGTATGGAGCACGTACAATGAATAACCTCAGAGTTAGTTTGTTCCCAATAAAAGCAGTCAGTTGTGCTAATGAGTTATTGCCAAATGCTTTGATACCATATTCCAAGATGGAGGTTCAAAATAATGTTCTCTTTTTGTAAATTCTGAAGTGACAAGGAGACAATTGTGCTACATGAGCAAGACAAACTGAGTTCAACATTGTAATCAACTGAAGCTTAGAACCAAATTGTCTAACAATGTACATTGTAATTATTGTGCTGAAGACAAGGACTCCCAAGTGGGAAACAGTTGTCATGAGTAACCACCACTACAGAGTTTGGCATTTCATTTATTTGGCTAACTCAGGATTTTCGTTTCTGCCTCCATCAGTTTTCCAGGATCTAGAAACAGCATCCCATCAACAGTTTTCCCTAACACCATGTAGGATTCATTCCACACCAAGACTGGGGTTTATGAATACTGGCACTAACAGAGGGCTGGGGTCTGGTTCCCCAAAGTCGGAATTCTCTGGGCTCACTGGGATGAGGTTGCCCCCCACCTCACTTTCTGGAGCCTAGCCCTGTTCCCCCATCTCTCCCACTGTCCAGAAGACAGCCCCCCTGAGACATGCCCGCAGGGGCTCCAGGCCTCCAGTGCCCTGAGGACTGGGGCTCCTTCCCTCAGGTCGGTGAGGACCACGCACAGTTGTGGTAGGCCACAAAGGATTCATGTGGGAGCAGCAAAAGGGCAGGAAACAGGACAGGGCAGCGCTGTCCTAGGGCAGCTGGAGCCAGAGGACAGATCCACCATATGCCCATGCTTCGGCTCCTGGTTTGAGAAACAAGCTTTCTGCAGAAGCCACTCTGGGGTGCAGCCAGGTAAGTATGGGCTGATGAATGGCAGAGCTGTCTTTGATGCATTTGGAGTGTCAGAGGAAGAGAAAATGGACTTCAGCACATGCTCAACCTTCAAATTCCATCTTCCAGTCCCTCACACTGTGTGCACCCGGACTTCCTCCCATCATTACCTGTAGCCTGGGGGCCTTCTCTCCCCTGAGTCATCTTTGCTTTCCAAACCACCCTCCCGGGTCACCATTCTGGCTCCACAGCTAGTGGTCAGCGCCTTCAGCCTCCCACAGCACCCTGCAGCCCTGTACACACGTCCCACTAGCACTCCCACACGACTGGGCCCCAAGCCCAGTAGCCCTCTGCCTGCCCTTCACTTCCTCCCTCAGCTCCTGCCTCTCTCCCACATCCCCCCACCATCTTCCCCTGGAGAAGCCCTCACATGGCCTCTGTTCTTAAGCCCTGAACCTTGTCATTCTCAACAAATAATCTGCCACGTAGCTAAGAGCAGGACAACTCTGAATAAACTCTGAACAACCCCCCAGGCCTCAGTGTACCTCAGAACCTTCCCCATTCACCTCCTCCTCCCTCTGAAGGGTAGGTTTCTCCCCGTCCATCAAGGTGGGCCCTCATCCCCTCCCGGCTCTTCTGCAGGGGTCACTTATCAATTGTCCCCTGCAATCCCTTGGGTTTTATCTCTTCTCTCTCCCTTACTCTCCCCTCGCGGTGCCCCATCCAACATAAAACTGAGCGAAGTGTTCCCATGACTCTGATAACCACTTAAGACATACCCCTTTCCTGGCTCTTCACCAGAGCCCTCACTTACCTGCCCGCCCACCCCTCCAGGTTTATCTTGGTTCTGCTGCACAATGGAATGCCTTCACAGGTTGGTAGGGAAGGGATGCTTCCACAGAGGAGAGATTTTCCTTAGGGGTCCTCTGAACGTGGCCTGTCATTTCATGTTATTTCCTTCTTATGCTCATGAAACCCACACTGAACAAAATCAAAAAGCACTGTAAATGGGCAGCCCCTCCTGTTGGGAGGATCCACTCCTCCCAACCTCCTGGGTCCCCAGCGGCCTTGTGGTCAGGCAGCCGTGTGGCTGGGTTCTGGCCACAGCCTGTGGGTAGTGGTCTGACGTCCACTGCCAGGCCTGGCCCATGAAACTCCCACTTTATCCTCACTCTCGTGTGTTAAAGATGGCAGAGTCCCATTGGCAGGGTCTCCCTGGTGCCTGCGTGAGCCTGGCCAACCAGAACAGCCAGATAACACCCTCTATTGCAGTTAAGCCCTAGGGTCTCAAGGTTCACCTGTCACAGCAAGTACCGATACCTCAACTATTACGCTCATCATCCCTCTTTCCAGCTTCTTCCCTTCCTATACCACACCTGGCATCCAGGCATAATCTTCCCTAGACTCAAACCCCTAGGGATATGGTTCTTTCACCTCTGGAGTGTGGGATGTCCCCAGGTAAAGGGCATAGGAGAGACACCTGCAAGTCCCAGAGTCAACCTGCACCCTTTCAGGTGTGGCCAAAGACAGCCACTGTCCCACCACATGTGAGTTGAATAAATTCTCATCAAGAGCAGGAGCAAGCCCACTTCAATCAGCTTGCTTTCCCATCTTTCTCAGCCTCCAAGGAACCCAGAGGGCCATCCCCTCATCTACATGTTTAAATATCAGAGCACAAAACAAGGAAATGCATTAATGTGTGTATGTTAACCAAAGGTTGACAGATGACATACAAGAGGGAAGGAAAGAGCACCACTTCCAGCCCAGCAGTCCTGCCAGTAGGCACGAAGACAAAACAGTGCTTCCCTGGCATCTGTGGCCAGCCTCTGGGCCTGGGTGCACTCAGGGCTGACGACACAGCCTCCCTCTACCAATGGCACCCCCTGTCCATAGGATGAACAGTCTTCACCTAGGCACCTGCATATTTGCATCAGCACAGAGCACAGGAGAGCCAGTTTTCAGGGGTGAGGGGCTCACTCTCCCACTGAAACCTGCCCCTGCACCTTCTCTGGGTGCCGAGCCCTGGGGATGCGAAGGGAAGGAGGCAGATGGAGTCCTGCCCGCAGCACGCTCTCCGGTTGAGTGGATGTCAACAGTCCCTACACCGGGGTGAGCGCAGAGCCTGGTGGGAACAAGGAGGAAGCCCGCACCCCAGCAGGGGCAGAAGTCAAACCAGAGGTCTCTCACAGAGAGGGGTGGGAGCTGGCCGAAAGGGTGTGGGGCTCAGCCTCAGGAGCTATGTGAGTGAAGGCTGGAAGTGAGACAAAGGGGTGTCCTCAGACGGGTGGGAGCTGGCCCCACACAGCCATGGAGTCCAGAGCAAGTGGGACAGGCCATGGCACACATTTGTGAAGGGACAAGTCTGTGCACCCTGCAGTCCATGGGGGGGAAGTGAGACCCAGCAAAGGTGCACAGGTTTGAGGGGAGGTGCCGGTCGGCCTGGGAGAGGACCAATAAAGGAAGATGTGGGCAAACTCCAAAATCCAGGAGCAAGGCAAAGCATTCTTTCCGTGACTTCAGACAGCCAGTCCCCATGTTAGGCCCCCTCTAAACATCATGTGCTGTGTCTTTAAAGTTAAAAACCAGTCCAACCCCATTTCCTCCCACTCCCCGCCTCTCCTCAGTGTGCCTCCAAGTCCTCCAAACAGCCTCTGGCTCTGGACCATCACTGCATTTTGCTAGATGCAGAAAATGGTTCCTGGCTAATTCTTGTTCTGATCTCCTGACAAGCTGCCACTCCCGCAAACATTTATTAAGCACCCACTATGTGCAGTCACTTTGTTAAGTGCTAAGGGTATTAAAAATGAACAAGAGAAGGTCCCTGACTCGAAGGACCCTGATCTGAGCAGAGGAGTGAAAAAGTTTAAGAAATGCTTGAAGCCCTGAACCTTGACCATAAACAGGGTCATAGGGCTCAGGGAATGGTTTTATGGAGTGAGGACCATTTGAGTTGGGTTTTGAAGACTGAAAAGGAACTCTACAGGTCCTTGCATAGGGGCCCCAAGCTAGGAAAGTCAGTGTGGAAGTATGGGTGGTTGGAATCTTGGGTGCTTGGAGAGGGTCTGGTGCCGCCATACTAGGTAGAAGTTGTGAAGCTGGGTCTTGGCATCTCATGGCAGGTTTGGAGATCACCACCTTGGAGGCCATGGAGCCCAGGCTGGGAGGGAAGGAGGAAACTGGGGCTTGGGGTGGAGGGCAGGGGACGGTGGATCTGAGAGAAACACTGTTCAGGTATAGTGTAGAGGGCAGACTAGAGATGAAGAGGCTGGTGTCAGGGGCAGGACCAGACATGCCCTGAACTACAGGACGGCTCTGCTCTTGGACCCTTCCCAGGTGCATCCATTCCCACAGTGGCCCATTCACATGCCAGTGACCCCAAGTTAGTGTCTCAGCACAGACCTCTGTCTTGAACTTGACCCCTGCACACCTGCTGCCCATCTGACATGCTACTCAGATGTTTAACAAACACCCCAGGCCCAGCCAGCCCAGAACTGGCCTCCTGGTCTCCATACGCCCCTGCCCACTTCACCCTCCATCTCCCACCTCAGTCAATGGTGATTTCATTCCTTCGGTTGCTCAGACCACAACTTGGTTTCTTCTACTTCACAGCGTCACATCAGCACTTCCTGCTGGTTCTACCAGCATAGAGTAGCTGATGCCTTTTGCCATCTCTGTGGCTACTACCCTGGCCTGTGCCAGCTTCATGTCTCAGCTAGAATGGTGCAATAGCTTTGTGATCTGTTTCCACTCTTGCCACACACGCTCCCACCCCCCTACTCAATCTATGCGCAACACTCATGCCAAAGTGATCCACTTAAACCTTAAGTCAGGTCATCAAGCTCAAAAGTTCTTCAACGGTTTCCTATTTCACCTAAAACAAAAGCCAAAGTTCTTAAAAAGGGCTTCAAGGGCCTACCCGATCTGACCCTCTTCACCTTACTGACCTTACCTCTTACTACTTGCTCCCTTGTCCACTTGGTTTCAGCCACATGGCCTTTCTGGCTGTTCCTCAAGCAAGCATGAAGGTGGACCCACTGTGACAAGGTCACCTGGGTAGCCAACCACATATACACTCACCTTGAAGAGCAGCTAATGTTTAAATATCCTACTCAGCAGAAGTAAAGCACCATCATGTCATCTGGTAACTTTGGAGGTCTTTCTTGGTTAACTGCTGGTGACCCAGGTCTCCTCATTGCTCTGCCTAAACAACTGATTTTCTAAATGTGAAGGCAGAACTTGACACTTAGGCTCATTGCATTTCATCATTCTTTTCAACTGTTTCCAGCCTATCATGATCTTTGGGATTTTAATTCTGGGCCCGTGGAGAGGTTTTCCTTGCAGACATGCTTCACAGGCCAACTTCCTAACATGCCTTCTAAGTCTCCACGCGAATCCCCCACTGAGACTCAGAGCAGAACAGGCAGAGCACAGTCCTGCGTCCTGTGTCTGGATCTCTCCAGACTAAGGGTGATTCCCATGAATGCTCTTCAGGAACAGCTTTCAAGTGAGCTACCTCTCCCATCACGTAGCATGTGAATATCTGCATTGCTTGTCTTGTTGACATTACCCAAGTGCACAACTGGCTCAGCTCAGCGTACCATGGTGGGGCTGTCATGCCTGCACTGAAATAGGGGCATGCCTGCTTCAAAGAGCTCCCACCCCCGCTGGGGAGTGAAAGTGAGCACTTGTGAGAAAACACTCAGAAATATGAGGCCAAATATGGTCAATGCCAAAGAATGACACAGATCTTTTCAGTAAACATGTGAATGGACCTCTAAGCAATTATTCACTCAACAAACCTTTATAATAGCAGAGCAACAACAAAGATGGCCCTTGTGAGCCTACCTCATGCCTGGTCTGTGCACTCTGTTATTGTCTTGAAGCCTCACAACTATCCCCGTGAGGTCCATGTTATTGTCCTTGTATGAGAGAGGAAATAGGCTCAGAAAGGATAAGAAATGTGCTAAAGGTCACACATCTAGTACATGGTGTTGAGCCCAGGGGGGTCTACCTCTGAAACCCAGGATACTCTGAGCTGCCCCAAGGCCCATTCATGGTTCTATCACTGGGGTTGCCACGGCCCATGAGAAATAGGCCTTGCTCTTAGGGGATGACCTGAGATCCATACGAAGGGCAGATGCCAAGCCTGCCATCTTGGAGCCCCGTGGAATAGGATGATGGGTCTGGCTTGGCAGAACTTCCAGTTGGGTCTACTCTCGCCGCAGGGTGGAATCCCAAAGCCAGACCCAGGCATGCCAGGACATGGGAAGGGCAGAGTGCCTTACATTTACCCCATGGCGGGCAGCACTGAGCCCCTACACATGGAGGAAGAGGGCTCCCTTGCCCCTTGGGGACACAGAAGGCAGGCCACGTCACCGTCATGGGTTTGGGTTTACTCCCCTGGGGCCGGAGCAACGCCGACTCCTCTCTGTCCCAAGTGGACACCAGCGAGGCCACCCTGCCCAGCAGTCACCAGACAGAGAGGCGGGGTCAGCAACACGTGCTGTGGGCCCAGTGTGGGGATGGCTGCTGCATGCCGATTGTTCATGAAACCAACCGTGAGAAAAGAATAAGAAGGCAGGTTGAAGACCCAGGGTCAGCGGCCAGGGAAGCCGGGAGGGGAGCTGGAAAGGTGGGGAGGTCAAAGGAGGTGAAGGAAGGCACGTGGGAGGCAGCAGCGAGGACTTGAGGGTGAAGGAGCCTGCGGCAGAGTCAGTGCCTGAGACCAGCCGGCCCAGGTCGCCGACAGGGGTACCAGGGCAGCTAGGCCCCCGGGCACTACAGGGAGCGTGGATGAGAGGGTTATTTCTGCAGGACACCAGGAGTATAGATATTTCTGGAGACCGGGGCCCCCTTCTCAGCAGATGGGCCACCGGTAGCTCCAGGCCAGGCCGGCTTCAGCCTGGCTTTACACCATCTGTCCCACCGGGCCTGCTCGGCAAGCCCGGTGTGAAGAGACAGCCCTGCTTAGGAGAGGACTGTAGAATCTGCGGAGCCAAAGTGCTTTGTTCACTTCTTACAGAACCTCCTGGGTCAGGCACAGAGCAGGAACTGCCTCAACGGGAAGCTCGGGTTCAAACTCCGCAGAAAACCCGAGCTCCAAGCCCTGGTCTCTCAAAGGCCTGCCCCGTCTCCTGGAGGGAAGACAGCCTGAACTCTGCAACCCCCGGAATCTACCCCTATGGCTACGAGGGGGCCAGAGCCACTCAAGTACCTCAAAAGGGAATTGATAGAGAAACAGTGAAATGGTCCCAGGAAATACCCGTTTGGGGCTTGTCTTCAGTGGTTGCTGAGTGAGAAGCCAGGAGCCCGTTTCAGAGCGGGTCAGGGGCGCTATGGCTGCGGCCGGGCCTTCGAGGGCCATGGTGTGGGGCCAGCACTACACAGGCCACGGCTCTGCCCAGGAAAGAGTGGGATCCGGAGGAGCAAGGCCCCTGCCCACGGCTGCTTTGGGCCCTGCTCTGCCATTGCCCCTGGGAGGAGAGCAGAGCACCCCTGAGCCTCGGGGCCCTCAGGGCGTCCTCTCTGAGGAAACACACAAAGGGGTAAGGAAGCCATGTTCAGAGCAGAGGTGGGATTGTCACTGAGGTATAGGGCATGGAGGGCTTCTGGGCCAGAAGGAGGAAGGAGCCTGCCTAGATGTCCTCGAGGGAGAAGTGTTTGAAAGCATGTCTCCAGTGGCTGAGCTCTCAGGCCCCGGGAAGGCACAGACAGGCCCATTTGCCCTTTGAGTGTGTCTGTGGAACTGAGGAGAGCCCTCAGAGAGCTCAGCTGATTGGTTTCCCAGCACTGAGCCCAAGCCCTCAGCCTCCCTGATGATGCCTAAGCCCTTCTGGAGGGCGGGTAGCTGATGGGTCTAACCTGGCCGTCCCCAAGGGGTGCCTGTGTGACCTGGCTTGGCGTTCCTTTCGTCTTAGCTTCTTAAACTGCACTTTCAAGTGCACAAATGTTAATGCACACCATTTTACAGCTGCACACAACTGTGTAAGCACTCCCGAGATTAAGATATCAAACACCTCCGCCTCCCAGAGGCCTCCCTCTTGCTGCTTCCTGTCAATCTCCCTGCAGAAGCCCCGTGCTCTGCTTTCTGTCACCCTGGAGTAGTTTTGCCTGCCTTTGAACTTCCTAAAAGCAAAAATTGTACATACTCTTTTGTGTCTGGCTTCTTTCAAAAGATTTGTCTGTGAGATTCAGCTACACTTTTAAATGTGGCAGTCTTTTGCTCGTTTTCTCTGCTGGATAGTATTCCATCGTATGGACATACTATCCTTTATTTATCCATTCCACTGCTAATGCAGTGTTTCTAGTTTGGGGCCATCATAAGAAAGTTTCTGTAAGCATCTCTGCATATGTGTTTGAGTATCCTCGTATGTCTGCCTGGGGAAAAAAGTTCCCCTGGCTATAAATGTCTGGGAAGCCAGATTTTTCACTTCTAGACTGCATGGTAAGTGTTACTCATGCATCAGGTTCTTCGATCTTTTTTTTTTTTTTTAAGATTTTATTTATTTATTTGAGAGAGAGAATGAGATAGAGAGCATGAGAGGGGGGAGGGTCAGAAAGAGAGGCAGACTACCTGCTGAGCAGGGAGCCCGACGTGGGACTCGATCCCGGGACTCCAGGATCACGACCTGAGCCGAAGGCAGTCGCTCAACCAACTGAGCCACCCAGGCACCCAGGTTCTTCGATCTTAAGCAGCAGGATGAAGAACACACCCCTGGAAATTGGACCAAATGCACAAATGGAAGCTTACAAGCTGTTTGGGGAATGTTGATTCCTACAAGGCACAGGGGAGGGGCGTGGGTGTGTGTGTGTGAGCTTTGTGTGTGAGAGTGTGTGTCAGTGTGTGTATGAGTCCACACAGATTTGTGTGTGTGACTCTGTGAGCTCTGTGTGTTTGTATGTGTGTGGACTTAGAGTTATTGTGTGAGAGGATCTCAGAATCTCCTGGGCAGTTTATCCAGAATTACTGTGAGAGAACCACTGGCCTGGAGCATTTAGGGAAAGGAGAGGAAATGACCAGAGATGAGACTAGAAAAACAGATGAGGGTCAAACTGCAAAGAGTGGTGAATGTCTTACCATAGCATTTGGATTTTATCCTGCGGTGACAGGAATCACCAGATGTATTTAACAAACACCTAGTGGCACCACACACCACGCAGAAGGTGTGGCAAAGCCGGCTGTGTCACCTACCAGCACGTGAAGCCCCGCACCAGGCTGCGTGAAGTACAGTCTGCTAGTGGGGGTACTGGAGGGCAGGGCAGTGAAGGGCTAAGTCTATAGCAAACAGCCTGTTTTTATGTTCCGGCTCTGCCATTTATCAGCCAGGGGACCTTTCCGTGCCTCTATTTGTTCATCTCTAAGGTGGGGACATTCCTGGCTTTCTTATGCCAGGGTTGTTGAGAAAATTAAATGAGCAAGTACTTGAAAGTGTTGGCATATAGTGAGCATGCAGTACGCATTAGCTGAAATGATTCGTATGGCTAAATGCGGGGATTAATAGATGAAGGGTGTGTTGGCTCATGGGTGTACACATGGGATTTGCACTGACAAATGGCACACGCACACACAGTGAGCAAACAGTCCTGCACATACACAAACAGCCCACAGCGAACAGGGGTTTACAGGTCAAACATTCAAAGATGCTCCCAGCTCAGCCACTGCCCATAACTTACTCACTGGAAACCGAGTGCTTCTTCGTTACAGAAAGGAGACAGGAAATGACTAGACCCCTAATCATCCTTGCTTTAGGGACTTGCAGTTGGATGGGCTGCCCGGTTACCAAAGTCCTAGGAGGACTACAAATGGCCCACTAGAGCCAGCATCCTTCAGCTCTGCTTGCAGGGACACGGGGAATACTGCCTTCTCCTCTGGGACTGGGGAGACAAGAGCAGCAGTACCTAGGAGAGTCTGGGGGCAGTGGGCGCCGGCACGGGATTTCCATGAGAAGTGGGGAAAGCCTGCATCTGAGCCCTCCTTCACTGTCCATACAGTAAGGCGGTCTGCAGCCAGGCCTGGGACAGTCGATTTGAGGAGCTGTGAGGCAATTCTCACAGCACCGCAGTCTGAACAAAAACCCAACACAGTCCCCATCTTCCCCTCTTGAAAAGGGGCTCCCAGGCCAGGAGCCCAGCCCTGCCCCCTGCCCTGCCTGGTGAAACAGTCAGCAGGGTGGGAGAGGAAGCGTGTCTGAGAGAGTGATCTTACCTCCACATATAGCAAGGGGAAAATCCCAATCTTGTCTCCCAGCATGCCTTCTGCCCAGTTGTCATCCACTCTTCTGATAACGGTCAGGATCTCGTCCTGGGGTTGTCGCAGCCCATCATGTACACAGGCACGTGGACACACAACAAAACACACAACAAAAACAGAGACCAATCAGTATTGCAGGAGCTAAGAAAAGATCCTAAGCAATGATGCAAAGAATGGTTTATTATCCATTTTGGGATCTGACATACAAAAACAATCCGCCCTTACATCTTCACCCATGGTCTCCCTCTTTCTCTCTTATATATTGATTATAGCTGCAAACATCCTCAAATAGAAAAGTGTGGTAATTTACAATATGGCTAGTATTTTAAAATTCATGTTCCTATTATTTATTTACTGAAATAAAATTATTTTGAATAAAAATAAACTCAGCAAGTATAAAGCTTTTTAAGTTTCTGGCTCCATCCATGAACAAAAAATGACCCAATCCAATTCCATTTATTTAGAGTTGTGGGTACAAAAAGCTTTGGAGCGTTGGTGGTATAGTGGTGAGCATAGCTGCCTTCCAAAAAGCTTTGGATAACCCTCTTAAATTCTTTGGCAATGCAGACAATGCCAAGTATAGATGCACAAAGTGGAAACAGATGGAGCAAGGAAGAGGCATGAAGCACGGAGGAAGAGAAGCTTTCCGGGGAGACTGGCAGCCTGGCAGCTGTGAGAAAGGACATGCCCGGGATGCCTTCCTGGGTGCCTTCTCGGGTGCCAGGAGCTGCAGGGACACATGACAGAGGGTGCAGAGAGGAGGGTGGGAGAGAGAAAGCACTGAGCAGGGATGGAGAGCAAAAGGGGGAACCCACCAGGGAAGGGGACTGGAGAAGAGAGACAACACAGGCAGCAGCAAGTGTCCAGAGGGCCAGACAGGGATGCCACAGGCAAAGTGGCACCTACACCAGGAGTCTGTGGCAGGCCTCTGTTCCCTCCCCAATATCCAGCCTCCTCTCGGTATGTAGGGTGTGTAATGGAACCCCCGCATGGACTGTCTGCCAAACCACTGCCACCCCCTGCCCCACCAGATCAAACCCTCCCTGTCACCTGTCCCTCAACAATCTGCTAGGGAACCACCTGGCCCATCTGGAACTTCTGCTAAGGAGATGATGGCCAGCTTAATGGGGTAACCCCTACTGGATTTGAAGGTACCATCTGAGTCTTCAATACTTTAACGTGAAGCAATGAGTCTTCCAATGAGGAGCTGAGTTCTCTAAAGAGTCTTCAATACTTTATTGTGAAGCAATAATATGGGACTTGTAGGCTTCTCTCAGGTCAGAGGCACATTTTAGGCCAGCACATTTCATGAAATTATCAGAAAAGCTGGCTTCCCTGTGAGCTAAGGGACCACACAGTTTTGGGGTGTTTGTCTGGGTCAAGATAGAGTCATCTAATGGGAATGGGATATGCCTTTTAGAGAACACAGATAGGGAAAAGCAAGGATGAGTGTCTGCTGGGGGAAGCTCCCCGTGGTCTATTCCAAACCTCTCTTCACCTAAGGGGACAGATTAAAGTCTAGGAGCAATCATACCCCTCATTCCCAACCTCCCAACTTTAAAAGATTCCAAATAACAAAATGATCTGTGATTTTAGAGTATTTCTTCTCTCAATTGATACAAGCCAGAAAAATACAATAGACACTACAAGTGGATCATATCATTTTGCAAGTTACAGGGTAGTCAGTTCTCAGGCTACAGAATGATATTTGTAAGGGTTCCCTATTCTAGCTCAGCTATTAGAATGTATGGGCTTTTCTCGTAACCATTAGGCCAAAGTGGCCAACTTGAGGAGAGATGTACAGAAAATGCCCCTGAACTCCCATGCCTTGCTCACTTCACAAGTTTACAACTTGTAAGAGTCCTGGGCCTGTGAATGAACTCAACTCAGATTCAGTCAAAGGGAGCCCCCTAGGACTTCGCTGATCATGCAAAGGGAAAGGTAACTGAAGGCTTCCTACATGTCAGAGTTTTTGCAACAATAAAATAGCACACAAAAAGAAGACATTTAATTTTGTAAAATTCAAAAGAAGAAAATACCAGGTTAATTTTGGTGAAAAATTGAAAATACCATATTATTCACCCTATTACTTAGGACTGGTCTAGAAATTAGAGCCAAAGAAATAAAAGAATATAAAACAGAAAGCATTAATATTGGAAAAAAGGTATAAAATTTTTTTACCTAGAAAAAACAGTATCAACTAAAAATTAGAATAAATTCGAGAAATACTGCAAATTTTAAAATACATACATAAAAATCATTAGTTTACTCATATACCAGCAATAATAAGTTAGAAAATGTGATTAAAATTGGCTATTAAAAAATATTCTTTGGGGGGGTGGAGCAAGATGGCAGAGGAGTAGGAGACCTGGATTTCGTCTCCTCTCAGGAATTCAGCTGGATAGGGATCAGACCATTCTGAACACCTACAAACTCAACAGGAGATCGAAGAAAAGAATAGCAACAACTCTCTCATCAGAAAAGCGACCACTTTCTGGAAGGTAGGACGTGCGGAGAAGTGAATCCGAGGCGATATTCGGGAGGATAGACGGCGGGGGAGGGGCCTCCGTCGGCTGCTTCTGGCAAGTGATAGAACCATGGAGCACAAAATCGGAACTTTTAAAAGTCTGCTCCGCTGAGGGACGTCACTCGGGTGGCTAAGCGGGGGGTGCAACCCTCCGGGACAGTGTGGTCTCAGGACCCTCAGGGTCACAGAAAGACCGGGGGTGCCTGAGTGTGGCAGAGCTCCCAGGTATCGGAGCAGGGAAGCTGGCTGCAGAGACGGAGCCGAGGCACGGGCTCTCAGCTCGGGGTTGCCATAAACCATGATCCGCGGCACAGTCGGGCCCCTGCTCCTCCAGCAGGGACCCAACAAGCGGCAGATCCGGGGAGACTCACCTTCCTCCCCCGGGAAGAGCCGTGCGGGAGTGCACCGCAGGGATGTGCTGGGTTTGGAGACTCCACCCGGGGTCAGGTGCCAGAGATAGAAACGCGCGGTCACAGGCTGGGTGAGCATGGAGTGCGGCCGGAGACCGGGGAGACGGGAGTGACTGACGGCTTTTCTCTGGGGGCTCACTGAGGAGCAGGGCCCTGGGTTCTCGGCTCCTCCGGGGCAGAGATTGGGAGGCCGCCATTTTCACTCTCCGCCCCCAAAGCTGTACGGAAAGCTTGCAGGGAACAAAAGCTCCCGAGAGGGGGCAAGGGCGGGGCAATTCCGCCTCCGGCAAAGACATTTGGAAACCACGGCAACAGGCCCCTCCCCAGAAGATCAGCGAGAACAGCCAGCCAAGACCAAGTTTACCAATCAATGAGAACGGCAGAATTCCAGCGCTACGGGACTACTGCACATAGAATTCATGGCTTTTTTACCATGATTCTTTAGTCTTTCAAAGTTAATTTTTTTTAACTGTTTTTTTTTTTTTTAATTTTTCTTTTTCCCTTTTTCAACCAACATCTTATCAATCCCTTTTTTTAAAAAAAACATTTTTATTTTTCATTTTTAGAGTCATTTTCTATCCCTTCATAGTAGTTACCCGTATTTTTGGCATATATATATAAGTTGTTCTCTCTTTAAAATTTTGAGATAGTTTCTTCTAACAGATTAAAATATACCCTAAATCTCTAGTATATGGTTTTTTCTACTCCCCTGCCTAATCACATTCTCTCCCTTTTTTTTCTTTTTTTTAAATCCTCTTCTTTCTTTTTTCAAACAACTTCTTATCAATTCCTTTTATAAAATTTTTTATAATTTCCATCTTTACAGTCATATTCATTCCCTTCATCATATCAACCCTTATTTTTGTACATATATAACTTTTTCTTTCTTTAAAATTTTGGGAGGCACTTTCTTCTAACAGACCAAAATACACCCCAAATCTAGTGTGTGGCACTGATCTATATACCAGCCTGATCATATTTGATCACATTCTGGTTTTTTTTGTTGTCGTTGTTTTGTTTTGTTTGTTTTTGTTTGTTTTTATCTTTTTCTTTTTTCTTTCTTTCCATTTCTTTTTCCACTGCTTCAGGTCTTTTCTGATTTGTTTAGAGTATATTTTCTGGGGACGTGGTTACTCTGCTAGCATTTTGTTCTCTCATTAATCTATTCTCCTCTGCACAAAATGACAAGACGGAAAAAATCACCTCAACAAAAAGAACAAGAGGTAGTACCGACTGCCAGGGACCTACTCAATACGGACATTAGTACGATGTCAGACCTAGAGTTCAGAATCATCACTTTAAAGATACTAGCTGGGCTTGAAAAAAATATGGAAGTTCTTAGAGAAACTCTTTCTGGAGAAGTAAAAGAGCTAAAATCTAACCAAGTAGAAATCAAAAAGGCTATTAATGAGGTGCAATCGAAAATGGGGGCGCTAACTGCTAGGATAAATGAGGCAGAAGAGAGAATCAGTAATATAGAAGACCAAATGATGAAAAATAAAGAAGCTGACAAAAAGAGAGATAAACAACTACTGGATCACGAGGGCAGAATTCGAGAGATAAGCGATACCATAAGACGAACAACATTAGAATAATAGGGATCCCAGAAGAAGAAGAAAGAGAGAGAGGGGCAGAAGGTATAATGGAGCAAATTATAGCAGAGAACTTCCCTAATTTGGGGCAGGAAACAGGCATCAAAATCCAGGAAGCACAGAGAACCCCTCTCAAAATCAATAAAAATAGGTCAATACCCCAACATCTAATGCTAAAACTTATGAGTCTCAGAGACAAAGAGAAAATCCTGAAAGCAGCTCGGGACAAGAGATATGTAACCTACAATGGTAGAACATTAGATTGGCAACAGACCTATCCACAGAGACCTGGCAGGCCAGAAAGGACTGGCAGGATATATTCAGAGCACTAAATGAGAAAAATATGCAGCCAAGAATACTATATCCAGCTAGGCTGTCATTGAAAATTGAAGGAGAGATAAAAAGCTTCCAGGACAAACAAAAACTAAAGGAATTTGCAAACACAAAACCAGCCCTACAAGAAATCTTGAAAGGGGTCCTCTAAGCAAAGAGAGAGCCTAAAAGCAACATAGACCAGAAAGGAACACAGACAATATATGCTAACAGTCACCTTATAAGCAATACAATGGCACTAAATTCCTATCTTTCAATAGTTACCCTGAATGTAAATGGGCTAAATGCCCCAATCAAAAGACACAGGCTATCAGACTGGATTAAAAAACAAGACCCATCGAAATGCTGTCTGCAAGAGACTCATTTTAGAACCAAAGACATCCCCAGATTGAAAGTGAGGGGGTGGAAAACCATTTACCATGCTAATGGACACCAAAAGAAAGCTGGGGTGGCTATCCTTATATCAGACAAATTAGATTTTAAACCAAAGACTGTAACAAGAGATGAGGAAGGACACTATATCCTACTTAAAGGGTCTATCCAACAAGAAGATCTAACAACTGTAAATATCTATGCCCCTAACATGGGAGCAGCCAATTATATAAGGCAATTCATAACAAAAGCAAAGAAACACATCGACAACAATACAATAATAGTGGGGGACTTTGACACCCCCCTCACTGAAATGGACAGATCGTCAAAGCAAAAGATCAACAAGGAAATAAAGACTTTAAATGACACACTGGACCAAATGGACTTCACAGACATATTCAGAACATTCCATCCCAAAGCAACGGAATACACATTCTTCTCTAGTCCCCATGGAACATTCTCCAGAATCGATCACATCCTAGGTCATAAATCAGGTCTCAACCGGTACCAAAACACTGGGATCATTCCCTGCGTATTTTCAGACCACAATGCTTTGAAACTAGAACTCAATCACAAGAGGAAAGTCAGAAAGAACTCAAATACATGGAGGCTAAAGAGCATCCTACTGAAGAATGAATGGGTCAACCAGGAAATTAAAGAAGAATTTAAAAAATTCATGGAAACCAATGAAAATGAAAACCCAACTGTTCAAAATCTTTGGGATGCAGCAAAGGCAGTCCTAAGAGGAAAGTATATAGCAATACAAGCCTTTCTCAAGAAACAAGAAAGGTCTCAAGTACACAACCTAACCCTCCACCTAAAGGAGCTGGAGAAAGAACAGCAAGTAAAGCCTAAACCCAGCAGGAGAAGAGAAATAATAAAGATCAGAGCAGAAATCAATGAAATAGAAACTAAAAGAACAGTAGAACAGATCAACGAAACTAGGAGCTGATTCTTTGAATGAATTAACAAGATTGATAAACCCCTGGCCAGACTTATCAAAAACAAAAGAGAAATGACAAAAATCACCAAAATCATGAATGAAAGAGGAGAGATCACAACCAACACCAAAGAAATACAAACAATTATAAGAACATATTATGAGCAACTCTATGCCAGCAAATTAGATAACCTGGAAGAAATGGATGCATTCCTAGAGATGTATCAACTACCAAAACTGAACCAGGAAGAAATAGAAAACCTGAACAGACCTATAACCACTAAGGAAATTGAAGCAGTCATCAAAAATCTCCCAACAAACAAAAGCCCAGGGCCAGATGGCTTCCCAGGGGAATTCTACCAAACATTTCAAGAAGAATTAATACCTATTCTTCTGAAACTGTTCCAAAAAATATAAATGGAAGGAAAACTTCCAAACTCATTTTATGAGGCCAGCATTACCTTGATCCCCAAACCAGACAAAGACCCCATCAAAAAGGAGAATTACAGACCAATATCCCTGATGAACATGGATGCAAAAATTCTCACCAAAATATTAGCCAGTAGGATCCAACAGTACATTAAAAGGATTATTCACCACGACCAAGTGGGATTTATCCCTGGGCTGCAAGGTTGGTTCAACATCCGCAAATCAATCAACGTGATACAATACATTAACAAAAGAAAGAACAAGAATCATATGATCCTCTCAATAGATGCAGAAAAAGCATTTGACAAAGTACAGCATCCTTTCTTGATCAAAACTCTTCAGAGTATAGGCATAGAGGGTACATACCTCCATATCATAAAAGCCATCTATGAAAAACTCACAGCAAATATCATTCTCAATGGGGAAAAACTGAGAGCTTTCCCCCTAAGGTCAGGAACACGGCAGGGATGTCCAGTATCACCACTGCTATTCAACACAGTATTGGAAGTCCTAGCCACAGCAATCAGACAACAAAAAGAAATCAAAGGCATCCAAATCGGCAAAGAAGAAGTCAAACTCTCACTGTTTGCAGATGATATGATACTTTATGTGGAAAACCCCAAAGACTCCACCCCAAAACTGCTAGAACTCAGACAGGAATTCAGTAAAGTGGCAGGATATAAAATCAATGCACAGAAATCAGTGGCATTCCTATACACCAACAACAAGACAGAAGAAAGAGAAATTAAGGAGTCGATCCCATTTACAATTGCACCCAAAACCATAAGATACCTAGGAATAAATCTAACCAAAGAGGCAAAGGATCTGTACTCAGAAAACTATAAAATACTCATGAAAGAAATGGAGGAAGACACAAAGAAATGGAAAAACGTTCCATGCTCATGGATTGGAAGAACAAATATTGTGAAGATGTCAATGCTACCTAGAGCAATCTACACATTCAATGCAATCCCCATCAAAATACCATCCACTTTTTTCAAAGAATGGAACAAATAATCCTAAAATTTGTATGGAACCAGAAAAGACCCTGCATAGCCAGAGGAATGTTGAAAAAGAAGGGCAAAGTTGGCGGCATCACAATTCCGGACTTCCAGCTCTATTACAAAGCTGTCATCATCAAGACAGCATGGTACTGGCAGAAAAACAGACACATAGATCAATGGAACAGAATAGAGAGCCCAGAAATGGACCCTTAACTCTATGGTCAACTCATCTTTGACAAAGCAGGAAAGAATGTCCAATGGAAAAAAGACAGTCTCTTCAGCAAATGGAGTTGGGAAAATTGGATAGCCACATGCAGAAGAATGAAACTGGACCATTTCCTTACACCACACACAAAAATAGACTCCAAATGGTTGAAAGACCTCAATGTGAGACAGGAGTCCATCAGAATCCTAAAGGAGAACACAGGCAGCAACCTCTTTGACCTCAGCCAAAGCAACTTCTTCCTAGAAACATCACCAAAGGCAAGGGAAGCAAGGGCAAGAATGAACTATTGGGACTTCATCAAGATAAAAAGCTTTTGCAAAGCAAAGGAAACAGTCAACAAAACCAAAAGACAACCGACAGAATGGGAGAAGATATTTGCAAATGACATATCAGATAAAGGGCTAGTATCCAAAATCTATAAAGAACTCATCAAACTCAACACCCAAAGAACAAAGAATCCAATCAAGAAATGGGCAGAAGACATGAACAGACATTTTTCCAAAGAAGACATCCAAATGGCCAATAGACACATGAAAAAGTGCTCAATATCGCTCGGCCTCAGGGAAATCCAAATCAAAACCTCAATGAGATACCACCTCACCCCAGTCAGAATGGCTAAAATTAACAAGTCAGGAAACGACAGATGTTGGCGGGGATGCGGAGAAAGGGGAACCCTCCTACACTGTTGGTGGGAATGCAAGCTGGTGCAGCCATTCTGGAAAACAGTATGGAGGTTCCTCAAAAAGTTGAAAATAGAGCTACCATATGATCCCGCAATTGCACTACTGGGTATTTACCCCAAAGATACAAAAGTAGGGATCTGAAAGGGTACATGCACCCCAATGTTTATAGCAGCAATGCCCACAATAGCCAAACTGTGGAAAGAGCCAAGATGTCCATCGACAGATGAATGGATAAAGAAGATGTTGTATATATACACAATGGAATATTATGCAGCCATCAAAAGGAATGAGATCTTGCCATTTGCAATGTCGTGGATGGAACTGGAGGGTATTATGTTGAGTGAAATAAGTGAAAAAGAGAAAGAAATGTATCATATGACCTCACTGATATGAGGAATTCTTAATCGCAGGAAACAAACTGAGGGTTGCTGGAGTGGGGTGTGGGGTGGGAGGGATGGGGTGACTGGGTGATAGACACTGGGGAGGGTATGTGCTCTGGTAAGCGCTGTGAATTGTGCAAGACTGTTGAATCTCAGATCTGTACCTCTGAAACAAATAATGCAATATATGATAAGAAAAAAAAAGAAGAAGAAGAAGGTAGCAGGAGGGGAAGAATGAAGCAGGGGAAATTGGAGGGTAGACGAACCATGAGAGACAATGGACTCTGAAAAACAAACTGAGGGTTCTAGAGGGGAGGGGGGTGGGAGGATGGGTTAGCCTGGTGGTGGGTATTGAGGAGGGCACATTCTGCATGGAGCACTGGGTGTTATGCACAAACAATGAATCATGGAACGCTACATCTAAAACTAATGATGTAATGTATGGGGATTAACATAAGAATAAAAAAAATCTCTAATACACAGTATATGCCAAAATTAATTACATAAATATTAAAGATTTAAATGTTAGAAAAAAACCTTGAATGCCCAAGAAGAAAATATGAATAGATGTTTAATCTTGAGCTGGGGAAGATCTTTTGAAGTATGATAACAATGATTTGGCTACACAAAAATGTAATTCTCTATGATAAAAACAGCAAAAAACAAAACAAAAAGGCAAAAACCTAGGAAAATACTTGGAGGATATATGAGAGACAAAGATTTAATATCCATACTATATAAAGACTTAAAGATACAATAGAAGAAAAAGACAAATACCTTAAAAAGAAAAATGGGCTAAGGGCCAAAATGTGACAATTCACAAAAAGGAAGAAAAGCAAATTGCCATTCACCATATTTTTAAAATTATAACTCACAAATAAAAAGAATACAATTGTAAGCAAGAAGAGTCCTTTTTTCTTCTATGTTCTATTTTGCCTATCAAGTTAGCAAAGAAGAACATAAAGCCAACTCAGTTTTGGCCAGCATGCAGGCAATAGGCACTTTATCTTTTTTGGTGGAGATAGAAATTTATAGCAGGCAGTTTGTCAGTTTCTATCAAAGATCAAAGCCTGCATACCCACTGATCTAACAACAGCACTTCTAGAGACTCTACACTAGGAAAATCAAAGATGTGCAAAAAGATTTAGCTCTGAGAATGTTCATTACAGTGTTGTTCAATTAGATAGAAATTAAAGACAAATGCACAGCAAGAGAGATTTGGTTAACTAAATTATGGTACTGTCCACCAATACTATTCCCAACTCCAGCCCACTCTAGCCATCCTGTACTACCTAAGGAGGAAAGGGGAAGATGGAGACACACATGTGGAGTTCACAATCTAGTGGTACAGGCTCCTTAAAAGACTGAGACCCAATGATAGGAGCATAGGACTATACAGTGCTTCCCTCTCCCCAAACACCACCACCACATTACTAAAGACCAATTTACAGCAGTTCTTTTTTTTAAAATTTTTTTATTGTTATGTTAATCCCCATACATTACATCATTAGTTTTAGATGTAGTGTTCCATGATTCATTGTTTGTACATAACACCCAGTGCTCCATGCAGAACATGCCTTCTTTAATACCCATCGCCAGGCTAACCCATCCTCTCACCCCCTCCCGTCTAGAACCCTCAGTTTCCTTTTCAGAGTCCATTGTCTCTCATGGTTCGTCTCTCCCTCCGATTTCCCCCCCTTCATTTTCCCCTCCTGCTACCTTCTTCTTTTTTTTTTTTTTCTTAACATATATGGCATTATTTGTTTCAGAGGTACAGATCTGAGATTCAACAGTCTTGCACAATTCACAGCACTTACCAGAGCACATACCCTCCCCAGTATCCATCACCCAGTCACCCCATCCCTCCCCCCCACTCCAGCAACCCTTAGTTTGTTTCCTGAGATCAAGAATTCCTCATATCAATGAGGTCATATGATACATGTCTTTCTCTGTTTGACTTATTTCGCTCAGCATAATACCCTCCAGTTCCATCCACGTCATTGCAAATGGCAAGATCTCATTCCTTTTGATGGCTGCATAATATTCCATTGTATATATATACCAATTCTTCTTTATCCATTCTTCTGTCGATAGACATCTTGGCTCTTTCCACAGTTTGGCTATTGTGGACATTGCTGCTATAAACATCGGGGTGCACGTACACTTTCGGATCCCTACATTTGTATCTTTGGGGTAAATACCCAGTAGAACAGCAGTTCTTTTTACCTGGTACATCATGTCTGTCCATCAAAAAAACAAACCAAAAAACAAAAAACAACTATTAGACATACTAAAAGGCAAAACAAAACAAAAACCAAAAATACAGTTTGAAGAGACAGAGTAAGCATCAGAACCAGACTCAGACACAGCAAGGATGCTGGAACTATCAGATGGGGAATTTAAAACAAGTATGATTAATATGCTAAGGGCTCTAATGGATTAAGTGGACAGCACACAAGAACAGATGGGCAATGTAAGTCGAGAGAAAGTCTGAGAAAGAACCAAAAAGTAATGTTAGAGATTAAAAACACCATCACAGAAATGAAAAATCTTTAGATAGGCAAATTAGTACTCTGAACATGGCTAAGGAAAGAATCTTTGACCTTAAGGCCATCTCAATAGAAACCTCCAAAACTGAAAGGCAAAGAGAACAAAGACTGGGGAAAACAAACAAACAAACAAAAAACAGGAGATTCATGGACTGTGAGACAACTACAAAAAGTGTAACGTATATATAATGGGAATATCAGAAGGAGAAGGAAGGAAGGAGGAAAAGAAGGAAGAAAGGAAGGAAGGAAGGAGGGAAAGAAATATTTGACACAATAACAACTGAGAATTTCTCCAAATTAATGTCAGACACCAAACCACAGATCCAGGAAGTTCAGAGAACATCAACTATGATAAATGCCAAAAAAACCTACCTAGGCATAACAAAGTACTGAAAATCAAAGATAAAGAAAAAATACTGAAAAAGGCCCTGGGGAAAAAGATTGTATTTATAGACGATCAAAAATAAGAATCACACCTTACTTTTCTAAAACCATGCAAACAAGAAGAGAGTAGAGTGAAATATACAAAGTGTTGAGAGAAGAAAACCCACCAGCCTAGAATTATGTACACTGAACAATTATCATTTGATAGTGAGGGAGAAATAAAGACTTTCTCAGACAAGCAAAAATTAAGAGTTTGTTGCCAGCAGTCCTGCCTTGTAAGAAATACTAAAAGAAGTTCTTTAGAGAAGAAAAGTATGTAGGTCAAAAACTTGAATCTACATAAAGAAAAGAACATTGGAGAAGGAATAAGTGAAGATAAAATAAAATTTTATTTTTCTTATTCTTTGTTCAAAATTAAAGTAGCAACAATGTATTTGATTATATATGCTATGTACATATATTATCATGTATATACTTATGTATAAGTGAAATGAATGATAGAATGATATAAGGGACTGAAGAAAAGAGTTAGAATTATTTTATTACTATAAAGTATTCGTACTGCCTGTGAAATAGTACAGTGTTTTTTGAAAATGAACATTATTAATTCCAAATGTATATTGCAAACTCTAGGGCAACTATTAAAAATTTTTTTTAAGGTACAATTGATATGTTAAGAAAGGAGAGAGAATAGGGCACCTGGGTGGCTCAGTTGGTTAAGCAACTGCCTTCGGCTCAGGTCATGATCCTGGAGTCCTGGGATCGAGTCCCGCATCGGGCTCCCTGCTCAGCGAGGAGCCTGCTTCTCCCTCTGACCCTCCCCCCTCTCATGTACTCTCTCTCATTCTCGCTCTCTCAAATAAATAAATAAATCTTTAAAAAAAAAAAAGAAAGGAGAGAGAATAGAATCACATAAATTGTTCAATTAAAACCACAGAAAGCAAAAAAGAAAGAGAGAGAGAGAGGAAGACAAAAATAGGAATGAAAATCAAGGGCAACAAATAGAAAACAGAAATAAATATGGTAAATATTAATTAAAAATATCAAATAATCACTCTGAATCTCAATGGTCTATATTCACAAATTGAAAGACAAAGATTGTCATAGTGGATCAAAAAGTAAGACCCAACTATGTTGTCTAAAATAAACCCATTTTATTTTTTTTATTATGTTCAATTAACCAACTTCTTGATGTAGTGTTCAACGATTCATTAGTTGCATATAACACCCAGTGCTCATCACCACACGTGCCCTCCTTAATACCCATCACCCAGTTATCCCATCCCCCCACCCCTCTCCCTTCTGTAACTCTCAGTTTGATTCCCAGAGTCCAGAGTCTTTCATGGTTTGTCTCCCTCTCTTATTTCTTTTCATTCAGTTTTTCCTCCCTTCTCCCGTGCCCTCTGCACTATTCCTTATATTCCACATGTGAGTGAAACCATATGATAATTGTATTTCTCTGTTTGACTTATTTCATTTAGCATAATCCCCTCCATTTCCAACCATGTTGATGCAAATGGTGGGTATTCATCCTTTCTGATGGCTGAGTAATATTCCATTATATATATGAACCACATCTTCTTTATCCATTCATCTGTTGAAGGGCATCTCGGCTCCTTCCACAGTTTGGCTATTGTGGACACTGCTGCTATGAACATTGGGGTGCATGTGGCCCTTCTTTTCACTACATCTGTATCTTTGGGGTAAATACCCAGTAGTGCAATTGTTGGGTCGTAGGGTAGCTCTATTTTTAATTTCTTGAGGAATCTCCAGACTGTTTTCCAGAGTGGATGTACCAGTTTGCATTCCCACCAACAGTGCAAGAGGGTTCCCCTTTCTTCACACCCTCAAAAACCCATTTTATTTATGTATTTATTTTATTATTATTATTTTTAAAGATTTTATTTGTTTATTCCACAGAGAGAGACACAGCAAGAGAGAGAACACAAGCAGGGGGAGAGGGAGAAGCAGGCTTCCCGCCAAGCAGGGAGCCTGATGTGGGGCTTGATCCCGGGACCCTGGGATCATGACCTGAGCCAAAGGCAGACACATAATGACTGAGCCACCCAGGTGCCCCAAAAACCCATTTTAAATATAAAGATACATGTGAATTTAAAGTAAATGTATGGAGAAAGATATACCATGATAACACTAATCAAAAGAAAGTGGGAATAGCTACATTAATTTTGAACAAAGCAGAATTCAGAGCAAGGAATGTTGTTGGGGATAAAGAAGGGGATTACATAATGATAAAGGAGTCTATTCCCCAAGAAGACATAACAATCCTTAATGAATATGCATTTAAGAACAGAGAGTCAAAATATATTAGGCAAGACTTACATAACTGCAAGGAGAAACAGATAGATCCACTATTATAGTTGAAAACTTCAACACTGCTCTGTCAAAAATGGACCAATCCAGCAGGCAGAAAATCAGTAAAGACATAGTTGAAGGCAACAAGACCTATCAATCAACTGAATGTAACAGTCATCAATAAACTACTTCATTTAAGAGCGGTAAAATGTACATTCTTCTCAAACTCACATGGAACATTCACCAAGATAGATCACACTTGGGGCCATAAAACAGACCTTAACAAAGTTAAAAGAATAGAAACCATACAATGTCTGTTCTCAGACCACAGTGTAATTAAACTAGAAATCAATAACAGAAGAGTAACTGGAAAATTACAAAATACCTGGGAATTAAACAATACAATGCTAAGTAACACTTGATTCAAAGAAAAAATAACAGGAGAAATTTTAAAATATTTTAAAACAAATGAAAATGAAAACACAACGTATCAAAATTTGTGGGCTGAGGGAAATTTATAACATTGAATCATACATCAAAAAAGAGAAACATACATCAATAATCTAAGTTTCCACTTTAGAAAACTAGAAAAAGAAGAGCAAATTAAATCCAAAGTAAGCAGAAAAAAAAGAAATAATAGAACTTAGAACAGAAATCAATGAAATTAAAAACAGGAAATCAACAAAGAAAACCAACAAAACCAAGAGCTGGTTGTTTGAAAAGATCAATAAAATTGATAAGCCTCTACTGAGCCTAAGGAAAAAAGAGAGGGGACACAAATTACTAATATCAATCATGAAAGAGAACATTACTACAGATCCTAGACATTAAAAGGATAATAAAGGAATATTATGAACAATTCCATGCCCACAAATTTGATAATCTAAATGAAATGGACCTTTAATGATTTAATCTGCCAAAATTCAATAAAAAATAGATGATCTGAATAAGCCTATATCTATTAAAGAAATTGAATCAATAATTAATAAATTTCCAAAACAGAAAGGACCAGACCTAGATGAGTTCACTAGTGAATTCTCCCAAACATTTAAAGAAGAAATTATACCAAATTATCTAACAATTACTTCCAGAAAGTAGAAGCAGAGGGGTGACTTCCCAACTCATTTTATGAAACTACCATTACACTAATACTGAAACCAGACAGAGACACATCAGGCAAAGAAAACTACAGACCAATATTTCTCATAGGGCATAGATGCAAAAATCCTCAATAAAATACTAGTAAATTGAATACAAAAAGTATAAAAAGAATTATGCAGCATGACGAACTGGGATTTATCCAAGTATGCAAAGCTGGTTCAACATTCAAAAATCAATTAATATAATTCATCACATCAACAAGCTAAAGAAGAAAAATCACATCCTCATATCAATAGATGCAGAAAAGGCATCTGACAAAATCAAACACTGACTCATGATGTAAAAAAAAAGCTCTTAGCAAGTTAGGAATAGAGTGAAACTTCCTCAACTTATGAAGAACATTTACAAAAACCCTACCGCTAACAGCATAATGGTGAGAAACAAGAAGCTTTCCCACAAAGTTCAGGAATAAGGCAAAGATGTCCCCCTCACCACAGCCTTTCAACATCATAGTGGAAATCTTATCTTATGCAATAAGACAAGAAAAGGAAATAAAGGGCATACAAATTGGAAAGAAGAAATAAAGCTGTCTTAGTTTGCAGATGACATAATTGTCTAAGTAGAAAATGTAAAAGAATCAACAAAAAAACCTCCTGGAACTAATAAGCAATTATAACAAGGCTGCAGGATGTAAGACTAATATACAAAAGTTAAACACTTTATATACTATCAATGAATAAGTAGAATTTGACATTTATAACAGCTTATTCATAATCCTAACGCTCGGAAGCATTCTAGTGATGTCCTTCAGTAGGTGAATGGATAAATAAACTGGTACATAAAAACAACAGAGTATGATCTAGTGCTAAAAAAAAATGAGCTATCAAGCCATGAAAAGACATGGAGGAAACATAAATGCGTATTACTAAGTAAAAGAAGCCAATCTGAAAAGGTTACATATTATGTTATTCCACCTATGTGACATTGTGGAAAACGCAAAACTATGGAGACAGTAAAAAGATCAATGGTTGTCAAGGGTTGGGAAGTAGGGAGGAAAGGGATGAATAGGTGGAGCATAGAAGATTTTTAGGGTAGTGAAAATACTCTGTACGATACCATAGGGGTAGATACATGTCATTATAAATTTGTCCCAACCCACAGAATGTACAACCCCAAGAGTGAACCCTAATGTAAACTACAGACTTTGAGTGATTATGATGTGTCATTGTAGGTTCATTAATGGTAACACATATACACCTCTCTGGTGAGGGGTGCTGATGGTGGGGGAAGCAGTGCCCATATGCAGCTAGGTTATATGAGAAATCTCTGTACCTTCTGCTCAATTCAGGAGTGAAACAAAAATTGCTCTACAAATTAAGTATTTTTTTGAAAGGTAATAGCACCATAGAGTGATGAACACGAACCAACTATAGCATGCTACAACAATGTAGACGTAGCTCACAAATGTAATGTTGAAAGAAAGCAAAACTGGACACAAAAATATACATGTATGGTCCATGTATTTGAAGTTGAAGAACAGACACAACTCACCTATGGTGTTATAACGGGACATGGGAAGAGGGAAAGGTGGAAGAACCGGGATGCTAGTATCTCACCATCTCTCCACTGGGTAGAGAGTATAAGGATATTTTTTCCAGTCATCATGTTGTACAATTTTGATTAGGGGCCTTGATGGTATATTATGGTTTATATAGATTAAAAGGTTTTTGGGGTTTTTTTTGAGGTAATAGTCCATCCAGTGTAGATAAGTCACAACATGCCTTGAGTACTGCATTTCGTCCTAACACCTCTCTAAAGAGACATCACATACTGAGGAAGCCAACCATTATGTGGACAGTCTGAAATAAGTCACACAAAGCCAGAGAAGAAAGTGGGATCACTGAGCCTGAGATATGAGAAAGCTAGGTGGGGGGCATGGATACTGTCTTCCAGCTTTGGCAACATTATCACACTGAAGAGCTGGGCTCATTCTGAGTCACCTGGGAGGGCAGGATACACACCAAGGGCTCCAAGTTACTGAGAAGCAGACACGGCTCCATGTAAGGGAGAGCTATGCAAAAACAAGTGTCACCTCTTAGGCCAGGGTCTCTGTCATCACTCTAGGTGTTAAGCAGTGCCAACCTGTTCCTCATGTGGCCACCAATATGCAAGCATCCCCTAAGAGCCAGGCATGGGGAAGAAGCTATCCCTTCCCAAGAAGAGCTCAACACTTGGTGGGAGAGGTCTGTTCATAAAGAGATGCACATCATCCAATACAATGTAAGTACAGTGAAATCCCAGCACAATGCAATAAGTGGGGTTCAAATCCAATCCTGTCAGTGTGCTACTGTGAGGCTGATGAAATGAGCAGGTGGAATCGCATAGCCCCACCTGCCTATCAGATGCAAGTTCAATGTAGTCCCTGCTGTGGTTTGGTGGTACCTGGTGGCAGGTCTCTGATCTGGCCCAAATATTGAAGGGGGCAATTCTTGGTCCTATGGCTGGATGGAGCTTCATGGCAGTGGTAGGATTTAGAACAATCCTATTTAGCTGGCATGAATTTTGTTGGGGAGATTGGGCTGGGAGAATAGTGGATGCAGGAAGCCAATCACTCTCCGTACACACAAATAAGTAACTAAGTTTGCCTAGGAGCATTGAGAGAGGTTTCCTACAGCTCTGCCTCTAACCCAAACTCATATAATGGAGACAGCCTCCAAAGAGGAACATTTGAGTGCTGGGAAATGAGAAAATTCACTCTAGCATGTCAGAGCTACCAGCATGAGATCTGGTGTATTCTGCAAACAGTAATAACTTCTCCTGCCACCAATGCAGGACTAGGGAAACAATGACCCATTTTTTGCGGCTAGATCACTTTGGGTCTCTGATTCACTGTCAATATTTCAAAAAGCTGGAGCCAGTGCTTCTCAGAAGGATAAGGAAAAGGGGAAATCCCTGCTCTGTGGCCTCTTTGGAATATAGAGAATTGCTCCCTCCTTAAACACTAAATGAGCTTTCTATATGACAGTGGCAAGACTGAGCTATATGGTTCAGGCCTGAGTTTTCAGTTGCTCTTTCGTAGAGAGCAACTCTGGCGGGCTGCCAGTGGCCTCAGAACAAAGCCATGTTGAGTGGGATGCACAAGGAACCACCGAGTGCTTGGCCTCTATAGTGCTGTGCTCTATGTAACAGGTCAGCAAACCTTTCTAGGAGGGGCCAGACAGCCAGTATTACAGGATTTTGAGGCTGTTACTGTCTCTGTCACATATTCTTCTGTTTTGGTATGAAAGCAGCCAGAGACAACATGTAAATGAAGGAGTCTTGGTATGTGCCAATGAAACTTTATTTATACAAACAGCAGCAGGCAGGTAGGATTTGACCTGCAAGCACGAGTTTATGTAGTTGCCTGATGTAGTTGAGTAAATGAAAACTAACTAGACACCACTGATAGTCAGGAGGGGCACACAAGTTTGGGGCCAATATGGCAGCATGAGAGGATTTTATGGAGGAAAGTTGTTCACTTTCACTTGCAGATGCGTGGCTCAATTTCATTCACATGTTTCATGTAAGGTGCTCGTTACTCGCTGTGGGGCAGTGTAATTCCATATGCTGTTTTCCCACTTCCCTCAAATTTCCAAGCTTTGAAAATACACCAAATGCCAGTGTCATATGACAAAGGCTCTCCTTTGCATTCAGGTGGTCTCAGGGTAGTCCTAAGTGATGGTAAGTCTGGGCTATGAACATAGCATGCTTATTAAAAAAGTATATTGCTTTTCTTCCCAAGGCTCAGTGGGTAATACATTTGCAAAGGATTCAAGTATTGTGGTAGGCCTGCCATCTAAAAGGGGCCTTCAAACTGCATTTCTTTTTTTTTTTTTTAAGATTTATTTATTTGAGAGAGAGAGAGTGTGTGCAGAGCAGGAGGGGCAGAGGGAGAGGAAGAGAGAGAATCTCAAGCAGACTTCCACTGAGCATGGAGCCTGATGCTGGCCTTGATCCCATGACCCAGAGATCATGACCTGAGCCGAAACAAGAGTCAGACACCTAACTGATTGAGCCACCGAGGCACCCCTCAAACTGCATTTCTATTTCATTTAACTAACCTGCCCAAAGTTTGTGCATTTGTTCCTAACTGGGGAAAAATAGATCTGCAAGCAGATGGGCTCTGTTAAGAACAGAAGCTGTGGAGCAGAGCACTGAAGCTCCACCTTCGTGGCTCGCAGGGAGGATGGCACGTCTGTGCCCACATAGAAGCCCTCTGGATGCCACTGAAGGTGACTAGCCCAGCACCCTGTCCTTAAATACCATTTCAGAAATACAATTCAATAAATGTCACTGCTCACACATCAGGGGCTCAGCCTGGAACTCGGAGAGTTCCTTCAGCAAGTCTGGATAAACCAGCCTCCGAGGGCCTGCTATTTTACTCTCCTAACTGAGCGGTGTGGCAACAGCACATATAAAGCAGCTAGAAACATCCTTGAAGGGCCACGAAGAGCAAGCAGATCCTCCTGGAGAGCAACTTGAATGCATCCACTCCCCCTTCACCCACACTCAAGTGGTTTCTGAGAAGCAGTGGGAAGCAGACGAGAGGGAGCCTTTCCTTTCATCCCTTCAGGACTGGCTGCCTGTTCCGTGGGCCACCTCACACTGCGGCGTGACTGGGGACCTGTGCTTGTCACTGAGCCCTTCCTGTCAGAATGCAAGCCAGCCACAGAGAGAGTGCCCAAATCACCACTCCTCAGAAAGAAGGGAAATTAAAAAGGGAAAATTTCAAAAACTCCCTCAGCCTTTTATTGCAGAAATAACACAAATTGTTCCTCTGGGCAGTTCTAGGTGAGGCTCTTAATGGAGTCATTGCTGCCATTAACCCTCTGCTGTCCTGCTGAGGACACTGGGAGCCATGGCATTCCAGAACCCAAGACTGTCCTGTCTCGCACACTCCATCTCAATTCCAGAGGCTGTCAGAGGCCTGGAACCACTCGTAGATAGGAACGCTCTAGGAGAGAGAGGCAGACCTCTGGGGGTCTCGCCTGCAGCCACAGGGTGGGTCCAGGTGTAAGTGGAGAGGCCAGAAGTCAGATATCACACCCTCCCCAGTGCTTGCAGATCTCCCCACTGCACACACACATCCCACACGCCTGCACACACACCCCCCCCGGCACACACACCACATACCAACTCATACCACACCATGTGCCACATTCACACACACCACACTCACACATACCACATGCATACACACACCACTCACATATGCCATGTACACACATACCACATCATACACATACCACACTCACACACCTCACACACATGCACACACCACATGCATGCACACACACACTACATACCAACTCACACCACACTCATATATACCACGTGCATACACATACCATACACACACCACACCACACACACAACACTCACAATACTACAAGCATACACATACCACACTCACACATACTACTCACACACATACCACATGCACACATACCATACACACACCACACTTGAACATACCATACCACACACATACCACACCACACACACCACAGGCACACAATATGCATTCTCCAGTAGGACAGAGGCTCAGGTGCTGTGATGCTCCCTCTCCTTGTGTGCCCACTGTGGGCTGTGGGCACTTGGAAGGTGGGACTCTTCCCACCCACTGACCCACCTGGAACACAGTCCAGCACTGATAAACATCTGATGAATGAATGAATGGACAAGGAGGCTGGACAAACATAAACTTACACTTCCCATAGCAAATGCAGCTGACCTCTTGCCCAGGCCAAGGCAGAGTGCCTGCACCCAGCCTCACTTACAAATATGTATTCAAAGTCCTGTGTGCCCTTCACTGTCCCAAGATGGGGATAGGCAGTTGGTAAATGCAGAATAGCCACACTCAGGAAGCCAGCACTCCAGCCATGAGACAGACGACTATCACGTAAATATACACACTACCTTCTCAGGAGGAGAAAATGGGGGTGTGGAGTGCTGGGTGGGGAGGCTCCATCACTCAGAGGTTAGGGGCCACTCTGAGGGATGTGCAGACAGGTGGGGAGGGCACTCAGGCTGTGGGGAGAGCTGAAGAGGCCCTTGGGGAGCCAACAGGATGGAGGGACAGGGGCCTGGAGGCCAGTGTAGCCACGAGTGGAATGAGCCGGGGGCAGGCCTGGAACTGAGCCTGGGAGGGATGTGGGCGCGGGTGGGTAAGGACACTCCTCAGCAGCCCCCAGGCTGTCACTGTGCTCCCTGTCACCTCCTCTGTGCTCATGCTTGGGGTTGGTCACCTTAGCCAGGTGCCTCCTCCACCCAGGCCGAGCAGGACTCAGAGGTGGCTGGAAGGAGGGAACCAGGAGCCAGGAGCCACAAAGGTGACTGAGATTCTCTGGTAACTTCTGAGGGTAGCCTGAGTGGAGCACTGCACTGAGGCTCATCTCGCTTTGCTTCCTGAGTCTTTCCAGTCCTAAAAGCATTCCCAGTGCCCCTCAGAAAGAAGCAGAGATGACACAGCAGGCCTGGGTGCCCAGCAATGGGGACAACAGTCTTGACACAGAGGCTGAGATTTCATAACCCCTGGGCAATACCCTGAGGGATTTAGCCACCAGAATATAAGGGTCTAGCTAACTAGCCAAATTCTCATCTCTCCAAGTAGTATATAACTTAGGAAGGGTGTTTGTTTTCCTGTGAGCATTTTGGACTAACATAAAAAGTGATAAGTATCTGACTGAACTTTATCTTTTCCTGAAGCAGGAAGAAAGCAGAGGACAGAAAGCAAATATTTATTGAATACCTATTCTGAGCTTGGTTCTCTAAATGCCCTTGCTCACTGAATCCTATTATCAACTCCACTGTACAGTTAAAAAAAGGAGACTCAAAGACCAAATACATGTCCCAAAGTTACCATTTAATAATAAAAAAGTGTCATGATTTGTATCTGTTTACCGACTCTAGAGCCCAAACTGTCCATACTTGATTTTTATCTAAGCCTGTCCCCTGGATCAGAACATAGTTTGGGATTAATGCTGGGGTAATTCACATAGGAGAGAAGTCCCACACTTTTGGGAGACAATGATTAAACATTAATCAGCATAATAAGATCACATGGAAGGGTCTTGTGGTGACCCCAACAGCAGAAAACTAGGGCTAGGCTGGGACAGTGTGGTGGTGTTTTACACAGGTCTTTGCCAACTCAGAGCATCCCTCAGGCCCCGGGGGGAGGGCTGGGGAAGGGAGAGTGTGAGGTGAAGGGTGTAAGGGAGCTGTCCCTATGTCCACTGTCCTGCAGCCTCATGTGGCAAGCATGATGGGGATCAGTCCAACACGGTAAGCCTCAGGCTCCCGCTGCTAGCCAGTGCAAAAGTGACTCTGGGGTCAACCAGGTGCCACCTGAGAAAATCTCATGGCCTCTCAGGATCCCTGAGCATTATGGAGTCAATTCACTAAAGGGCAGCCCCAGGCCCTTGACATTCAGCACAGCTCCCTGGCAGGGCGATGAAGATGTTCTCATTAACTGGAATGTACGTAGTCAGGGCTCAATGGATATTTGTTGAATTTTGTAGTTGAGTGACAATAAGGTAGCATGGAGTAAGCTGCCACAGAAAGCCTGGAACTCAAAGTCCCCTCTCGTCTGCCAAGCCCAAAGCTTAGCTCTATACTTGCATCACTTGGCCCCTGGCAGCCCCTGTAGGATCTGTGTCCTGATCCTGAAGATTAGGGGGCCCGGCAAGGTGAAATGTTTCCCCGAGGTCACCTGCGGGATCCCTAACTGTGAAGTCCCTACACAAGGGCGCCTCCCCAGCAAACCCATTCCCTCTCTGTGCATGTGGAGGGCGGCAGGCATCAATGCCCCATGGGAGAGCTTGCGAGAGCTCAGCAAGCCGAGAGCTCAGGGCACTTCTTTCCTTTAGTCTTGGCATTTGCACGTGGCCCGCTTTTTGGAGTGGGACGACTATGAAGCTATAAAATATGCTTTTTATAGCTGCTTTACCAAAAGTAATTATTCATTCTCTTCTTAAATGAAGCAAGGACTTTGGTTTTAGAATGGCTCTGATTAATGCAATTTTAACAGGACTGTTCAAAAGCCAATGCTGAAGGTAAAAAATCTTGCTTCGATCCACCTGCTTCCTGCCTTTTTAAATCTGATCAATCCCATCACCATGATGCTTTTGAAAGGTAAGTGAGCATCATCCATGGATTTTAGAGACCCCTCTTCCCTTGCTGACTCCAAAGTGGAACACATGCAAACAACAAAGCATTCCAGGCAGGCAAAATCAAGCTGGTCTGAAGGAGTGATGCCAAGCCCAGAGTCACTTGAGGTGTGATATAAACGGAGGTTGTCAGATGGAACCAGCATCCCCGGCATGGGAACAAATGAGCTGGTCAGATGCACATGGAAGGGAAATGTCAGGCAAGCAGTGTGGGCAAGAGGAAATATGAACGGAGCAGGAGAGAGGCATGATTCCTCACCCATGTCCTTCAGAGGCTTTGTTTGAAGAGGTTTAGAGGTAAGAGCTGCAGAGAGAACAGGGGCTTGGTAGGGGTGCCTGTGCCCTAACCCAAGCAGACGGCAAAAGTAGGTGCTCCTAAAAAGGTTATGTGAACATGGCAGGGGATGGATGTCACAGCACAATTTTCGGTGGGAATCATGTGCAGCGGTCTCTAACTCTCCACATTAATCCATAGGATTCAAGAAAAAAAAAAGTCCTTGAAAAACACCCTGAGATACACACTTCCTACCTGACTTCCTGTGGGAACAGCCACATTCTGTGGCTGGAGACCACCCCCTGAGACCCTCTTGTGCCTGGTGCCTTTGCCCCTCAATCTTAACTCACATGCCATCTCCCCAGAAGCCCTCATGACCACAGACACCTCAACAGTGACGCCCGCTCACACCCCAGACACCATCGTTGTACCCCCAACCTAATTCCAAGTAAGAACAATGCCAACCACAGAATGAGTCTAAGAAAGCCTGAGTTCTAATTTTCCCCATGAGAATTACTTTACTGCTTCTTTTGAAATGCCAAACACGAAGGTCTATCATTGAATATTTTGGAGCCCTTACTAAATGCCTACTCTAGCTCCCTGGTGACCAGGGTTGTTCTCTGAGGCTGACTCTGGAACACTTATTTCTTAACTTGCTACTGCCTGTCTCTCCCACCAGACTTGAGGCTCTGGAGCGCAACAGGTCTGTCTGTGGCCCCTGGGTGTAGCACGGTGCCCAGCAGAGTTGGAGGCTAGTACATCTTGTTGGTAAGTGGACAAATGCCTCTCTATCCTCTTGTCCAATGCGCTCTGGGCTTCACCCTGGAGTTGAGTGCCCCAGGCAGAGGCTTGTAGAACACAGTAGGTTATGATGGTGGTGGGAAAGGCAGGCCTTTGCTCACGCCAGGGGAAGCTGGGGGCTCCAGCACTCTGCAGTGGTCAGTGCAAATTGAGCTCTCCTGGCTCGAAGAGCCTCCTCCAACACAATTCTGTGAGGACGCTGTCTGTTCCTGGAGCTGGCTGAGCTCAGAGAAGCCTGGAGCCATAACAGAGTCTGTCTCCTTAGCAAGAGCCCAACCAGAACCCGGGAGGTCGAGAGGGGTCCCTGCTCTTGGTGACAAGTGACAGCACAGAGCGTCACAGGCCCCCAGGGCGTTCTTCTCTCAAAGGAGGCTCTCCAGAGTCCATTGGGCAGAGAAGTGAGCAAAGTGGGGGCTCTGTCTGACATTGCACTCCAGGCAGCCTGTCACTCCAGGCCACAGACTGAGAGAGCCAGAGAGGAAGAGGCGGAGGGGGAAGGTAAGGGGGGACAGGTTTGGCTGCAGCTTCCTGGGAAACTGCATCAGCCAGATGACAATCAGAATTAGCATCAGAACACCTTGATGAAAGGAAGGAAGAAAGAGTTGAATCCATGAATGAAAAATAGATTATTCACTGTCACTCTGAACAATGGAACAAGACATAAATAGCAGCCATGTGCAGGACATGCCAATTTTGCTCAAAAATGGTGTGCACGGTACTCCAGCGGCCCTCCAGAAAGCTCAGTAGCACAGCCAAGTTCTGCACTGAGCAGATGGGGCAGAGGAAGACTAACAATGGCCTCTCAGAAGTGGGAAGGACGTGGGCTTGAAGTCAGAGATTCAGAGTTCTAGCTCTGTTATTCACAACCGTTATTTACAACAGCGCCCACATGAGGCAGGGGGTGCAGAGCGGGGAGCAGGACAGATAGGAAACAGAAGATGGAAGGTGGAAGGAGAGGCCCGAGCCACCAGCCTCAGGTAAGTGACTGTGCCTCTTGGAGCTTGGGCTCCAACATCAGGAAGACAGTTGAGATAAAGAGTGATGGGGCTGGTAAAGCTATCAAGGGCCACTGCTGTTACTGAACTGGGCAGAGGTAAGTGTTCCAGGGCCCCGACCCTGCCCAGCACCGGGAGAAGTCTGTCAGTGGAAGCAAGGAAGGAGGGACGCCCACGGATAAGAATGGAGCCCGTCGGTTGTAGTTAGTAAGGGACCATAAGGGTGTACAGGGCCATCATCACCTTAGTCCTCTCCACACTTGACAATCAAGGAGGCCCGGGATGGCCAGAAACCAGGCCCCTCCGCATCTCACTGGGCTCTGCTAGGACAATTCTGCCGGCAAATGCTATTTAGTCTGTCACCAGCCCGGGTCCCTCTCTGCAAGACTGACCTGGCCCTAAGCACACGTGTCTGTGCCCTCTGGTGCTCCAGAGCACAGGGCTGCAGCACGCTGGCTTCTGGGCCCTACCGCCCCTTCCCTGTGAGCTGAAGGGGTCTCTGCAGCAGCCTCCTCTGATGATCCCCCTCTCCCAGGGCCTGTCAATCTTGGAGAGACTTCACTCCTCTGCACCTGAGTTGCCACGGAGAGACACCATGACTCACCTAGGTGACAGAGGGTCCTGCACCTGTTACCCAGAGAGTGCCCTGGCAGCTCTCGGGTGCAGCTATGTGTCAGGCTGTGTGCCATCTCCTTCCATTCAACAAAAACTCAGGAAGTAGGAATAACTGCTCTCCCCACTTACTGAAGCACAATGGGGAGGAGCTTGGGCACTCGGGAAGGAGCCAGGATTCAAATGGAGGGTGGGTGACAATGTTCACAGGGGCCCTCCTTACCTTGGTGAAGGTCAGACAGTCCTTGTCCTGGTCTCTGTCCTTCATCTCGAAATCATAAAGTGCTTTGCCCTGGGGCGGGGTCTGCGGCAAGGGCCGGACGCACTGGATGTAGCTGGCGGGCAGGAAGCCGTGTGCCCCGTGCAGCTCCCCATGGTACCAGTGCTCGTCCACCCTGCGCCGCAGGATGATGATGTCGCCCTTGCTGAACTTGAGGTCGCCGGGTTCTTTCCCCTCGTAACTGTAGAGTGCCTTCCCATAGGGAAGCTGGGAAAGAGTCTGAAAGCAAAACATAGCATCTGGTTACTCAGCATGGCCTTCCTGCTGCCCTGTTAGATCTGTCTGGGATGGGGGGGCTCCTGTGCTGTGGGCACGTACAGAATGTCCCAGAGTGGTAAGTACTTCAAAAGAACAGACACCCTATATGGGGATACTCAAGCCCATGGCCCTGCTGAGACAAAACGGCCCCCATAATGGCAGTCCCCCCTCAAATAGTGCGTGTGAGAGGGGGGCCAAGCATGGTCCTGGACTGTCCACAGGAACCAACTCACTCTGCTGAAAAGGACTCTGGAACAGAAGCTAAACTACTATCATTTACAGGTGAGGAACTGAGGCATGGAGAAAGAGAAAGTAACTGGCCCAAAGCCCCACCCCCGTAAGGATAGCGGAATCCCTACCCAGGTGGGCTGGCTCTGATATTCTCATTCACTGCTCTGTGCTAAATTGTCTTCCACTGCGTGCTATTTCTAGCTGCCAGACTTCCAACAATTATTGTCCAATAACATTTTCCTGACTTCATCTCCGAACCTTCACAGCGACTCAGAACACATGTCAAGGGGCTTCTCAGGTCAAGGGGACAGACCCACACCTACTGTGGGACCTTCCCACTCACAGCCTTAAAGCCAAGGGCATACACCTGTGACATCCAGCCCAGAGGGACAGTGTGGCCATGGAAGGTGGAGGCCACCCCCGGGACATTGGTCCCCAATGCACTAGGAGTTCTAACAAGTGGTCCCTGCCTGTCACAACACACCCCCCACCATACACATACCAATGACAAATAGCTTTTTGATGCATATGGCAGTCTGGTCCAGAAGCACAATTTCAAGACCATAAAATAGTATCCTCTCAATGTCATGGGATGCTCTTGTCATCCTGTCAAAGATTAGCCAACCTTTCTGAAAGTGATCTGCCATCTTTGGTCTCTAATGGTGAATGACTGGTTCTGAAACCAAAACAGAATTTGTGGCAATCTTCTGCTCTTCTGCAATAAGGAGTCTGTTGAACCACCCTGAAACTTGATGTCACCATCCACTTCCCGGGCTCCTTAACTTAATTGGACCTGTCTCATAAAGACCAGTGGCCTCCTGGGTTTCTATTCCTCTTCCGTATGGGTGGCCAACAACCATCAACTGAGTAAGCTCTGTCAGAGGCCAAGTCTCTGCCAGAGGAAAACCAAAGGAAAACCCACTACTGTCCCTGTGGCAATACCCAACAATTTCCCTGACAGAAGCTGCATTTTCTTACCAGGGCTGTCTATGCCAAGGATTTCTTTAGTATTCAAATCAATCAATAGAACCACAAAAGCCTGCAGCAGTAGTACATCGAAAAGCTCTTTGTAGGGGACTTAATAACATGTTGGCAACTCAATCACTCTGCATTTATGTTTCAGCAATGTCAAATGACAGCAGTTAAGAGAGAACCTGCTGGCAAATTGACAAACAGCTACCGCTAACCAATTAAATAGTAACACCAGAGGATTTTTCGTTGCAGAACTCAATGAGGAAAAAAAAAATCAATTTGCTTCCAATAATACTCATCCTGGCTAGCTTTGTACGATAAGCACAATAGCCTGTAACAGGCCCTGATTTCAGACGGCTGAGGCAAAGCGGTGATTTGCAGAACAAGGACTGTGATCAGAAAAGAATGGAAGGGGCTGTTGGCTGTGAATCACCCGAAGGACCTCAGACACACAAAGGCCAGTCAGCCCCTGGCCCAGGGGTTCTCAGGGAGGAACAGTTTTGTCCCCCAGGGAATATCTGGCAATGTGTGAAGACATTTTTGCTTGTCACAGCTGGGAGGTGGGATGTTATTGGCCTCTAATGTGTAGAGGCGAGGGATGCTGCTAATCGTCCGGCAATGCACGGGGCAGCCCCCACAGCAAAGGACTGCCCCGCCCAGAACATTAACAGTGCCGAGGCTGAGAAACTCTGACCCAGCCTGTGAGGTTAAATTTACAATAAGACAGGGTAGCTTTCTTGTTCTATTTGAACTTAGTCTCTCACAACTTTAGAAGTTAAATATAACACTGACTTCCGTGATGGGACTCTTGTCACTACCGAGCACAGGAGAGGCTGAGACACCCATCAAGATAAGAGGCGTGAGAGGGACAGTAAGGAGAGAACCGGCTGTCAACTTGAAAATGGGCTTCAGCTCGGTGCACAACAGGAACCTTTGCTTTGCCTCCGGCCCCATTTCCTTTCACCCCCAGACCAAGCGGGGAGTGATCAAAGGCAATGTTTGGAGACCCAAAGACACTTGGGGTAGCTAGTAAATTTGCTACTCTTCATAACAAAGGAGAGCAAGAAAGGCCAGATTTGCACCTTTGCTTCGACGGGCTCTGCACCCCTCTGTGCGCTTGCATGCTGCTTGAACATTCGCACATCCCCATTCTCCCCGTGTAGCAGAGCCACTAGCATTCCCACTCTGGCCTGCCCCCACCAGCTCTGCCGGCTCCGTCGACACAGACGCCACTCGCCAGCACACTCCTATGCATGCTGTGCAATCCCGGCCCCCACCTGCCCGGGTGCAGCGAAGAGCCTGGGTGTAGTGACAAGAAACTGAGGCCCTTCCCATGCGGGAGGCCTGGCTCCGGGGCTGGTGCTCTTGAGTAGTGTGTCCTCCCAGTTCCTGTGAGGCACGTACTGCAGATGTTCAGGGGACCTGGTCTTTCACTGACTCTCCAGAATGGGCCTGTCCCCACCCATCTGGGCACCGTGGCCCCAGGCCTCCTGTACAGCCCAACACCTTCCACGGCCCAAACTCTGCCTGCCTCTCTCTCTGCTTCCAACATCCCTTCCAAGTGGTGGACTTTGTTCCAATCTAATCGCTTTCTCAACTTCTTGATCTGACGTCCCATGGCTGTCCCGAGAGCCTCCAACACTGCATTCCTCACCCTGGCCAGGGAACGCCTGCCCACCACCAAGCATGTACCCTCGGTGGCCCGTATGCCCACCCTCTCCCTCCACCTTAGCACTCATCCTCAAGTCCTACTGCCCTACTGGTAAGCGAGCCCTCAGGGAAACACTAGGCCTGCTTCCACCCGCCATGGCCAGGCCCTTCCTCTCTTCCACCTACACCACTGCAAACCTCCACTAGTGAGCCCTCAGGCCCAATCAGCCCACTGTGAGGCTGGATGCCTGAACACAGAGCTGATCCTACCCCCTGGGGCTCAGGAGCTTTCAGTGGCTACCTACTACCCTCAGGGAGGGGCACCAAGCTCCTCAGCATGGCATTCAGACTCCCCCACATGGCCTCAGCTCAGCTTCCAGCCACTGCTCGCTCCCGACATTCTTCTCCACAGCCCGTGCCAACCACAGGGGCAGCATCCTTGCTCAAAAAGAGCTCCTGCTTCTGGAACCTCTGGGGCTTGCCTACCACCTTGGCCCCTCCCTCTTCCTTCCAAACCTGGCAGCAGCAGCCTGTGTTCTCCTATGTCCTGGGAGCTTCTATTCCATCACACCCCTACCACACTAGTCCCTATTAAACCAAGCCCCAGGACAGGAGTGTCCGGCACATGGTAGGTGTCCTATGCATGTTTGCTCATTCAGCTGGGCTCAGTTTATTCCTGAGATAGAGCCTGGGTGGGGCTGGAAGTGAGGAAAGTCAGAAATGACAGATTTGACATGACACCCCTTGTAAAGCAGCATGCCCCCCAGAGATCCAGGGTAAGGGTGCTGATCCCAGCTCCACATGCAGGAGCAGAAGAGCAGATGTGCTAGTGGGTAGACCAGGGAAGGAGAGGGGCCAGGGACGTCTGAAGCAGCAGAAGCAGGGCAGGAGTGGCTTGCACGCATGGCCGCCCAGTCGGGGCCAGCCATCTCGTGACCCTGAGGTCAGATCACAGGGCTCAGAGCACACAGCACAGCCCTGCTGGCCCAGCCATGGTCTGGTCAGGCAGCCATGCTCTGGTCTGTGCCTGTGGGTGGGCAAGGACAGGGCGAGCGGAGAGAGGGAGCCATGGAGAAGGGAAGGGGGAGAGGCAGGCAGTACAGCCCACCTGAGAATTCCCTCCCCACACTGCCAAGATCAGCACCTGAGGGAGCAAAACTGAGATGCAGGACATACTTCTGAGGGCAATGATAAAAGTCAGGGACAACGCCAAGAGGCGGTTTCTTTAGGGGGGCAGAGCAGCCGGAACCTGGTTCTCACTGTGAGGAAAGGCTCTGAAATGGGGACTCTCAGACCTCCGAGGCGCCTGTCATCTTTAAAGCCCTTTCTAAGATTAACTTAATTAGTCCATGACAGGGCCTGGAGGCAGCACCCGCGAGGACCCTCCCAGCCCAAGGAAACTGAGCGGGTTTCCGTGTAGCCATTACCTCTCTGCCCGCAGACTGCTCCTTATAACCCATCAGCTGCGTGTGCTCCCCTCTGGAGGAATCCCATTCAAACAATGCCACTGAGCCGGCATTCTATGGGCTCAAGACATTAAGGAAAAGAAATAAAAGGAAAAGGGAAATACATCTGGGATGCCTACAGGATAATTAACACCAGCCACCCCTGCAAGGCATTAATAATAATTAAAACTTATAATGTCAATTTCATGGCTCATTACTCGGATGTAGCACACAAATCTTACTGTGGGCTTAATGTCCTACCCTGTGGAGACTTGGGTGCTCACGCATACACAGCAGCACCATCTCCATCTTTTATGGAGATCACCGTGGCAGCGGGGTTTGACAAATGTGCCTTCATTACAGCATGCTGCTGACAAGGCTCTAAGTCGCGCTGGCTTCCCTGGGCGTGGGGCCTGGAGCGTGTAGGGGAGGGCAGCGTGGCAGGGCCAGGTGTCACTCCTTCACATCCCCCAGCAAGCTCCGGTAACAGTGTGGACAAAGAACTCGCCCATGTTTTAGACTCTAAGGACTCAACCAGTCTCCCTTACTCAGAGCTTCCCAGGCAACACCTGTAGTGAGCATAGCTTCTAACTGCATGTTACCAGTGGAGGGCCCCCCTGGCCCATCAGCCCCAGGAGGACAGATAACATGCCTATTTTTTGTTCAATGTTGCATCCCCGACCCCTGGCCTGACATAGATCACGTGCTCAAAATATCTATTGAATGAATGAGCATATGGACCAGTCAAACCAACCCTGCAGGATTGGGCCTGGGCTAAAAGTTTCCCCTGCACATTTTTTTCCCAGGATGTGAGGTTCAGGGTCCTTGCAGCCCAAAGTCCCATTGCTAAGAGTGACTGGGCCTGGATAAATGGGGAAAATCCCAATGATTACTCGAGGAGGAGGGCATGACAACTGGAGGAACCAGGCTGAGCAAACACACAGAGTTGGACACAGACACAGTGCCGGACAGACTTGGACACAGACGTGGGTCTGCCTCCCACAGACATAGCAGAGCTGACGGGCACTGGGGAAACACATCCTGGCACGTTTCAGGGATGGTGAGCAGGCCACAGAAGGGAGGAGGCGGCCTCACCACAAACATGCCAAGCCTGCAGGGCCCACAAAAGTGGCAGAGATAGCTAACTGTCCCCCAATATCCACTTGCTCCTGCTTCTTGCCAGTGAGAATATTCCAAGTTTCAACTGGGGGTCAAGGTTACCCAGCTAGACTTCATTTCCCAGCCTCGCTTGCAGGTAGCCATGGCCATGTGTTGTAACTTAGTCATCTAGTACACGTGAGAGTGGCTCGTGCAATTCTGGACCCTGTTTCATAATGACCTTTGTAAGGAAATCCTAATGCCTGATTCTCCCTTCCATGGCCTGGATGGCAGAGGCGGTGGAGGTGAGCCAGCTTCTTCCACTCCAGATCCCCCTCCGAGCAAAAGAGAGAGGAACCCGCTCCTTGGATGGCCGTGTAGAACAGATCCCTGGACTGTTATGTGAGGAAAGGACACTTCACCTTACTCGGGCCGCTGTGCTTGGGGATCTTCTCACCAGAGCTCAGCTGGACCCTGAGTAACCCAGATGCTCTGGGGTGTGACTTACCATCTCTCCAGCTCGTAAGCAGTTTTCAAGGCAAAGTGTTGACCCCACACCACTATGGAGGTTACCATTCATGTATTCCCCGTTAGGACAGTACCATGAACACAAACCCTCTCAGGTTCAGAATTACTTGAAAAGCCATGATTTCATGCATTAAATGAAGTACTGAAACAGAGTCCCCCCCCTCTAGTTTATGTATCAAATCTGTGATAGAGATGTCACTACATCACACATCAACCAGGACGTTCCCAGGTTTTAGTTCTCCCCCTCTTCAAGCCCTTTCTTCCATTTTTCTCATTAAAAGCTTTGCATTGGGTGCTGGACTTTTGTTCCTTTCACTCTTCTGTTCTAATGATTTTTTTTTTTCTTTCTGGTATTTGCATACATGTGCTTCCAAGAATTTATGGAACAGCACGACATGCCAGACCCTGCAGTAGGCTACAGGGGAGTAAGACACATCCCTTTGTTCAGAGGGTCACCAACCTGGGCAACAAAAGAGAAATGCACATTTTGTCCCCCAGCTCAGGTGGGGTGAGGACAACACTAGGCCCTCACCATGTGATGCAGACGTAAGCTGTCTACAGCCAAGAGTGGCCATTAGCCTCCATGTTGAGCACGAGTTTCATGTTTCACCAAGATTTGTGAGGATTAAAAAGAAATTGTACCTTTTTCTCTTTTTTCTTTCTTTTTCTTTTACTTTTCCTGGATCTTGTCAAAGGCTCTCTTCTCAGCTTTGCCTACAGTTCTATGCACTTTGGCAGTCAGTTCACTGATGTTAGTGGTAATTTGCTAGAAGGTGGGAGGGCTTAACTTCTCCGTCTGAGCTGTTAGAAGTGAGATTTAAGGAAACCCATGTTCTGCCTTAGAGACATCTGGTGACTTTGGGCTGGATGGAGTCATCTGTATGTGGAAGGTGTGAAGCCCCTTGGGTTCCTCCAGACGAATGGTGCTATATAAAGCAATAGCGTGCTTACACCATAGAAGGCCTGTGGCTCTTTGAACTTCTTCTCAATTAGCTGACACAACTTTGTAATAAAATCATCATGGCATAAGAAATAAAACTTTTCAAAACAACATGCTCCTCTTCAAAGAATTTATGCTTTAAAAAACTTCAGTCACCCTTCTGAGGGTGTGAAGCCACTTTCTAAGCCACTTGCATATGTGACCCTGGAAAGAGGAGAGATACCGGGGCGCCTGGGTGGCTCAGTCGTTAAGCGTCTGCCTTCGGTTCAGGTCATGATCCCGGGGTCCTGGGATCGAGCCCCGCATTGGGCTCCCTGCTCAGCGGGAAGCCTGCTTCTCCCTCTCCCACTCCCCCTGCTTGTGTTCCCTCTCTAGCTGTCTCTCTCTGTCAAATAAATAAAATCTTTAAAAAAAAAAAAAAAAAGAAAGAAAGAGGAGAGATACCAGGATCAAACAAAGTCCAGCAGAGAGAAGGTGAGATCCAAAATTAAGGTCTTCTGGAAGCTGAGTCTCAGGAAAAGTTGCTCCTAACAAGGACATAGCTCAGTTAGGAGGGGTTTTTTTTTCTATTTGGGGAGATTTATAGCCAACATTAATGGAAATATTGAGAGTGAAGATGATTCTGGGGAAAGTACACATGCACACACATGCACACACACATGCGTGCGTGCACACATGGACATGCTCACAGACTGGGCCCGGGCTCAGCACTCACACTGATGAGGATCGCAGACATACAGTAGAGAGCTCTCGAGTGTGACGATCAGATCTCTAACATCCTCCTCCCCGTCCTCAGGGAACACGCGGGCTCCTTACCACCAGGGCTAGGAGCTCGCTTTTTACTACCCACATGAAGAGGAATAAAGGAAAGCCTCACAGTCACCAAAACAAAGTCCGCCTCTGCTGACCCCCGGCACAAGACCACTGCTGAGGCCAGCTGGACTGACTCTTGGGGTGCCAGCTTCTCGCCCCGCCATGAGCACAGGCTGGGGGAGGGGAGCATGCATACTTGTACGTGCCCCTTCTCCCCTGCACACCTGTGCAGCCTTCAAAGTCTGAGCAGCTTCTCACCACACACAACTGCATTTCTCTGCACCAGCTTTTTCAGAGTCAGCTGGTTTTACAGAGTTTCCACAGGAACACTACAGTGTGTCCCATTCTGGTCAAACAACGGCTTCACCACATTCTGTTTCGCCAGCAATCTCTCTATTCTGGGTTGCAAAGACAAAGATGGCCTGGGAGAAGCTTCTCAGAAATGCTTGCGTTGTCCAACTCCCGATTATCTACGCACGCCATGGCAGGGGTGAGGGAGCACTATACTTTACCATGTGTTTCAGCCCTCCTCGCTGTGCCCCTCAGAGGGCCCTGGACACACAGTGACTGAGCCGTCACCACACAGGGCCCGGGCCTACCTTCTCACTCTCCTCCCGAGAGAAGAGAAGGGAGCAGCTCGACAGCCAAGGTCAGGAATGAAAACCAGAGGGTTCTATGAAAGGGACAGCAAAGGGATCCGAAGGTCGAGGCCCCTGACCAGAATTCCGTAAGTGCACTGGTCCAGGGATGTGGGTGCCAGCAGGCAGAGCACACAGCCACACAAGAAGACTCCCAGGGGCTGCAAAGGAGGCTGACCACCAATAACGGGTGTGGCCTCCCTTCCCTGAAATCAAGACAGATATGCCTGGGCAGAGGCAACAGCCTGCGCTCCCTCTTGGCTAGGAGAGGCGGAATCTGACTGCGCAAACGGCCAGCCCACTGAAGGGCTGAGTGATGCCCCACATGGGAGCGGCCGGGCTTTACCGCACCCCGTTGGTTTCCAAACTGCTCCAGCCCAGCACCCAGCATGACCCTCCAGGAGAGAGTGTGTGCCCCACTCCCCTACCTCCAAAGCCGCCACGTCAGTTCTGCTCTCCTTCATTTTCATAACATGTTTCCACTCAAGAGCTTGCAAAGGTTCAAAGGGTAACAAAACCAGGTTCTCAACCGCTGCGAGACACCCTGTTGTACACGCACAACCTGTGTTCTGTCCGGCACCAGCCAGCTCTCCGTGGACCTCCTCCCCCGCCCGCTCACAGCCCCTGCTGCCTGTGAGCCAGGCTCTCCCCCGCATCTGCCCCTGTGACCTCACCGGGCTCCACAGATCCTGCCACTCTGGGACCTGTGAAGGCCTATTTGTGCTTCAGTCCATGACCTACCCAGACTGTGAAGGATGCCCTATGACGTCTGGCTCATAAAGGAAATCAGAAGTAATTCTGTTCTGACAATTATGAAAACATATGAGTATTAGAATTGCCTGGAAGTTTTAACCCTAGGCTTGGCAGTCTTATAACTAGGGTGTTAGTAAGTATTATTCAGAGACCAAAACACCTAGTTCAGTCTCCTGAGACCCACCTTTAATACCCTGTGCAGAAAGAGGCGTGTGTGAATAACACGTATGTATGCACGCAAGCACATCCATACATACACATGCTCAAACGGTTCCTCAAACCTAATCCGCCCACCACACACGCAGGTCTATTGTTCTGAAGTCAGAGAGGAGAAAGAGAAGGTGAACATCTAATATTAGCATAGATCAGGAGCTGTTAAACCATGGGCCTGGGGGCAAATCCATCCTGCCCGCTGTCTTTGTAAATCAAGCTTTATGGGGACGCAGCCACGCCCGTCCATTTACAACAGCCGAGCTGAGTACTTGCAACAGTCCATATGGGCCACAAAGCCAAAAGCATTCACTATCTGGCACTTCACAGAAAAAAAGTCTACTGACTCCTGGAATGGAAGGTCAAAGCTAGCAACGGACCAAGGTCTGAGGCTTGCACAGTTCCCACTCGTTCCTGGGTAAAGGAGGGGTGGTGGCTGCTGGGCCCCTCTGTGTGGGTGGAGTGTGCGCTCCATTTCAGAACAGCATGCCACTTCTACTGTCAAAGCCGCAGTTGGGGAAGTGGAGACAGCCCTGGTGTGGGGGTGGCCTTGCAGGGTGCCGTGTGACAAATCACCTCCATACGCAGGGCCTCCGTTCTCCCATACACTGGAGATAATAAAATCTGTCCTTCCAAATTTTCTAGTAATGTCAAGAGAATAAAATTGATGGCATGTAACGAGCTTTCTGTCTCTTAATGAAGAAGGTGCTATAAAAATGATCATCGTAGACTGCTTGCTGAGGCAAACAGATGTTCCAGGATCCTGGATGCTGGTGCTAGAAAAGGCACCACTAATGACCCCTAAGTGTAGACTGGAAGTAGCATCAGATGGATGAGGCGAGGATATTGCCCCGCCTGGCATCTGCACACATTGGCTCCATCATACGCTGGGTGAAAGAAATACCAGCAAAGGTCTAGCGTGTTGTCCTCAGCTGTGACCTCCTCTCCTTCCCTGTGTCTCTGGGCACTGCTTAGGGTCCTGGGAGTCCTTCCCACCTTGCTTCCAAAGGGATGCTCTTCATCCGGACTCCCGCGGTTCCTGCCACCCCTTCATCATAAGCACTGGCCACTTTCCCCTCAACTCTTGGGATGCGCCGTATGCTGCTTCCTGCACTCACCCTGTGTGACCCATGGACTCCTCACAGCCACCCATGGGTTGGTCTTAGATCACTGACACTCTACAGATGGAAACAGGCACAATGAAGTTCAGGAACTTGCCCAAGGTCCCAGATGTGGGAGGAAACAGCAGACCAGGGTCGGAGCCCAGGGGGTCTGACTTCCAAGCCTGAGCACCAACGCACCACTTACATGGCCTTCTAAAAATAACATGACCATTTATTTAGCTGCTACTTCATGCCAAACACTCCAGATAACTCGATTATTGCTCACAGGAACCTTGTGAAGTAGGAATTACTATTGTCATTTTACTACTGAGGAAAATTAAGACAGGCAAGGAAGTTCCTCAGTGTCAAGGGGCTTGTAAGAGGGGACCAGCTTCCAGCTCATAACCCCAGCCTGCCTCCTCACACTCCCAAAGCGGGAGAGGAGCCCTTGGGGGCGCTCTGATGATTACCTGGAAGGAAACATGGAAGGAAAAGGAAAGATGTGGACAGGTTATCCACCGGGCCAGAAGGGTCCAGATCTTTGTTTGCATTTATCCACCTCAGAGAAGTAGTAGTCATTTCCCCACTTTCTGGGAAGACCACATCAATATTGTCAACTGATGTGGAGACGTTCCTAGACATGTCCTAGACAATGGTTACCTAGAGGAGAGCATGGCTGACTACTGCAGCATGCCCTGGGCTGGGGATTGTGGTCTGTACCTTGAGAAGTGGTCTCTGTCTGGCAGCTTACTGCCCCTATGATCCCTCCCAGGGGAAGGGCTCGCTGCCTGCAACCCCAGCCCCTCCATCGCAGGCACTGTTGGGTCTGAATCCAGGGGTGTCCAGGCCAGTCCTATGTCTGACATCATAACCAAGGTTCCTAAGGGAAGCACTCACCAGAGGCTCCTTTATGGGGCCAAAAGGGCCTCACACTGTATACCAGGATCTCCAAACACCTCAGAAGGTCAGGAGGTCAGGAAGGAAAACAAAGGCTTCCCATCCTTCAGCATCTGTTGTTTTTCAAAAAAGAAAGTAGCGGCAGATGGTTCCTTCTGACCCTACTTCAATTGAAACTAACCAGCAAATAACCTTTAAATATTTTTTTACACATTATGGTTTTAACGCTACCCTCCACCTCAAAAAAGAAAAAGTAATACAAGAAGGCAAGGGGAAAAAGAAGATAATTGTAAATATCCATGCAAAAAAAAAATAAAGTTTCCCTAAGAATCCAGCTTTATTTAAGAGCAAAGAAGGGAGGCCTGAGTTAGAATCCTGGACCCTGGAGAGTCGGGATGGCCGCGCAGCAGTGCGTCTAAGAGCTTGACTTTGCCGCATGCTGGATGCCCTGCGCCTCAGTGTCCTCATCCACAAAATGGGCGTCATAAAGTACTTCTCTCCGAGGGATCTTGTGAGAGTAAGTGAGGTAACAGCTATCAGTACTTGTACAGAGAACCTGGTGAGTACCACGGTTTCCTGTTAACTTCCCAATGATAATACCGTCAGAACGCAGCACATCACCTGTTTGCTACAGACGTCCACATCACACAACACGGAGACAGGCACATTCTGTAAAAACAAAGACCTTAGCAAAATAAACTTGATCATGATAGTGTATTAGTCAGTTATAAGAAGAAAAGCTGTCCCATTGACAGAAAGATGGGTGCCATACTCCCCGAGACCCCAACACATCGCCGTGACGGGGTTTTAGGGCAGCACCTCAAGGACTGTTCTTGCTTTCCTTCTCACCTGTCCCTCATCACCACGTGAGGAGCACAGTTTGCCGTGTGGGAGATGGCATACCACAGACCAGGCGGGCATGGCCCCTGGCCATAGGGGAGTCACAGGGCAGATGGGGGGCAGGCCAGGAGGGAGACAAATAGCACCAAGCTCCCAGTGGGCTCTGAGCTTGGGGTCCCGGGCAGGGTGGGCCTGGTCTTCCCATAAGCAGAAGGGGGTCATGGGACTACTGAGGGTCCTTTCACCTACAGACAGGTCCTGAGGTTCTTAAAAATCTTTTTGCCATGCTGGGTCAATCTCAGAGAAAACATCCTATTAGCCCCTTTTCTAGATTTTCTCTGTTTTCTATAAACTGCTTTAGGCACTTTAGATACATGATAGAAAAGCATGAAAACTTCAAGCCCTGAATTAACATTTTGAATATAAATAGGTTTTGCTATTTAGTCAAAAAAAATCAAGCATGAATCAAAGGATAGCTAATGGTTTGGGCTAAATTCATGCATATATTGAATTTGCCTGCTTTCCACGAATCCTGCAATTTGCTAACTATATATAGGATAGAGATCTGGGTGTGCGGGGCTCAGACCACTGTTTGGCCTGGGACAGGCGGGCGCTGGGGCAGAATTCTTCACCGCACCATGCAGGCTGAGCCTTGATGAACACGGCTGGAGCTAGCAGGGATCCCTTGGTGCTTCATTTCCATGTTGATTTACAGAAATCATTAACTCCAGATATTTATTTATAAAATGCTGGGCCAACTTTGGAATGGAAATCACCACAAAATTGGATGTCGCACTTTTATAGACTTCAGGTGAACTTCATAAATCAATGATTGATGCAAATAGTCTCACTAAGGAGAAACAAACGAATGGCCTCTGGAGTCACTGCCACAGCGTGGATGTGAGCGTGGTAGACTCAGCTGCCAGGGCCGGCATCCTCCCCTCGCGCAGGGGCCGGGTCATGCAACAGCAGCTTGCAAGCTGCAAGGGAGGTGCACAGTGAGCCCCCGGCATTTGTTAGCCAGGGACTTGAGGGAGAAATTTCCTGGAGGCAGCTTCACTCTGAAATGTATTTCATATGCTAGAGAATGAATCCTCCCAGTTACTACCTATTTTATCGATAAGAAATTCCTTCTTGAAGACTTCAGGCTTTAGTGTGACTTTGTAAACCCTTTTAAAGTGCAAATGGGGTCTCCAGTTGTCCTTTTACCCCACCTAGAAAAACAAGACCACCTCTCCAGCACAGAACCTCTTCCCCCGCATAAAGGAGGGTCTTTCTTCTGCTGGCTGGCTTCTGGGCCAAGTAGTGATATCTGACCTGCCTAAAATATTCAATATTTTTGAGTTTACTAAAATATTAAAGAGCTCACTTGGCTTGCCTGAATTCTTAAAAATTAGGAAGAGGAACGCCATCTACTCTAAACATGTTCTGATAGGCAGTGAACAAAACACCATAAAGTCCCTGCCTTCACGGAGTTAATGTTCCAGCAAAAGGACAAGCAAGAAAACACTTAAGTAAGTAAAATTGAGAGGCTAGAAAGGAGTAAGTGCTAAGGGGCAAACAAATCAGGGAAAGTGACAAGAAATGCTGGGAAGGGGGCACGTTGGAATCATAGAGGGGTGTCACCAAGCAGGTCATTCTGGGCAGCCCTGAGTTGGGTGCACGGGGCTTCGGAGGGTGGGAGGGAGCCAGGGGAGGCCAAGCAGCTCCAGGAGTTCTGGAGGGAGGGCTCTGAATGACATGGGTGCAGTCAGGGGCTCTGCATTTGCAAACTGAGGCACAGGAAGAGGATAAAGAAGGACACAGAAAATTCCTTCTTCGGGGGAACATTTTAGGAAGAGATGAGCTGCTTGCTTGGGGCAGGTGAGAGGCTGTGCCTCTGAGCCCCAACAGCTCTGCCCTCAGGTCGGTCAAGTCCAGCATTCTGGATCAGGCTCAGGACAAAGGCAGCATTCGCCCTGCCAGGATGCTATAGAACATCCTGATGCACCTGCACTGAGCACACACAAGTTTTCCTTCTGGAGCAAGTAGTGGTATAATCAGTAGTATCCTGTGCAGAAACAAAACCATAACCTGAATGCTGAGCAAGTATGTGAGCTATCAACACTGTGATATAAACCATGTTCTCTGAGCCCCAAATTGAGAAACATGGCCTGGGAGGGCATAAAGATAAGTAAACACACAACTTCCAAAGAAAATCCAGCCTAAAACAGAGAGAAGAGAACAGGGACCCAGAAACTTCTCAACAAAAATGCTGGGTCCTCCAAACATGTAGTAAGTCAGTCTGCCTGCTTTCCGGGCACTCTGCCTATCAAGTGCTACCTAGAAGCAGGTGGCATAGAGTATTCTGCCTGAGACAGCAAAGAGAAACAGGTGGGAAGAAAGTGATGGAGCAGGGCCTAGCAACCATCACATAGTGTTCTAACGAGCTGAAGGGAAATAATTTGTAACTTATTCTCTCCTCTATATTTCCTCTTGTCCCACTTACTAGCTCATTAAGAAGCATGCCTTCTTGTTGCCACATCATCTGCCCTGCTGGATTCCCTTCCTCTCTTGCTGGGATCACACAGCACATGGGAAGTGAGGCCCCCTTGTCCTCATGGCAGGGGCGGGGGTACCCAGAGGGTCCTCAGCTCTCTCTCCACACCAGCCACTACCCTTCCCACAGACAACCAAGTCTTTACCTCCTGTTTTCTGGGAAAGTCATCCAAGGGCAAAGTCAGACAGGAAATTATCAGACCCACAGAGCAGCGTTCTTTACCATGAGGGGGACTCACAGGGGAGGAGGTACCAAACAGCGAAGTGGTCTTTAAATGACTAGTGTGCAAATGAAGAGTTGGCTGAGATATGAATGAGTGGTTGGACTTTTTAAAAATCTTGGAAATGTGCACCTATCTTTAAAACTTTTTTTATAATTTTTTTATTATGTTATATTAGTCACCATACAGTACATCATTAGTTTTGATGTAGTGTTCCATGATTCATTGTTTGCGTATAACACCAGTGCTCCATTCAGTACATGCCCTCTTTAATACCCATCACCAGGCTAACCCATCCCCCCACACTCCTCCGCTCTAGAACCCTCAGTTTGTTTCTCAAAGTCCACAATCTCTCATGGTTCATCTCCCCCTCCGATTCCCCCCCCTTCATTTTTCCCTTCCTTCTCCTAATGTCCTCCATGTTATTCCTTATGTTCCACAAATAAGTGAAACCATATGATAATTGACTTTCTCTGCTTGACTTATTTCACTTAACATAATCTCCTCCAGTCCCATCCATGTTGATGTGAAAGTTGGGTATTCATCTTTTCTGATGGCTGGGTAATATTCCATTGTATATATAGACCACATCTTCTTTATCCATTCATCTGTTGAAGGGCATCTCGGCTCTTTCCACAATTTGGCTATTTCGGACTCTGCTACTATGAACATTGGGGTGCATATGGCCCTTCTTTTCACTACATCTGCATCTTTGGGGTAAATACCCAGTAGTGCAATTGCTGGGTCATAGGGTAGCTCTATTTTTAACTTTTTGAGGAACCGCCACACTATTTTCCAAAGTGGCTATACCAACTTGCATTCCCACCCACAGTGTAAGAGGGTTCCCCTTTCTCCCCAACCTCTCCAACATTTGCTGTTTCTTGTCTTGTCAATTTTTGCCTTTCTAACTGGTGTAAGGTGGTATCTCAATGTGGTTTTGATTTGAATTTCCCTGATGGCTAATGATGTTGAACTTTTAAACAAATTTACCACCTTTCAGAAGTTATTCTAAGATGCTATAATTATTCATTTATTTTATATAACATTATTAGGTGAGTATTATTATCATCTCCATTTACAGATGAGGAAACTGAGTCACAGAAAAGTTAAGAAACTTGTTCAAGGTGACATAGCCAGGCCTTATCCTCTATGCCAGGGATCAGCAAACTTTTTCTGTAAAGAGCCACATAGTAAATATTTTAGGTTTGCAGGTCTCTTGACAAACCAACTCCATTCTGCCGTTATAGCATGAAAGCAGCCATAGATTCCATAGATTATACCTCAATGAATGGATGTGGTTGTATTCTAATAAAACTTTATTTATAAAAATAGGCAGTGGGGTAGGTCTGGCCTTAAGGTTGGGATTTGCTGCTCGAAGTATGTTGTCTCACTTTGTGTTCTGCAAAATGTGATCACTCTCAAACTGTCCTCAAGGACAATCAGGCTTAATCTGTTATTTTGTGTTTTTGAAAGCAAGAAACCAATGGATTGACTTTCTTAAAATCTGATGCCCAAACTGAGGGATCAAATTGGTCATGTACAGTATTTTATGCAATTTAGTGATACAAGACAACATGTCCAACAAGGAGAAGCCAAAGAATTTTGAAGGTAAAATTAATGACCCTAACTTGAATTTTCAATTGCAGGCAGATGAATGCCTGAATTAGACAAATTTAGGCAACGCCATCGTTTTTCTCTGGGGTACAAGCCTGGCACTGGCTGCCAGTGAGACCATGCCCGAAGCAATGTTTAACTCAGGAGATGTGTTCTGGGTTCAGAACCGAGGTCTATTCTGGAAAATGCTTCAGGGCCAGTGCCTGGGCTCTATGGCCATTCCCCAATTCCTGGCAAGGCTGCAGGGAATCAGACTGGAGGGGACTGTGTGCAGCTCAACTCAGGCCAGGCTCCTGGCACACTCATCTTCCCCAGGGCCCCAGGCTAGGGTGCAGCCTGGCCCCACCTGCTGCTGGGGATAAAAGACCACCAGCTATACTTGTCTTCTGTAAGCTGCGATGGCACGGGCTGCCAAGGCTTTGCTTTCATGCTTTATTTCCACCCCATCAGAATAGCTCAAAGGAACCCATTAGTTTCGGATCCTTTATTCTGCATGGCAAGAGATACTTCAATACAGTTGTAAGGATGCAATTAGCATACCGTGTGAATTCAAGAGCACGATCCCGAGTGCTATCCATGCACACGAGCACCCGAACGGCTGCACCCTGACCTCCTGGGACGGTAAGAACTGCTCAGCAGAGGGATGCCAATGCGCACACCTCCCGCCCACTACGGGCAGCCCCAGCCTCCTCAGCACTGCAAGGAGAGTGGAGCGTGGCATCCCGACAGAACCAAAGGCAGTCTGTCTGGGAGGAGCGGAGTGGAGGGGGCCTTAGTGCCCAGTATGTGGCCGGGCCGGGAGAAGGCCCTGTCCCTCCGTCCCACACACAGTCTTGGGAAGAGGCACGGGTCGGAGGCAGAGCGTCACAGAACTCCATGCCGCTTCAGCCTCGCTCAGGCTGCCGGGCTGCCCTCAAGAGCCGATTCCTGGGAACCAGCCCTGCCTGCAGGCCCACCTTCATCACCTGCTATGGAGATGGGACCAGGAGCACGGGTGCTCACAGGGAAGAGCTGAGGCTGCAGACAGAGGACAGAAGATGAGGGGGCAGAGGCTAGCAAGGCCTAGCCGGTCGGATGCAGGCGGCCTGAGGGAGGGCCCAAGGCCGCAGTGGCCTCCCTCTGAGGGGTGAAGCACCTCGCCTCCTGCTTACAGTCAGCCTTGGCCCACATACACACAAGCAAGGGCACCCACACTGTCTTCACCAAAGACCTGGGAACCGTTATTAACGTAATTCATTCAACCGCCCAGGATTAACTGGCCACCTAATATGTGCCACAGTTCTAGGAACCACTAACGTGTTAGAAACAAAATAGACAGAAATCGTCTATGCCCCTGAGAGAGCATACATTTTAGAAGAGGAGAGACACATACATAATCGTTACATATATGTAGCACATTGAAGGCAGGAAGTACTAGGGAGGAAATACACCGGGAAGAGGACAGGAAGTGTCACTGGGGTTGGGGATGGTCTGCAATTTGAAATTAAGTCCAGTTCTGGGGGAAGTGCCCCAGGCAGGGAGGACACAGGCAATGCCCAGGTGAAGGCCCAGGCCCTTCAAGAATTCCTCTGCTCACACTCAAACTGGTGTCTTTAGAATGGCAAAAAGAAAAGTGAGAAGCAGGGGAGAAGGGAGGAGGCAGGAAGAAAGTTTGGGGGGCTGCGAACTGATGACATATGAGGGACTTTTCTGATGGCCAATTCCTGAATCTTGCTCTGGCACACAGCCCTGTGGGGCAGGGGGAGGGTCTGTGTACAGCATCGGGGGCTGTCAGCTTCATGAACCTAAACACCAGCACTCCTGATGCTCCAGGAAACAGATCCAGGCACAGAGCATGGAGAGAAGGGAGAAACCATCCTGGTCATCTGGGATAGAGCATCTTCCTGTGCTCAAGAGAAAAGCTGACGAGTCCTTTTTAGATTTTGGTCCAAAGTCAACAACAGATGCTACAAAGATTCCAAATGGCTGGCTTTTCACATGAGGCTCAGAAGCGGCTAATACGTGGCACAGCCTCCACTCAGCGCATGTTTACTGGGCACTCCCTTTATGAAACACTACGCAGGTGCCAGCACCACAGAGAGGAGGGACTGCGAGACCCTAACCAGGGGGTTCACAGTCCCTGCACACACAGCGTGTTTGCTCATGGGCACCAGGGTGAGAACACACACCCACACCACACCCACACACATACCACACACCATACACACACACATATGCCACACCACACACACACATACCACACACACACACCATACACACACAACACCCACACACATTTACCACACCATACACGCACACACACTACATCATACACACCACCCCATACACAGACACACACCACCCCATACACACACACACACACACCATCACACACACACACATATACCACACCGTACACACACACATACACCACCACCACCACCACACACACACCACACCACACCACACACCATACACACACACACCACCACCACCACACCCACACTGCACCACACACCATACACACACACATCACCACCACACATACACACCTATACCACACCATATACACACACACACTATACCATACACACACACACACTACACCATGCACACACACACCCCATATCATACACACACACCACCCCATACACACACACACACACCATACCCACACACACACCACACACACACATACACACCATACACACCCACCCCCCCCACACATACCTATACCACCACACCCAAACACATACCACACCATACACACAAGCACACACACAGAGCCCTTAAAGGGGCTGGGGAGCAATGGTGTCTATTTGCCTATCTGTGTACACATTTGAAGTATCTAGCTCTATCCCTCCATCTCTCCATCCATCCATCATCCATCCACCCACTTACTGACTACCTTCTCTGTGCCAGGTACTGTGAGAGATCCTAGAGATATAACAGTTTAAGGGCTGACACACTCCCCGTTCTCACAAAGTTTGTGAGGAAGACCAAATGTTTATTTAGATTAATAATATACAGAACATACATGACTTTAAAAAATCTACAAGATAAAAGCCTTGGATACTTATTTGTTTTTTTTAACTTATTGTTATTATTTTTTTGAGAGAGAGAGCACCAGCAGGGAGAGGGGCAGAAGGAGAGGGAGAGAGAGAATCTCAAGTAGGCTCCACACTCAGCACAGAGCCCAAAGCGGGGCTCAATCTCACGACCCTGAGACCATGACCCGTAGACAACACCCCAAGCAGAAATCAAGAGTCAGACACTTAACTGACTGAGCCACCCAGGTGCCCCCAAGGCTTGGATACTTCTGAGACATGCCATGATGAGAAGCAAAAAAAGAAAGGGGAGAGACAGAGATGGGCACAAGAAGTTTACCATTTTTCTTTAGTTTTCCAACAACATTTGGAATGCAAACCAAAACTAAGGAAAAGGCAACATTCTTCTTTCCGTGGGCCACTAAGTTAGGCAGACTTACCACATACATTCTAATATCACAGAAACTGGGCAGAGGGCATTCTTTTCAGCACTTTCCCTCAGAGTACTTCCTCATCTCCCCCAGAGTGGGAGAAGATGGATAGTCTGTACATACATTATGTATGCAGCTTTTTAATTTTTTTAACCATTAATTTCATGTAAATGAAATTACATATTTCTTAAAAGCCAGGAATGTTGGGGTGCCTGGGTGGCTCAGTCAGTTAAGCGTCTGACTCTTGGTTTCGGCTCAGATCACGATCTCGCTGTCGTGGGATCCAGCCCTGCATCAGGCTCTTGGCTCAGTGCAGAGTCTGCTTCAGAGTCTTTCTCCCTCTCTCTCTGTCCCTCCCTGCTTGCACTCCCTCTCTCTCAAATAAATAAATAAAATCTTTTTTTAAAAAAAAGCCAGGAATGTTGTCTTGTCATGGCATCCCCTTCTCAATGCCTGGCTCAATGACTGGAGATCCAAGAACCCACTGGAAAATGTTGTGGTTTCTCTGGACCCAAAGTTAAAAGGTTCTCAAGAGACTTTTGGAAACCATTCACTTTCATATGACTTTCTTCTTTGGTCACACTCCAGAAATCTCAGTACTGCCTAAAGATGGGAGAACAGGTGGGTTGAAGGTGGAGGCTGGGCCCATCTATGGTTAAGAAAAAGCATCTATTGCCTAGTTTGTGTCAGGCTCCCACAATTTATTTTACCTTCCTTTCTGCTCTCTTTTATCTCAGCTCTAAGTCAAGTCAAGCCCGGCCCTCATGCAGCCCTTGGAGAGGCATACATCCCTCTGCTTCCTGTGCTGGGCTTGGCCAGCCAGCTCTGGACTCGGCTGAGTGTGCCGTCCATCTCAGAAACCTGAGGAAGGCAGGGCCGGGGGTGGAGGGGGATAGACACTGGTTCTAGCCATGACCTCTGGAACCATTTGGTTTACCTCCCAACACAAAGAATCCAGTGATTTCCATCCATTGCAAGAGTCTTAGTGAAGATACCCTCCTTTGGGCCCAGAAGTGTTCCTCATGGGGATCTGTTCACAATGCAGAAGCCCTTGTGCCATGATTTCCTCTTTCCTCAGAAAGCTCCAGGATGGTTCTCAGATGGAAACATTTAGAGGCAATCCACAAAACTTGGTCAATGACCGGGCCTAGCAGTCAGGGACACAGAGGGGACTGAGCAGGGTGACATGCCAAAGAGCTGAGGGCAGGCAGCCACCTGAGAAAAGCTGTGATGGTAGTGAGAGGGACACACTGTGAGAGGAGAGGAAGGTGAAGGAAAAGAGGACAAGTCTTCCGACCACAAGAAATGTGGTCGCTGTAGTGCCTCTGTGGATATGTGACCAAACCAGGGAGACAACAGAGGCCAGCCAGGATGTGGAAGGAAGAGGGGCACGGGCTTATCATAACCAGTCCATTAACATCCTGGGGCAGGCTCAGCTCACAATCCCTGGGTCAGAGGGTGGAGACAGGAACTGGGAGCTCACATGTTTGATGGTCCCACATTTCCAACTCTGGATGGCACTTAATGCTCATGTCAACAACTGTCACCTCCCTGCCACCGGAGTGATCAAGCGTCTCTCTGGTTCACACACACAAAGATTGGGGGACAAGGAGAAACATGCTGTCAGATCACAGGACCCCGGAGAATGGTCACATCACCAAAAACTATTTCTGGACTTCCATTTCTTTTTTTTTTATTATTATGTTCAGTTAGCCACTGTATAGTACATCATTAGTTTTTGATGTAGTGTTCAATGATTCATTAGTTGCAGGACTTGCATTTCTATCCGTACCGCCATCTAGGCATCCTGGACAATGCTCCTAATGATGAAACAACTAAAATGCTAGATTACAACGTGCGAAGACCATCTGTGAAATGCATTGCTGAAACTGGAGGTTCACAGCACCTCCTATGAAGTTTTTTTTTTAAGAAAAAAAAAAAAAAACAAGTAAAGAAACAAATCTAATCAAACCAGTTTATGGGAAACACAGGGGATGCAGGAACATGACAAATAACAACACAAGGATGTAACCAGCGAAGTCAAGAACGTGGGAATTCCACAGGACAAACAACTAGGTTTCTTCAACACATCAATGGCAAGAAGAGGCAGTGGGAACTGTTAGGTGAAAAGGAACGGAAGAGACCTAATCCAATGCCAGTGTGGACCTTATTTCAAACAAAGAAGCCACGAAAAGACATTTTAGAGACTATCTGGGAAATTTGCACATGGGCGATATTAGAGAATTATTGTTAATTCTGAAAGATGTGATAATATTGTGGTTATGGGTTTTTTTTTAAGACTTCCTCTATTGGAGATACATACTAATGTAGTTTCAGGTGAATGATATAATGCTTGAAATTAGCTTTAAAAGATAACACACACACACAAGATGGAGGGAGAGAGGAAATAAGATGAGCAAATGTTGATAGCTGGTGATGCTGGATATGCGGGGTCATTCTACTAGACCTGCCACTATTGTGTATGTTTGAAAGTATCTACAATAACAAGGGAAAGAAATACATGGCTGAGCTGACACACAAAGAAGGATTATGCAAAGGTCAAAAGTGAACACGGGAACCCTGGGAAGAGAGCACCAAAGCCGTTTTACTGTGCGGTTTCTGCTGAACCATTTTGCTAATGGCAAGCGGGGCAGCTGTGAAGCCTCAGGCCCATTCACAGTGGGAGTCTACTCAGAGCCACCTAAGAAAGTTTGGCTAATAGGCTACCCCCTTCGTGGATTGAAAGCCTACCTCCTAAACAGAAGATTTGCCAGCTGACTCCATCAATGTATAAAAAACCCATAACACGTCATGTCTAATTTGGGTAGTCCAAGCATATAAGAAGGTTTAAAATTAGAAAAATTACTCATTTGTCACATTGGAGATTGAAAGAGAACATTTATGCCATCTTAAAAGTTTTTTTAAAAAATCGTTTGACAAAATTCGAATTTGACTTTTCATTTAAATATAACCTCTGAATTAAACTGAAATGGAGAAAAATATACTTAACCTGATAAAGAATATCAACAAAACCCTCACAACAAACACCATCTTAAGTGGAGAAATCTTGAACACAGGACCCTGAAGATCCAGAACAAGGCAAGGATGCTTTTTATATCACTCATTCAACACTGCACTGGGGATGCCATCAGACAAAGAGAGAAAGAAAGATGGACAGATTGAAAAGGAAGAAACAAAACTACAATCACTTGTAGATGATATGGTCATCTATGTAAAACCCAAAACTACTACCCAGAAATGATTAGAATTAAGAATTTGGCAAAGTTAATGGATACAGCCACCAATATACAAAAGTCAACTGTCTTTCTATACACAATCAGCAAGTAGTTAAAGCACAGAATTTTAAAAAATACTTTATATTTTTCTTGCTATTATAAATGTACCAGGAATAAATTTAACAAAAAATATGCATTCCCTTCATGGAGAATATTATGAAAGTTTACTGAAAGACATTAAAGATGACCTAAATAAATTGAAAGTAATACTATGTTGTAGAAAGTCTCAGAAAAGCTGTAATTTTTTTTTAAATTTTATTATGTTATATTAGTCACCATACAATACATCATTAGTTTTTGATGTGGTGATCCACGATCCATTGTTTTTGTATAACACCCAGTGCTCCATGCAATACGTGCCCTCCTTAATACCCATCACCAGGCTAACCCATCCCCCCTCTCCCCTCCCCTCTAAAACCTTGTTTGTTTCTCAGAGTCCATAGTCTCTCATGGTTCATCTCTCCCTCCAATTCCCCCCCCACCCATTTTTCCCTTCCTTCTCCTAATGTCCTCTATGCTATTCCTTATGTTCCACAAATAAGTGAAACCATATGATAATTGACTTTCTCTGCTTGACTTATTTCACTTAGCATAATCTCCTTCAGTCCCATGCATGTTGATGTAAAAGTTGGGTATTCATCCTTTCTGATGAGAAAAGCTGTAATTTTCTCTCAAATTGATATATAGTTCAAATGCATTCCTAATGTAAATCTCAGCAATTTTTTAGTACTTGAGAAATTGATTCAAAATAAACAGAAACAGCAAACTTCCTTGTCCTACTAGATATCAAGGCTTTAAATATGTTATAGTAATTATGAACATATAATGGAATCGGGAATAGAAAAATGAACGGAGGGAACAGCCCCAGTCCAGAAATGGCACCACACAGAGATGACCTGATTTATGAGCACAGGTACTACAGATCAGCAGGGGAAGGCTAAGCTATTTAATAAATGGTGTTGGCAAAATTGATTTATCTATATGGGGGAAAAAATGGTCCTCTGCCTCATACCATACACCAAATTATTTCTAGCAGAATTAAAGTCTCAAATATGAAAAGCAAATCTGTGAAACTTTTAGCAGTTAACATAAGGCTCCAGAGTTGGAAAAGATTTTTGAAATAAGACACAAAACATTCACGATAAAAGAAACTGTGCTCAGTTCAACAACACCAAAACAAAAACAAAAACAAAAACAAAAACAAACCACTTCTATTCATCAAAGGACACTAAAAAGAAAGAGCCAATCCACAAACTGGAAGAAGACATTTACAACACAGTTCAGAAGTAAGGTATTTGTATTCAGAATAGGTAAGTAACTCAGCAGCAGAGCCACACTGTGGTTAAGAGCAGACTCATGCCGGGTTCAGTACCTACCCTGCTGTTGCCAGCTGGGGACGGAGCAGGACACCCCCTCTGCCCCACAGGCTCCTCACCTGTGAAGCAGACGTCACGCTAGTTAACACCTACTCTACTAGGAAGGATGAAAACAGGTAATATATCCCAAACTACTCAGAACGGCGGTGGTGGGATAAACACTAGATAAATATAATCTATCTTCGAGAAAAAGAGAAGTAACTCCAACAGGCATTGTGTAAAAGACAAACACAAGTGGTCCATAAATACATGGAAACATGTACTCAGCAGCCCTGGTAACCAGAGATTTGCAAATGACATGCCATTTCACACCCACCAGATTGGCAAAAATTAAAAAGCCTGACAACAGTAAGTGTTGGCAAAGGGGTAGGAAGAAGCGAGCGTCTGCCGCCAATGCAGATGGCAGTGACAGAGGTGCCCTCTTGCCCGGCTGCTCAGTTCCAAAGAAGCCAGCCCTGTGTTCTCCAGAGAAAGGATGCACTTCTGTGTGTGCATCCGAAACACCAGAAGCAACCCAAACGCCCATCAGCTGTAAAGTGGGTCATGTGTGATACACTCAAATCACAGAACACCATCCAGTAGGAAAGACGAGGGAACGGCATCTGCAAGTGTCACCATGGCTGACTCTTTGCTGGGCGGGAGAAGCAAGTCACAGAAGAGCACAGAATGGTTCTAAGTCTGTCACACTCAGTACCAGGCAAAGCTAAATAACACTAAATAAACTATTTAGAAACACATACACACATATTCTTAGATGGTTTTACCACCATAAGAAAAGCAAAGGAAACAATAAAGGAATAGGAAAAGCCACCTGAAGAGCCTCCCTTGTCCTGATGTTTTTAGGCTGCGGGGGGGGAGGGGGGGGAGACACACTGGTGCGTGTTACATTATCATTCCTTAAACTTAACAGGCTTTCATGCATGTTTCACAATAAAAATATGGTTAAAAATAAAGTATAGAGACTATTCATTTCTAATCTAAGCACCACACACACTTTAACCCTCCATGAGCTTCTCATCAGGAGTGATTTGGAATGAACGCAGGTTCCTGTTCATTTCGGTGACACTGTGGAACAGAGGGGCGAGGCGGGAGGGCAGTGGGGACAGGCAGTCTACACACTGCTCTGGGCGGCTGGCGGCGTGCAACGTACTCAGAGGGGGGTCACTGGAGGAACTGGTGGGCATATCTGGCCTGGAAACCAGATTAGTGGGGATGGGGGATAATAGCTGTTTCTAAATACTCTAATTAAAGTGTCACCATGTAAAAGATTGGGACAAACATGTAGAGAGTGGCCCCCAGGATGGAGCCCAGACCACCAGGTGAATGTTACAGGCACACTGGGAATTCTTAGGGAACAGAATCTTCTAGCAGCCAGAGTGGAGAATGGAATGGCTGCCTCTGGAGAGAGGGAGCTCTAGGATCCAACTCGATATGGAAGAGACATTTGGGGATTTATAAAAGGGGCTGGGTCACTGGGGGCTAGTGGGAGGGGAAACCAAGGAAGAAATAGAGTAGGAGGTCCCTGAGACCCCCCCTTCAGGCCCGGGATTCTAGGATTTCTTGGCTTGCCCTGTGCAAACCAACCCACCCTGACTCCAGTGATGTCAGCAGCAGGGATGGAGTGGGGCACTGAACTTAGGGAAAATTAAAGACTAGTGCCTTGTTTCCGAGCACTGCAGAGGAAATACAGCCAAGAACCCCCGCAATGACCTCCAGGGCCTGGTAAGAGTCATCACATCCTCCCTTCCAGCCTCTAGAAAAAACAAAACACAAAAACCACAAACACATTCTTAAAACGTTTCTTAACACAAGCCAAAGGCCTGTCCCAAAATAGCCATTTCCTTGCCAAGGTTGTGGACTGCATTTTTCTGAATGAGTCATTACTGTTTAGGAATGGGAAGAAGAGAGAGTTTGGGGAATTGACATCTCACTGTTGCTTCCAGGAGATGGTGTGCCAACAGGCATGCATGCACAGACACTGTAGAAGTTCAAGCACACTGCATACTAAGGGAAGAAAAAGCCTGTTCCTCGGAATTAGAAGCAGATTTGTGTCAGGCTCTGTTCCCATCTGTACATTGATCCTCTCCTAGTATCACTTGGTGCGTAAGCAGCATTGTAATTTTCATCTACTTTGCTACCAGAAGGCATCAACAGCTTCTGAGTGAGGAATTCTGGGATCAAGAACCAACTTGGCCTTCTTAAAATACCATCTTCAAAGGACTTATTAGCACCTGACAAATATTAGTTGACAGATCATCAACATGGCTTTCCTTCCAAAGGTAAGTGGTCACTGCAACCTTATTAGTTTAAAATCTAAGTGATTAATCAAAACCAGTCCACACCCTCAAGGATGGCTATAACCATAAAGACAGACAACAGGAAATGTCGGCATGGATGTGGAGAAGCCGGAACTCTCACACTTTGCTGGTGGAGATGTGAAATGGTGTAGCCACTCTGAACAAGACTAAACTGAGCTACCATATGACCCAGTGATTCCGTTCCTATGTCAGTGAAAATGTATGCCCATACACAACTTGCACACGAATATTCACAGCAGAATTATTCACAATAATCAAAAAGTATGAAAACCCAAATGTCCGCCCACTGATGGTTGGATAGACAAATGTGGTCTAACCACACAATGAAGTATTACTATTTGCCTGTAAAAGAATGAAGTGCTGAGATATGTCACAACCAGGATGAACTTTGAAAACATTACACTGAGTGAAAGAAATCAGACACAGGGGCCACATATTATCCAATTCCATTTATATGAAATGTTCAGAATAGACAAATTCATAGAGACAGAAAGTGGATTAGTGGTTTCCAGGGGCTGAGGGGACAGAGAATAGGAAGCGTCTGTTGCTGGGTATGGGGTTTCTTTTTGAGGTGATGAAAAGTTTCTGGAATTAGCGGTGGTCATTATACTAAAAACTCCTTTAAAAAATAAAATATAAACTTAAAAAAAACCTAAAAGGTTAGCACTCTGAGATATTTGGGGACCTAAGATAACAATAATCACTAGCATTTATAAAACAGGTTAACAGTTCGGAGCAATGTCTTCATGTCCACTATTTCTTCCAGATTTTACCACCACTAGGAGGGCAGGAGCACAGACGTCACGCTTCTCCTCACTCCCTCAGGTTCCTGCTGGGAGCACACAGGCAGACGCACATGCAAACCACATGGGCATCCAGGATTCACCAGTCCCCTGTGCAGAAGCACATGGACTCAGGTCGCACTGGACACCACTACACTGGAGGGCTTCAATTTTATGCTCGCCCACCACCACTTACAGTATTTTTCCTGGAGAGAGAGGTGAGGACTAGAAATCATTAACTGAGAATACACGTAGATAATTCATTATTTCTTTTAATCTCACTGAAGAACCCTTGGGGTGGTAACTTCCAGGCCAATCCTGATGGTCCTCTGGTTCTTCTTCCCACTTCAGAAGCGCACACACTTCCCCTTTCCTTCCCTTGCATTGCCACGGAAGCCAAGACCTCTCTCCGGAGTGCATTCTGGGAGCTCAAGCATGGCCAACAGAAGCAGCAAAAGACCTGCAAGTATTCTCCTGTCTGTGCTATAACATTTTAATGAAACAATCCCGGGGGTAGGGTGATAAAGACCCTGACGTGGTACAAGAAAATCACTCTGCAACACAGCTGAACAGCCGTGCCCACATCCCACACTTAGCTTTTTTTTTTTTATGATGTCTGCCTATTTTCATTAAATTCCAATCTAGCCATGGAAAAGTCACCTCTTGGCCTCATCTTAACATTACAAGAGTTGTGCATGGAACTTTAATTGATGGCAATAAAGCTGTCTGCCCATATCCCAACGTGGTGAGATACGCAGACACCAGAAGCCTGATTTCCAAGCTGGAGAAGGGTCCTCATTTGAATTCTTATCTACTGAAAAACCAGAGAATGAGCTGACAGTCTACCCCTTAATGAATTAGAAATCACTTATGTGGGTACCCTTTGTGCTCAGTTAATGCATCCTTTTTAAAAGGTTATTTCTGCATTGGATTTGTCCTTCCACATTCGACTGACGGCTACTGCAGATTTATTCATTCAGCAAATTTATTCTTGCAGTAGCTCTCAAAAATCAGCACACACTATTATACAGCACGGGCCCCATTTGCGAAATTATTTATAGCCTTATTTAGAAAGCTAAGCTTCCTCAAGACTGACAATTTTATTGGCTGACTTAAGCTCAACTCCAAAGCAAGGAGCGCTTGCACTTCTTAGCTCAGGATCCTGGGCTCCTGCCATACCTTTCAAGGCCAAGGCTGTCCTTGGGAGCCACTTCACAGGTTTGGCTTTGCCTCTGCCTGCTCTGGCTGCCATCAGACTAGGTGGGTTATAGAGGAGGATCTGGATTTAGGACTTTAACGGGAAATGCAAAATACACAAAGTTCTGCGGAAAAAGGAGAAGGGTTGCTATTATTTGGGGATTCCAGACTATTAGAAGCCATGCCAGGTATTCTGTTTGTCTGCCTATCTGTCCTTTCCCCCCTCACCCTTTACCTTTTCCTCCTTCTCCTCACTTTTTCTCGTTCTCCCCTTCTCTCCCTGCCCTTCTTTCCTCACCCTGACTTCCAGTGGTCAAAATGATTAAAAAAAAAAACAAAAAAAAAACCCGATGAGCCATCCATTCCTTGAAATGTCGTATTTGTTTCAATACTGAATTATCAGGACTGATCATCATCAGAGCTGGGACGTGCCAGAAAATGGTCCCACTTCACAAAAGTCCCGAAGTCCTGAGCACACCGGGGTGGTAGGTAAGCTGTGGTAATGCACTGGAATTTGGTCGGAACTGGGATTCTCATGGCCAATCTTTGATGTCAACATGTGACCAGTCCCACAGGCATTTCTTCCAGCATTCATAGTGATAGTTGGAAGTAGGCCCTCTCCCCTCTAGAAATCTTTCCTTGAGTTGCATGGCAGGGGACCAGGGTTGACATCTGCTATGCATTCATTCAAATTTACCAGAACTGAGCTGCCACAGGGGGGTTTTATCTAGACAAGACTCGTAAATTGGCTTGGCAACATTTAATCCTCTACTGATTAGTCTTATCTCCTGTAATCCATCCAGTCATTGAAGAGTGTTTGTTAAATTTCTACCTTAATAAAACCCCCAACAATAACATATCCCTTCCTTTGTTAAATGGAAACAAAGCATAATCTAATTTTTAAAATACTGTACGCAGATAATCAAAATTGGAAAACTGTATGCCCTGACTCAACTAATTTCCACTTCAAATGCTTCTAATCCATGCTGGCTTTGGCAATGAATGATGTTCTGGAGTGAGGAAGAGGCAATTTGCATGCCACATTTGCTTTACCAATTTACTAAATTAAGTGGCAAGATAGTGAAGGGGTGGTGTTTTGATGAGAACAATCCAATTAAAAGTGAATCCAAGGATGTGAGGTTGGAGTTCCATTATTGACTGCATACCTCAAAGAATGCAAAGAACAGCAGAAAAACGTTTGAGAGATGTGTTTGTGCACCTTAGCATCTTGTGTGTTCATGTGTCTTTCATGAACTATTTCTTTTATTAGTACTTAGTAATATTCATTACTTATTGCTATAACTTCTCATTAATAGCAGCCATCCTTGAGGTCCCGTGAAATAATCTTAGACGCATTACATACATCCTAATCCTCACTTTCAAACCCCTGCAAGATAGGCGATATTATCTTCATTTTACAGATCAGAAAGATTGAGAAAACTGCATAGGGTCACATGGGGCAGGGATTTTAATCCAAGTCTGGCATTGAAGTCCTTGGTCACTGGTCATCGAACTGGACCATTCTGCCTCTCTGCACATGCCCAATTGAGCACCGTGCCTAGAGAGCTTGATTTTCCTCCAGAAATAAATTCATTTGCATGGCACTGCTTCCTCACCTGGAGCATTTGCCTCTGTGTTGACATTTTACAGGAGAGGAATACCAATAGTCTTGCACGCACGATAGTTCTCTATATTGTGCGCTAAAGAGCTAGACTCGATCACTGATTCTGGTGACTTGGTAAGCAGAGAGTTTAGATATTCTGATTAGGTTGGGATAGGACTAAAGGGTTCCCAGATAACAAGTGTGGATCTGATAGGTCAAATAACCTCCTTTTTATAGCATGGAAACTGGCCTTGGATTTAAAGCTATGACCCCCTGCTGAGAATGTGAGTAATGTGGTCCAGCAGCTGGAACTGCTCCACCAGCAGGAGAGATAGTCTTGTGCTCGCTGTGGTTACACCTGACATCTTGTGTGCTGCCTCCCCAGTCGAGCCCACTGGCAACCATGCAGAGAAGAGGAAGGAAGCTTCATGGTTGTCGCGTGCCCCCGCCCCACAGGACCAGCCCACAGCCACGCGAGCAGGGGCCAGTGGGATGGATCACGGCCAGGAAAATTGGGCAAGGAGAACAGTCACCTTCATCCCACAAACATACTCCGTGGGGCTACAGTTACATGCATTCTAGTGCTCACCAAAAACCCATGCAAGAAGGCAGGGGCCACAGTGCGGGCAGCGTGTCTGAAGACAGCACTGCAGGGAAGGTCTGAAGGGAGGGACATGCGGGCAAACAGCCGGACAGCCTGGGGAGTCAGATGCCTTCCAGAGCAGGGGACATGAGAGGTTTTGAGAGGTAAGTAGAAGTTTGCCAGGCAGAGGGGAAAAATGAATACAGAGGAAAGAGTTTGACCATCGAGCAAAAGTAGGGAGCGACAGGCAGAGATGCAAAGGATGACTTAGGGGGAGACCTCAGGTGTCAAGTGTGGCCAGGTAACACAAAACAGCTCATCTGAAAACCATCCAAGGCTATTTTATTTCACTGTGTGGGGTGGAGAGGCTGTGTTTAGCGACCGGAGCACCTATGAACTCGAAGCTGCAGCCAGAGCGCTTGCTTTTCCCCTCATTCCAGCTCGCCGGGGGCAGGGGGTGCTGGGCCCTTGAAATCCCAGGTAGCACAAAAATCCTTTCCCCATCCCAGGGGCTTGGTTTCAGGCAGGCTCAAAGCAGAGGCCCACTGAAGATTTAAAATGGAAGCCTCTCTCAACAGACAAATGGATAAAGAAGATGTGGTTCACATAGACAATGGAATATTACTCAGCCATCAGAAAGGATGAATACCCACCATTTGCAATGACATGGATGGAACTGGAGGGGATTATGCTAAGTGAAATACGTCAAGCAGAGAAGGACAATTATATGGTTTCACTCATATGTGGGATATAAGCAATAGCACAGAAGACCACAGGGGAAGGGAGGGAAAACTGAATGGGGAGAAATCACAGAGGGAGATGAACCATGAGAGACTATGGACTCCGAGAAACAAACTGAGGGTGTCAGAGGGGAAGGGGTGGGGGGAGGGAGTAACCGGGTGATGGGTATCAAGGAGGGCCTGTGTTGTGACGAGCACTGGGTGTTATACGCAATTAATGAATCACTGAACACTACATCAAAAACTAATGATGTACTATACAGTGGCTAACTGAACATAATAAAATAAAATAAAACAAGATAAGACAAAATAAAATAAAATGGAAGCCGCTCAAGTTGGGACCTGCCATTGCCCTCTAACCCTTCATATACCAACAGGGGAGATTTTTAAATCCTAAATGCAGGGAAAATGGACCAAGATGATGACTAGCCCTCTCTCTTCCAAGGGGACAGAAATGCCTCCAAGGTGGACCAGGAGAGGAAGGATATGGCCATAATGTCTGGGACAGGGGAGCAGGCCAGTCCCAGAAGCAAACCAGCCACACTTGTTTGGCTCTGGCCAGGCTTCCCCCAGTCAGCACATTTTAAAAGGAGGGGAGGAGGATAAAGCTAATGCTTAAAAACACCAGGGACAATAAAAAGAGATGGGAGTGGGGGAGACTTTCTGCTCTGGAACAAGCCCCATGGGGTTGCTTTTTGCCATGTGGACCCCTTCTATTTGGGCAGGGGAAATGGGTATCCGTACTAACTTGCATTTTTCTGACAAATAAGCTGCAAGAGAGCAAAAGCAAAGTCCTTGTAAATGCAAGCAGTAGGCCCAGGATATTTAAAGGAAAGCACTTCGTGTTCTATGGGTCTCTGCTGGGCCTGCAGGCAGACACAATGAGGACCATTTGTCTCTTTCCAGCCACTGCTTTCCCCAGCTCAGGAGAAGGGGAAATAAATGTAGAGGTTATATCAGGATGCCATGGGGACCAATTCTTTCTCAATTCCAAATAATGCAACACGCCTAACCCTTGGACCTTGCAAAACCGTACTGCTGTCACTATCTAACATCTGTAGAGTGACAACCAAGAGGAAGGTATGAGGGGCGCCTGGGTGGCTCAGTTGGTTAAGCGACTGCCTTCAGCTCAGGTCATGATCCTGGAGTCCTGGGATCGAGTCCCGCATCGGGCTCCCTGCTCAGCGGGGAGTCTGCTTCTCCCTCTGACCCACCCCCTCTCATGCTCGGTCTATCTCATTCTCTCTCTCAAATAAATAAATAAAATCTTAAAAAAAAAAAAAAGAGGAAGGTATGGGAGAAGAAAGCAAGAGGCAGCCTCAGGCAGGGTGGGGGGAGCTCCTGATCCGCAGACAGCAGCGGGTGTTCACTGTGCCCGCAGCTGCTGTACTGGGCAGGGTGGACAGACACACAGCTCACTCTCCCGGCTTTTATCCCAGCCATATGAGTGCTTTTGATCTGTTCTGGAACAGAGACTTTAAATAAGGATGTTCTCAGAGAAGTTCTGAAATAAAATTTCATTGCATATTTAATTCACTTGGCTCTACTGTCAGGAGGCAAGTGATTCCAGTTGAGTTTGATTCCAGAATCCTCCTTTTTTCTTCTAAGGCAACTCTCTGCCTTGGAGAGAGGGGTGGCCTCAGGCCAGGCTAGTGGGGGCTTACCTCTTCTACTCTGTCTTGAGATCAGATGGTGGTGCGCAGAAGGGCCACCCTCTGGGCTCCCCTGGCAGCTGTCCGGGCAGCACCGGCTCCTGACCAGAACAGTTTCAGTGGACCGTTCTCGCTTCATGCTGCCCCCGAACGCTGCCACACATATAACTCCCATCTGAATCTGGACATAGGCACCCTGACTTTGAACCAATACACCCCACCGGAACAAGCTCCAATGGTCTGACATCTTTTATCCCACCAATTCCAAAATAGAGGTTCAAAAGTACTGTGATTCAATCACTGATAAATGAGTATTTTGAAAGCAATCCTGCCTTGCCCCCCCCCCCCAATTCTCTCTTAATCAACTGGCACTCAGTGGTATTCCTTCTTCATGGACGGCATGTGCAGTAAACGCGAAGAGTGAACATTCAGGAATGGGGTTTCAGTGTCTGGGAGGTATGCAGCCAGTCACGCTAGGAGGAACAGCCGAATGGAAATACTCCCAAACATCTGCGGCTGCGCTTCGAATTTCAAAGTGGTTCTTCTGCTTGCACAACTTTACAATCTTGGCATTTGCCAAATGCTTATGTTTTGCTTAATCTGAAATTAGGCAAGGATTTCAGCTCTCACTCTCGGTTATCACTAGAATGGTTTTTCCGTGTAAAGGGAGCTTTTTTGCATACCAAAATTCAGCCTGCTCATGGTTTAGTGATACAGAGGGTCAGTAAGGGTTGCCAGCAGCCTCAGTCCCCTCCACTTTGCAATTATCTGCCTTCCTATCAAATGCAAGTCTGCCCCTTGCCCACATTGTGCCTTTGGTCAGTAAAAGAGCAAAGCTGCCCAGTTCTCAAGCTGACTGAGACATTGCTGGCCACCCTGCTCTTTCCTCTTGACTCAAACTCCAGTTATTTGCCTCCCTGAGAAATCTAAACCCCAGATAGATGAGATCCTTAAGTCCCAGCACGAACGGCCCAGTTAGCACCAGGACACCATGCAGGCAGGCATAAGCAGAGTGCATGCTGCTAAAAGGTTTCTTCTCAAAAGGCAGCCCATCCCTCTTATTTTAATACCATGGTATAAAAATAAAGGTAACTAATACTATGCAACCAAAGTCATTTAAACATGGGTCAGTTCTCTTTTCCCAGGGACAAGAACTAACGGAAACCAATGAAGACTTTCTAACTGTCTTGTACCTTAGGAAAAGTACCAGAACAGAGGGACAAATCCTGGCAGAAACTGGACCCAAACTAAATCCTTACTGTGACCTGGGCTAGCCACTTGCCAAACCACGCCATGCCACGTCTTGACCCCGTTAGCTGGGGAAGTCAGCGGGGAGTGGGGTTGGGGTGCCCTCCCTAGGACTAAATCAGTCAGCTTCCTCACGGAGGTCCAACAGGTGAAGAGAGAGAGAGAGGAGGACTCTCCTCCCTCTGCCCCTTCTTCCCTGGAATTAACTCCCCTGGAGCAGGGTCAGGATCAATGGTGCTGACCATGGACACAACCTGACATAGGACCACCATCCACTAGTGGACAAGAAATGCTATGCCAGGAGCTCACCTCGTCAGAAAGCACACCTAAATGGGAGGTGCCCCTGTGGTCATAGGAACTCCCTACCATAAAAACAGAGGATAAACACAGCCACCCAAAACTTGTGCACCAATATTTACAGCAGCTTTATTCATAACTGCCAACATTTGGAAGCACCTTCGGTAGGTGAACAGATAAATAAACATCCAGACAACGGAATATTATCCAGTGCTAAAAAGAAGTGAGCTATAGAGCCACAAAAATATGAGGAAGGAACCATAAATGCATATTGCTAAGTGAAGGAAGCCAATTGGAAAAGGCTACATACAATATGAGTCCAACTATGGGACATGCTGGAAGAGGGAAAATACGGAGACAGGAAAAAATCAGTGGTTTCCAGGAGTTGTGGGGTGGGGGGAGAATCACATGAGGATTTTTAGAGCAGTGAAATTATTTTATATGATATTACAGTGATGGGACATGTCATTATACATTTGTCCAAACCCATAGGATATACAACGTCAAGAGTGAACCCTGATGTAAACCACAGACTCTGGGTGATAGTGATGTGTCAATGCAATTGTAAGAAGTGTACCTTTCTGGTGGGAGATGCTGATAGTCAGGGAGGCTGTGTGTGTAGTGGGGCAGGAGTTATACAGGAAAGCTCTATACCTTCCTTTCAATTTTGCTGTGAACCTAAAACTGCTCTATAAAATAAAGTTGATTTTAAAACAATAAAGTTGATTTTTAAAAAAAGCAGAGGGAATCTCTAAGATAAGAGACAAGTTCTCTTCATGCCAAGGGCTGTGTTGCTAAAGACCACCTGTGTAGCAATGATCAGTGACATCAACACCTGTTGGTTGCTCACCTGTGACAGACAGGAGGCCAGCATCTGAAGGAGAAACACCAAGTGCACTGAGCCCTCTCCACCTCTGTGCTGGAGGCACAGAGCCAGCCATCATCACATTTCTCATGAGACAGTGCCAGGCTCAGTTCTGTATCCAGAAAGAAAAGTGTGAGCTTCACCCTCCCATCCCCATCCTTCTCGCACCCACGCATCCCAACCACCAACTTAGAGCTGTGCACATCTGCTGCAAGGGATGAAGACCAAGAACCAGGATGTCAGTGGACCCTCCTCCAAGCCCTCGAGTTCAACAAAACCAGCTCTGGATACCTCCTAAAGCTCCATTTTGCCCTCTCTCTCCTTTGAAGACTTCATTTTTTTTTTCCTGCTTTAGAACTGCATGCTGGAAAAATATTTTTTAACCACATCAAATCTCTAAGTATTAAAAATCCTTGCAGGGACACCTGGGTGGCTCAGTGGTTAAATGTATGCCTTCGGCTCAAGTCACGATCTCAGGGTCCTGGGATTGAGCCCCACATTGGGCCCCCCGCTCAGCGGGGAGACTGCCTCTCCCTCTGCCTGCCACTTCCCCTGTTTGTGCACTCTCTCTCTGACAAATAAATAAATAAAATCTTTAAAAAATAAAAATAAATAAAAATTAAAAAAAAATAAAAGTCCTGTAGGCAAAAAAAAGACATATTTGCATGAAATCGCATATAGACCAAAAAACCTTCAAGCACACCGCATAAGGTTTCCCCTTCGCTAGTGTGACATGGGAGCAGAGACCTCCCTGCTCTGGTTAATGGGTGATGTGCTGGTGGCTTGGTACTTAGATCAAGTCCTGACATGAAACAGTAAGTGAACGGCCTTCCAGGATGGGTGTGCTGCACTTGGTTGTCCGCACCAACAGAGGCTCATCTGTGCTAATGCAGTCAACAACTCTTAGCTCTCCCACCCTGTCAAAGGTCACAAGGGTCAGACAAGAGCACACAGATGGGCTCTGGAAGGGACAGTGGCAACTAAGACAAGAGGCCCATGCAGACCATGACCTGGCAAGCATGTCCTCCTGTTTTACAGTTTCTGATGTCTGTAAGATACACACTCCCTGTCCTCTCTGCTCACAGAAAAACCTGACCGCTGTTTGGCAAATTTATATTTTCATGCCCAGATACTTTCTTGCTGCCTCTTAGCATAAGTAGGGGTATTCTACAGATATAAGCTATCGACTTCCTCCAACTATCCTACTGAGATAGGGGTTTATTTTGCTTTGCTTTTAATCACTAAGAGAATTTTAAGACTCAAAGGTCAAAGAATTGACCTTGCTTCATATTACTCAGTTAACATCCCAAAGTTGGGGCTGGACCCAGGGGCCTTTTAAATTGCTGGGCTTTTCCCATTGGACAACTCTGCCTTATTATGGAGACAGTGACAGCCCTCTGACACACTGTGGGTTCACATATGAGAACAGGGACCCCAAAGAATGAATCATAAAACAAAACATTTTGCCAACAACACTCAGTCCAGTAAAACCTATGGCATTTTTCTTTATTAATCTGGAGCGGTGTCACTTCAATGGACCTTTCTGCATCAGCAGATACCCTCTGTGTTTGCGCTGTCCAATACGGCAGCCATCGCCAAATGTGGTTAGTGGCGACCTAACTGGACAGCACAGCTCTGGAATGGATGCTGGCAGTTCTAAAACTTGGGACTTAACTGAAAATAACAGTCACACAGAATGGCGCTGTGACTTGCCCGTGGTCACCAGTGATGTTTTAGCTATGCTCCATTTCCTACCAACACAGACAGGTCTATGGTGGGCTTGCCTAATATACTGGTAGTCTGATTTTCCTATTCATGGGCAGAAATTTGATGCCAGTACAGCTAAACCTCACATTAAATAAAACCAAACTGCCAAAAGAATTTATGGAGCAAGAATGTGGCTGGTGAAGAAGATTATTCACTGTTTTAAAAATTCATCAAATGATTCATTAAGGAGCATTTGCCTTATGCATGTAAAGAAGGATGAATTTACAAATTTATACACAACCTTTAAAGACCAAGCACAGTGATAGACACATGAAAATGAAGGTGGAGACATTATTCATGAGGTGGCAAGAATAATAAAGATGAATAAGCCAATAGTTTTATTCATACGGTGGTGGAGAAATTCCTCCCTGCAGGGAGGTAAACGCAGAGGTCAGGCCATTTAGGGCTGACCCACTTTCCCAGTGGGATCCTGTCCCTCATCTTTCTTCACTGCTTGCCTGGCTACACCAAAGCATTATTATTATCATTTCTGTAAGATCATGGCATTTGCTTCTCCAAAAGATCCATTCTTTGGAATCCTGAACCTCCAGGATAATTGAGGATTCATCAGTTTAACCAGTTCAGGAAAAATAAAGTCTTCCAAACTGTATTCCAAGCCCTGCTTCCTTAAGTAGGCTGCCTTACACACATATGACCCAGTGTCATTTCTGTGCCCCTGGCCCTAGCCCCCTGCTACACAGCCCAATGTCATCTCTGCTTCAGAGCCCACATATGGTAACTGCTCAAGCCCTTCTGCCACTGTGGTGCCCCCAAAGTCACACTGGCCCAGGTGCTCAGGAGCCCTCTGCTTCCCACAGCCTCTTCCTTCCCCTGCTGTCCCAGGGCCCGGTGGTCCTGGAACTCTTCCTAATCACCTTCTCCCCTGCTCCAAAACCTCCACGGTCTCTCTCATGCCCTATAAAATGATGTTCCAACATGAGGCCCTAGCACACCTTTTTCAGTATCTTCTCCCCCCTATCACTCTTCAGACCCCCTTTGCTCTAGTTAAACCCACATCACTTGCTCTTCCCCAAATGCACCCAGGATGCCAAGCTCACCTGACACCTCAGTGTGGAGTGGCAGACTCTCCATCTCTACAAATAAACTCCAAGCAGCTTTCAGGCCTTAAGGCAAACCCCACCACCTGGAGAAAGGTGTCCCTTCTTCGAGCCAGGACAATCAATCTCTGTCCACTAAACTCCAGAATATTTCCGTCCCACCTCTCCTGTGGCTGGTATGCTTGAGAGACAGCAGGGGCTAGCTGTGGTGAGCCCTAGCACCAGCTGGACCCCGGGTCTTCAACTCACGGCTAAGTACATAGCCTCTCTGGGCTTCTGCTTTCTCTTCGGCAAAAGGGTGATAATAGTGACACTCAGCTCATCAGGCTACTGTGAGGACCACCCGATACACCACTCATCATTGGGGTGGCACACGGCAAGCACTCAGTTGTGAGCCTTTGTTTGACTTTGTCTTGTTCAGTGTCTCTTGTGGACACATTAAAACCTGACACTACAGCCGTGGCTCTCATCCCTGGCTGTGCACCACGGTCAACTGTATTAACAAGAAATGTGGCAGGAAGCAGATGCCAGGCCCTGCCCTCCAGATGTGCACTCACTTAATTAGGGATAGGGCCTGGGCATCGTCAAGAGGAAGGTGGATCCTGAAACCATACCAGCATTGAGGACGTTGGCACAAACTAAGTTCTCTAGCCCATTTCCAGGCCCCTCTTGATTCCTCAGAGCCCAGTCCATGCACACAGAGGAGGCCAAGGAACGCAGGACGCACATCTCCCTGACTGAGGTATGGGCTTGAGTTGGGCTTGTGCCTTCTGCCTCTTCTCAATGCTATGAACGTGCCCACCTGGAACACCTGGTCCCTATTCTCCTTCCACTTTACTACCGATAAAAACAAAATCCAAGTGCTGTTGTGGAAGTGTGGCAGTTCCTCCAGAAGACAGAATTACCATATGACCTGGTGATTCTATTCCTTGGTAATTACCTCAAAGAATTCAAAACAGGTATTCAAGCCAATACTCATACACGAATGTTCAGTGCAGCTGTATTCACAATGGCCAAAAGGTGGGAGCAGCCCGAATGTCTACCAGGGGATGAATGGGCACACAAAACGTGTATGCACAATGGAATATCAGCCCAAAAAATAACGAAATTCTAACATGTGCTGTAACATGGATGAACCTCGAAGATAATATGCAAAGTGAAAGAAGCCAGACACTAAAGGGCAAATAGTATATGACTCTACTTATTTGAGGTACCCAGGGTAGTGGAATTCATAGAGACAGAAAGCAGGAGAGAGGCTGCCAGGGGCCAGAGGGAGGGCCGACTGGGAGGAACTGCATAATGGGCACAGAGTTCCCTTTGGCTGATGAGAGGTTCTGAAACCAGAGAGGAGTGATGTGTGCACAGTATTGCAGATGTGCTAAATGCCACTGAATTATAGGCCTTAAAATGGGGAAACTGGTGAATTTCATATTATGTGTGTTTTACCACAATAAAAAAATAATAAAAATCCAAGACCTAAACTTGTTAGAATTACTATAGAGAGGAACAAGCTGACTTTGAACGAGCACCTGGTCCACAAGAAAAGGTCCGCAAGATTTAGAACCTGAGCTGGGATGGATTTTTGTCCCTTAGGCCTTTCATGTTTCATTCATTAAACACTGTGTTTCTTTGTAAGGTTTTGATATTGAACTAAGCAAACTGCCAGTTCTGGATAGCTGACATATTTGCAAGCCAAAAATGCTAAAAGAAATCAAGAAACGCCCACCCAGTGTTCTCCTGGTTGATGTATCCCTGCTGGGCGGCCACCGTGATGCCCAGGTCAGCTCAACAAATAGCACTAACAGTGCTGGACTCTTCTGGCCTGGATTCACCATCGTAAGGTGGGGATTTGGATAAAACTGTGACTTACAGAAAATATCAACTCTAAAGTCTATGTGACTGTGTCCCATCCACTAGAAGACCATGTCATTGTGGGTAGGGAAGAATGAGAAAACTCCAAAGCTGTATTTTAAAAAAATAATAATAAAGAATGGCACAAGCCACTCTTTTCATAAAGTTCATTGATTATGCCATATGATCCATTGATGAATGGAATGACAGGCACAAATATTTTTCTATTTCCAGCCACTATAAGACAGAAATACAGAACTCCTGATTACACAGAGAATTGAGAAATGCACATTAAAAGTCCCCCGTTTATAAACTAAAAATGTATTGCAATAACTATGGGTGCCTTTAGCTATGTTACTTAAGGCATACATACCGAGAAGCAAACAACTGAGCAAAGAATTGCTCTCTGACCAAATCACAAAGCCATCTGGGGGTGTGGTGCACATGCCATGCACACACACACACACACACGTGAACTACGCTTCAGTGCTCTTGCTATCTATTCAAAATACACATCAACTGTGGCATCCAGGTGAATATACTATCAACCAATCTATCAAACAGCCCTGTTTTTTTTTTTTTAAGATTTATTTATTTATTTGAGAGAGAGAGAGTGTGTATGTGTATATGCATAGGCAGGGGGGAGGGCAGAAGGAGAGGGAGAGGGAGAATCTCAAGCAGACTCTGCACTGAGCACAGAGCTTGATGCAGGGCTCCATCTCACAACCCTGAGATCATGACCTGAGCCGAAATCAAGACCTGGCCACCCAACCGACTGAGCCACCCAGGCACCCCAGCCCTGTGGTTTCTAAGTTCCTTCCTGAACCATCCCCTAAAGGAGTCCCGAAACAACAAGAAATGTGGTCCTCACAAAAACAGACTCAAAATGGATGAAGGACCTAAATGTGAGACAGGAATCCACCAAAATCCTAGAGCAGAACACAGGCAGCAACCTCTTTGACCTCAGCCACAGCAACTTCTTCCTAGACACATCGTCAAAGGCAAGGGAAACAAGGGCAAAAAAGAACTATTGGGACTTCATCAAGATAAAAAGCTTTTGCACAGCAAAGGAAGCAGTCAACAAAACCAAAAGACAACCGACAGAATGGGAGAAGATATTTGCAAATGACATATCAGATAAAGGGCTAGTATCCAAAATCTATAAAGAACTTCTCAAACTCAACACCCAAAGAACAAATGATCCAATCAAGAAATGGGCAGAAGACATGAACAGACATTTCTGCAAAGAAGACATCCAAATGGCCAACAGACACATGAAAAAGTGCTCAACATCGCTCAGCATCAGGGAAATCCAAATCAAAACCTCAATGAGATACCACCTCACCCCAGTCAGAATGGCTAAAATTAACAAGTCAGGAAAAGACAGATGTTGGTGAAGATGCAGAGAAAGGGGAACTCTCCTACACTGTTGGTGGGAATGCAAGCTTGTGCAACCACTCTGGAAAACACTATGGAGGTTCCTCAAAAAGTTGAAAATAGAGCTACCATACGATCCAGCAATTGCACTACTGGGTATTTACCCCAGAGATACAAATGTAGGGATCCGAAGGGGTATGTGCACCCCGATGTTTATAGCAGCAATGTCCACAATAGCCAAACTATGGAAAGAGCCAAGATGTCCATCAACAGATAAATAGATAAAGAAGGTGTGGTGGTATACACACACACACACACACACACACACACACACACACAATGGAATATTATGCAGCCATCAGAAAAAAACAAAATCTTGCCGTTTGCAACGATGTGGATGGAACTGGAGGGTAGTATGCTAAGAGAAATACAATCAGAGAAAGACAAGTATCATATGATCTCACTGATATGAGGAATTTGAGAAACAAGAGAGAGGATCATAGGGGAAGGGAGGAAAAAATGAAACAAGATGAAACCAGAGACGGAGACAAATCATAAGAGACTCTTAATCTCAGGAAACAAACTGAGGGTTGCTGGAGTGGTGGGGGGTGGGAGGGATGGGGTGGCTAGGTGATGGACACTGGGGAGGGTATGTGTTATGGTGAGTGCTGTGAATTGTGTAAGACTGTTGAATCACAGACCTGTACCTCTGAAACAAATAATACAATATATGTTAAAAAAAAAAAAAAAAGAAGATAGCAGGAAGGCAAAAATGAAGGGGGTGAAATTGGAGGGGGAGATGAACCATGAGAGACTATGGACTCTGAGAAACAAACTGAGGGTTTTAGAGGGGAGGGGGGTGGGGGGATGGGTTAGCCCAGTGATGGGTATTAAGGAGGGCACGTACTGCATGGAGCACTGGGTGTTAATAAGCAAACAATGAATCATGGAACACTATATCAAAAACTAATGATGTAATGTATGGTCACTAACATAACATAAAATAAAATTTTTTAAAAAAGAAAGAAATGTGGTCCTGCCAAGTCACCTTGGATTTGTCTTAAATTATGTCCTAGGTCACTGAGTGTGCTTGGAAAACCCTGACTGGTAACTGAAGTCATTCTGAGTACTGAAGTTACAGTGGGCCACCATCAATGCATGTAGCTTCCTCCAGCTTGGAGAATGCCACCAGCTACCATACCAGGTGTTTAGAGAACATGTGCACAAGGCAGGTCAAACATGCACAGACAGAGGGGACTTGCCCTCCTCCCTCCACAGGCCATGGGAGACAGAGGCATCTAATGGCCCCCAAAACCACAGTGCATCATCGCAACGGGTTCTTCCCACTACAAATATGCTGGACCCAGTTTGGCGGGGGACAGGGCACTGAACCTTACCTGGAGAAATGTATCTCCATGCATATCAACATCTGCATCTCTCATGATGCATCATGTCACCAGGGTGCTACGGACGGGGTCTGGACAGCAAAGGTGGTCCCTTCATCTTACCACCTTGAGTAGGAAGGCACTTGATGACAAGGAGGGGAACCCCATGAAAAACCGTTTCCTGCCAGCCTCTCTAAAAACATTTTTCCTGAAACTACCTTCATTCAGCTCTGTCCTCACACCTTTCGCTGTGCGTGCAACCTGTCCACAAATCCCAGCAAGGGAAGAGTCACAAGGCTCTGGTAAGTGCCGCGGGAGCACGGGCTTCTCAAGGCAGGACAGACAATCCTGTGAGGGACTGGGCAGCACAGGAGTCCGAGCAGTACCGCAAGGTGGCTGCAAGGCTGTGTGCAGGGACACCGTTCCTACGTCCCTTGGCCTGGCCCCCATCCTGACACTGCTCAGGTACTGCACTCTGCTGACTCTGCATCTCTTCTGAGAGATGGTCCATGCCTTCCTTTAATGCATCCTGCCAAGCACAGCTTTTCTTTGTAAGCAATATATAGATGATGTGATACCTGCTTCCTGTTGATGTTAGATGAGTCAGGCATTGCACAAGGAAGGACAATACCCCTCACACGTCCCACTGTGGCTGAAATGAGCCCATCAGAGCCACTCCTGAAGTCACAATTAACTCTGGAATGCCTGGATCAGTGACAGCCCAATAAATACCCTGCCCGCGAATGAGGGGAGGCAGCCCACAGGGGCCACACTCAGAGAAGTGCCAGGCACGAGAAGGGGCTCCATGTGGGCTTCCTTCCATTCTGTCTCACACTTGTTCTCAGTTACAGCTCTGGGCACCCCGGCCTCTGAGACCGCTTCCAGCAAGTGGCTTCTCTGGGGCACCGCCTGGACTGCGCGTGTTCCCCCTTCCAGCTGTGGCTGCACACTGCGCAGGAAGAAATGGAGAGTGACAGTCTCTGTGGACTTGACGAAACCCCGCGGCCAAATGGGCAATGTCAGGAAGGCCTGTCACGGCTTTCCGCTCTCGTCCACCTTCAGCCCAGACCAGCTGAAATAGCGGGTGGAGCCAAGGAGTGCCACCAAAAGTCCACCCGCACAGCCCGGAGCACCTTGCCAGGGATCCCCATCTGTTCTACCTGAGCGGCCGCCAGCCTCGTCCTGGCTGTCTGTGCTTGCGGGCTCCCTGCAGCAGCTCCCTTCCTGCCTTCCCAGCTCCGCGCCAGACAGCAAGCCGCCCGTGGGCAGGCCCGCACAAACAGTCCGGCCTCAGCGTCAGATGCAGCACATCTGCTTGCACAGTTCCCCTGGGGTATCGTCACGGGAACACACAACAGCAGGACGGGCGTCGGGGCAGGGCCTGCAGCCTCCCCTGCCTTAAACCAAAGCAAGCGAGAGAACACGGACGCATGCTGCCCCGCCGAAGGCAGCGGCTGGGGACAAAGGCGAGGGCTCCCGTGCCAAGCAGCTGCGAGGCCCTTTCTGGTCTGCATGGCCTGTCGGTTGCGGGTCTGGGAGCGCCACAGCAAGGAAGCCATGGCCCTGGTCACCCTGCCCAGCTGGAGGGCTGGAGGGGCCTGGTGTTCCCGGGCATTCCGACCCAGGCCTCCCGGACCCAGGAGCGCTGTTCACTCTGAGAGTTGTGGTCACCTAGTGACACTGTGGAGGGTGGGGAAGGAGGGTGTTACTGTCTAAGTAAACACAGCTCTGTTTCAGCCCCATCTCTGAGGCAGGTTGTTTTTTTCCTTTTAATGATGACAGCTCATTTTGCTGCCTTTAGTGACAAGGCAAGGTGTTTTGTTTTTGTTTGTGGGGGGTGCTTGTTTTCAGTACAAAGCATGATGCAGTTAAGAAACATCCCATGCATTTCTCGTTTTCTTGGCTCCTGCCACCAAAGCTCAGCACAAACACTCGCACGGAGAAGCGGGAGTCTGCCTGGGTGACCCCTGGAGCCCCCTTCCCCACTCGTGCCCCAAGGCCCCCACGCCCTGTCCAGACCACCCTCTGTCTGCTCGGGCCTCCTCGGCTCTTCCTTTCAGCGCAGACCCCACCTCTCCTTTGGGACCCTCTCCACGGCCTTGCTGACACGGCCTCAGTGCTTTCCCGAGGGCCTTCTCGGGCCACGGCCCCCCTGCAGCCACGCTCGCCCTCCAGCTAGCCCCCCACAGGGCTGGCTGTTCTCCCTGGTACCCAGGGGCCTTCTTTTCTTCCTTTCAATTTTCCTGAGATACAGCTGACATCCAGCACTGTGTAAGTGTAAGATGTATAGTGTTGATCTCACACACACTGAAAATGATTGCCACAATAAGTTTAGTTAACACCCATCACCTCATAGACATACAAAAAGAAAAAAAAAGTTTTTTCCTTACAACTTGAACTCAGGATTTCTTCTCTTAACAATTTTCCTGTGTACCACACAGCAGTGTGAGCACTGTCCTCATGCCGTACCGTACATCTCCAGGAGTCATTTACCTCATAACTGGAAGATTCTACCTTTTGACCACCTTCACCCAACTCCACCACCCCTGCCCCACCTCAGGTGCCACAAATCTGATCTCTTTTTCTACAAGTTTGGTTTGTTGTTGTTTTTAGATTTCATTGGTATTTGGTAGATCATCGGTATTTGTCTTTCTCTGTCTGACTTATCTCACTTAGCATAATGCTCTCAAGGTCCATCCATGTTATTGCAAATGGCAGGATTTCCTTCTTTTTCATGGGTGAATAGTATTCCATTGTGTGTATACATTATATGTATATATAACATACGCACATATAACATATGTATGTACATACACACACACATACATCTTCTTTAGCCATTTATCCATCAATGGACACAGGTTGGTTCCATATCTGCTATTGTAAATAGTGTTGCAATGAACATGGAGGTGCATGTATCTTTTGAATTAGTGTTTCCATTTCCTTTGGTGTTTTTTTTTTTTTTTTTCCATTTCCTTTGAATAAATATCCTGACGTGGAATTGCTGGACCATCTGGTAATTCTATTGTTAATTTTTTGAGGAACCTCTGTACTATTTTCCACAATGGCTGAACCAATTTACATTCCCACCAAGAGTGCACAAGGGTTCCCCTTTCTTCACATCCTCACCAACACTTATTTCTTATCTTACTGATAACAGCCATTCTGACAGGTGTGAGGTGGTATCTCATTGTGGTTTTTACATTTCTCTGATGATGAGGGATGTTGAGCATCTTTTCACATATCTGTTGGCCATCTGTGTGTCTTCTTTGGAAAAATGTCTATTTAGATCCTTTGCCCATTTAATGGGATTATTATACTTTTGGTATAGAGTCATATGAGTTCTCTACATATTTTGGATATTAACTCATCAGATATATGATTTGCAAATATTTTTCTCCCACTCCACAGGCTGTCTTTTCACTTTGTTATGGTTTTTTTATTGTTGTGCAGAAGCTTTTTAGTTTGATATAGTCCCACTTGTTTATGTTTGATTTTGTTGCTTGTGCTTTAGGTCTCATATCCAAAAAATCATTACCAAGACCCATTCAGGGAGCTTTTTCCCGATATTTTCCTCTGGGAGTTTTATGGGTTCAGATCTTACATTTAAGTCTTTAATCCATTTGGAGTTATTTTTTGTGAGTTATGTCAGGCAGGGATCTAGTTTCATTTGTTTACATGTGAATAAACATTTTCTGAGCACCACCTATAAGAGGACTGTCTTTTCCCCACTGAGTATTCAAGCCTCCCTTGTCAAATATTAGTTGACCAGATATTCATGGGTGTGTTTCTTCCAGGTACTCTCTTGTAAACTTCTACATTGGGCAGAACCACATGACCAAGTATGGCCTGTTGTAGGTAACTTTCCCCTGATGACTGGGCCTCAATTTTTGTCTTGAGCTTTCAGGGCAGGAAACCTTGTGTTTTACAGGTTACAAAAGGAAATATATATTTCTATAGTTCTTAAATAACGAAAATATTTATTGGTTTAAATACTGTCCTGCCCGTATGAGGAGACCAGAAGGAAAATTCAGGCGTAAGGAAGGCTGCGCCCCTTGTGACAGACAACAAACAGAAAAGGCACCACCTCCTCTTATGAGACTCTACCGTGAGCCTCAGTAAATAGGCTTCCACTTTAGTATAAATCACTAAGAGCAAGAAGCCGTCAACAGGTTAAAACCAGCCAAAGAACAGATATTTTAAAATGTCACAACTCTGGGAACTAATCCAGAAAATCAGTAAGTCCCCAGTTGTGGATTTCTCCCAAAGAGATCAATATTATCAAAACAATCAAAAGTGTCTTAGGCACAATTTCACCACACGGACCCAGGTAACAGTCAGGTGGAGGATCATGCAAGCCCCATGTAACCAGATATGTTAAGTAATGAACACATTACACATTCCTTTTTATAAGTTGAAGGACTGAAACCAGCCAGGCAACTTTGAGTTCTGACCCATCCCTTCAGTAACTTCGCTCTGTGTCTACTCCAGGTGTCTCTGACCTGCGCACTGCCTGGCTCCTAAGACTGCTCTCTGGATGGCTGCCCTTTCCATGCTGTCTGCCTCTCACGGCTGCCCTTGGGGGCGGGGGCAGGTGCCAGGGCCACTGCTCTCATTTGCTCCAGGGCTGCACCTGCCACCATCCTCCCAGCTCAGCCGTCGCCTTGCCCACTCGCCCTCTCGCCAGCAGCAGGGGCCTCCTCAATGCTTTCCGAGGTGGGTCTACCTGCCACTGTCCCAAGTGTGGGGCTGAGCAGGGGTGCCAAAATGCTTCCGTCAGAAGGGGCCATGCTCCTCACAAAAGAAAACTGGAAATTCAGGCCAGAGTTCAGCCCTTCACACTGGCTGGCTTGGTACCCTGGTATCCTCAGGGCTCTGGCCCAGGAAACAGAATCCTCCTACAAAGGGCAAGTTTTCCCTGGCCCTTACTGATTCAAAGGATTCAAACAAATACAGTTCAATACTAGTTTTCTGGTTTGCCTACCTATACGGGGCTGATTCAAGGGCTCCTTTCTGCTCTACTTACACAATCCTGTTTCCGTGCTGGGAAGAACAGTGGCAGCAGACCGCTACCAGGCCTGACTGACATAGTATGAAGCAGATTTGAGGTCTGCATCAAGTGGACTAACCACATTGGAGGGCACTGCTTCCCCCATGCCCTCCTGCTCTGAAAATCAGCCCCACCAATGGCCGTCCTGATGACAAGCGGCCAGGGCTGACGGCACACAGAGAGGCCAGCTGATCCAGGAGGGTCTGTGCACCGGCTGGCCAGGCCCTCAACCCTACGTGGCCTGATTCAACGTGAGCTTTCACCATCCAGAGCAGCATGGGACGGAGACCTTCCGAGGTGACAGAAATATGCCACATCTGTGTTGCCCAGGACAGTGGTCACCAGCTCTTAAGCACTTGAAAAGTGGATGGTATGACTGAGCAACTGAATCTTACCTGATTTTAATTACTTTAAATTCAAGTCTGAATAGCCCTAAATTGTGTTGGGCTGTGCAGCTCTAAAGAATGAGAACTCATGAGACAGAAGGCCGTTCTAGTCGGGGTGGGGTGAGAACTTCAGTTAACTAGTCTCTGGAAGGCTTTGCTGGTGCCACTTACACCCTGTGGCTAGGAGAGAGGAGACTGGGGACACCACGGGGAGGGGACAGAAGGCCCCTGGCCAACAGCATGGGTGGTCTCAGAGCCAGGCCTCCTGAGCCTGACCACTCAGCTCTGCTGGCCTCCCTGACAGCTTGCTGGACCTGTCCCCTGTCCCTCATGCCGCATACATGAGCTGGGCTCTCCTCCTTGAAGCTCAGAACGAAACAGAAAGCACCTCAGGATCACCAAGCCTACTGGGCTGTGGTATCCTAAGCCTGAAAATATGCTCACTTAAAAAAAGTTTCCTCATTTTTTAGTGTTCAGCAGTCTATGAGTCTACACAGAGATCATCTTAACTAAAAATGTAGTTTGAGCTGGAGGAGGAAAGCCTTGCCCTAAAATAGAACAGTGCTCATCCTCGATCAAACCGAACGTGAATTTCCACTTAATCCTGCCGGAGACAGGCACTTCCTCCACATGGTGCTCCACACGTTCACTCAGACACGCACCCGCAGGGGAGGTGCTTCACCAGAGACTCAGGAACTGTTCTGTCAGAGCTGGCAAACCTCCCCAAATCTCAGCCACAGTGGAGTTGAAAATTAAGGAAATTTTTAAAAAAGCTTAAGGAAACGAGATACTTCGGTAGCAAATTTGATGTCGAGATAACTAGAATTTTCCCTCCCACTCTGCATTGCCCCCATTTAACTAATTTCAGCCTCTGAGGGGTAGGTGAAGTCTGGCATGTGAAGAAAAGGGATTCAAGAGCCCTGTGATGACTCATCTCTGGGACAGCTTCCTACAGGCTGGGCTGTGAGGGAACCAGGAGGGAACCAGCTGTGGCTGCCCCCTGAGGTCTCTCCCAGCCCCCAGCGGGTAACAGAGCATCTTAATGCAGTGAGAACAGAGGCCTGAAATTCCATATGGGGAGACTACTTGGAGGCCCCTGCCACCCCCAGTGTGGCTGCACACTCCCCAGCCTGCACACTGTGTCCTTCCCAGCCTCATGGTTCACCCATCTCCTCTCTGCTACATGGGCCCCAGTGTTGCCATCTGCAACCGTCCTCAACCCCCGTGAGGACCACATGGCTGAGCGGCAAGGTCGCCAGCCACCCAAAAGGGAGCACGAGTGAGAAACACAGGTTTGCTCCTTCAAGCCACTGAGATTCCAGTGGTGTAGCTGTGGTCCAACCCACCCCATCCTGACTCACACATCACAGATATGCCTGCCCTGGTCATAAAAGTTTCACACACACCCCCCCCCAGAATCCAGATATGCTAAACTGACACATATAGCAACCTAAAGCATCACAGCTCCAAACTACATGTCCCCATGCGGGTTCCTGAGTACCAGGGAGAGCTTTGGGGACCCATGTTCAGGGGAGCAGGCAAAGAAAACACGAATAAACTTGCTACTGCCTCTGCTCTTGGTAGGCGGGGAGCGGAGAAAAGAGTGGGCAGAACCTTCAGACACGAAAGCCTCTGGGAAGAAAACAGCACGGGCCATCTGTGTGGATTCCTGACAGGAGCTGAATCACATGGGACCTGGAGGCACTGAGGACAACCCACTCAGGGACAGAGCGAGGGACAGGCTGAGCTGGAAGGAGCGATGCATCTCGGCCTCGGGAGGTTCAGCTATTTGGAGGCACACCCCCGAGAACAAATCTGTTTGGTCCAAACTTGTCAGACTTTCTAGAGAGGTAACACAGGGCCAGAATGGCGACAAGGAGATGGTGTCTATGGGGCCACCTGTCCCAGGAGGATGGGCCGGGATGTGCAAGGACAGCTTTACAAATACACTTAAATCACTCTTCTCCTCCTCAGAAACAATCCAGCTCGGTTAAAGCACTAGACTGAACCTGTGGGCCGAGAAGCAGTGTGGCCTGTGCTTGGCCTGGGTCAGGGGATGCTTGGGCCACAGGAGCACCTGGGGATGGTGGATGTGCAGACAGCTCACCGTGGAGGCTGCTTGTCTGTTTGCTCTGGGCATTCCGACATCTGGACGTGTCCTCGCAATCTTGCTCTGCAGAGCTGCCCTCTCCCCAAGTGAACCGTCCCTGCACACCCAAGATGAGAAGAAGGAGCCAGAAGCTCCTGTGTACAAGGGGGAGCCCACGTGTGTGCGCTCTCACATGCTCACATGCACTGGATGCCACAAACACACACGCACACACACAACACCACAAAGACACACACACAAACTCCGCACACATAAATATGCACATACCACACCCACACTCGGAACACACACCCCACACACATATGCAGACACACAAACTATCCACAGCACACACCCCCATAGACACCGCACATGCACAGAGACACACTGCACACACTGCGCACACAAAGGCACAGGGCAAGGATGTACAGAGATGTGAATGCTCCATGATTCCCCAAGTGCAGAGGCCCAGGACAATTCCCCTACTGACTGTCTCCTGTGTCTAGACAAACCCAGGGGCTGATACATAACTGGCACTCTCACCAGTGTGGAGGCAGCAACTACGGTTTCCTGAGAAGTGCCCCTACTGCACATTGCAGAGACAACCGTAGACAATTCTCCCACCTCTGAAGTACGTGCTCTCTCCTGTCCCACCAGGGCAGGCGGCAGAGCCAGCGGCGGCCTGGGACCAGCCGCGGTCTCATGCTGGGGATCAACCACCACCCATCAGCCCCCGGGGTCGTGAGACCGGGGCACGCTGCCTCTTTGTGGGGTGCTTCTGACTTAGCAGGGGCCTGAGAGGGCAAGGGGGACTGTGGGCTGGTGAGCCACACACTCACCTGTGACAAAGGAGCGGTGGAAGCCTGCTCTCACCTTGTAGACCAGAGTCCACTCGGCTTTCAGACAGAAGGCACAGGAGGAAGAGGCAGAAGGACAGAGGACGTGTGACTTCCTACTGCACTGTTACCCATGACACCCGTGGCCCTCCACCATGGAGATGGATGCCCGGCATCCCTGGAGCTTTGCATTCCTGTCTTTTCCTCACTCAAGAGCCAATGTGGCGCTAACCCATGCTAACATCTCAGGGTGTCTACTCGCCTCCATCCCTGGTGTGCAGGGACATGGGCACCTGTGCCCACTGTTGAGGTCTTCATCTCTCCCACATTCTTGCCCCGTAGAATAGCTGTCCTGCCAACATGGGGCAAGCTTGGGTTCACTCACTCATTTGCTCACCAACTATGCACGATGGGTGGCAGGGCTTTCTGGTTTGACAGAAATGGACAATGACAGAAGAAAGGACAAAATGAATAAATAGAACAAATCCTTCCTGCTTTAAGCTTTATCATTTTATTCCTTTCTTAGTTGGCTCTGCACATCTTATTTGTCATTCAGCAGTTCTGAATTTTCATTTCAGGCTTTTTAATTGAATGTTCAGCCTGGCTGTACATGCTGAGTTTTGTAAGCATTTTAATCAATAAATAAATTAGCCTGCACCACAGCTACATCCTCCATCTGGTGCTGACAAGAGAGCAGAGAGTGAGCAAAGAAAAGCCTTGCTGGCGGATTCTCTCTTTTTTATTTTTTATCCCCCTGATTATTTAGAATATTCCAGACAGAACCAGCTTTGAGATTCATCAAGTATAGGGCAAAAGAGGGGCCTTATAATTCAAGGTTTCCTGTGAGCTCCCAAGAGGGAAATTTAGGAAATGAAAGGCAATTTCACCCCCTGGTGATTCTCGGATCTTCCCCTGGGGAGCAGTCTTCCTGTCCTGGGGGCAAAAGGTCAAAGGCCTGGGGGTGAATCATGGGGATGTCCCCTTATTTCAAAAAGCCCCAGAGGCCAGCCGACTTTCCTCAAGGTAGCCTTACAGTCAATCATTCAGGTATGCGTTGAGGGCTTTACACCATTCCTAAATATGCGGTTACAGCAGCAACCAAAGTGGAAAAATAACCCTGTTCTCCAAGACTCAAATTTCAGTGGGAAAAGACAGACAATAACAAAATGTACAAATAAAATGCAGAGAAGGCTAAATGTTAAGAAGGCCTCTGGGGAAAAATAACAAAGGGAGAAGGGACAGGAAGGATTTGGGGAAGGCAAGGCTGAAGTTTTAAGTAGAGTCATCATTTAACTAGGGTGACATGGTGGTGGCAACAGCATGTGCAAATGTCCTGAGGTGGGAGCCTGCCTGGTGAGTGATGGGAATGGCTAGAGCCTCTGTGGTTGCAGCAGGTACAGGGGGAGAGAAGTGGTCAGTGAGGCACTGGCAGTGGGGACAGGGAGTCGGGCCCTTGGAGGGCATCACAGGCTCTCGACTTTTCCCTGACTGCAATGGGAGGCACCGGGGTGGGGGGATCTGAGTCTGGGACTGGCATGGTCTGACTTCTGTTCTAACAGGCCCACTCTGGCTACTGTATGGGAAAAGATGCAGGGACAAGGGAAGGAGCAAGAGAGACTCAGAAGACATCCCCATCATCCAGTGAAGAGGAGACGGAGGCCTGCACAGGAGGAGGTAAGAGAAGCAGGTGCTTTGTGGGGAGAGCTGACAGGTACGCCAAAGCTGGGTGAGGGACAGAGTGGGGCCGAGGATGCCCCCATGGGCATGGGCAGTAGCCTGCCTCATGGGAGAGAGCCTGCAATGGAGGTCCTGCAAGGAGCACCTGACTGACTCCCCTGCTCTACCACCTGGGACTTGGCCTCCACCAGGCCCAGGAAAGTACATGTGGTGACCAGGGTCAGGTGGGGCTCATTGCCCTGCAGGAAAGGGACCTCTGGATTCCCCACCTACCCTGTCCTCCACCATGGGAGACCCTCCTGGGGCCCACAGGCCACGAGTGTGGCCCTGCCCCTGCAGCAGCTGCTCCTGCCTTTGTCCCAGCAGAGTCCCCAGATCACATGCAGATGCTCGAACATCCACCAGTCAGGTGAAAGAGGGCAAGGACAGGACACCTACTTTGAGAAGCTCTCCGACAGCAAAATCTCCTACCAAGAAACTTGATCTGACCTGCAGACTCCTCCTTTGAAACAACAGAAGAAAAACTTCTGGCTAGAGCAACTTTATCTCACAGAGGAGCCCAAGGAAGAATCACAGCCCACAAATAGCTCCCTGCTGATGGATCAGAAGGGAGACTTCAGGATCACTTTTCAGGCAGAGGACAGACCATGTCGAGAAGGGATGCCTTGTGCAGGAACGCTCCTGGAGGACACACATGAGGACGTGGGCCATGGGCCAAGAGTCAGGGCCACTCAAGCTCTGGCCTCTATCTGGCAACAAAATGTGGGCAGGGAGTGAATGTGGACCGTTCTCCTGGTTCTTCTGACTCCTGGTCTGAAAATAAACTAGAAACTTCCTGCCTAAACATGGGCAAGAGAGTATTTTCTTCACATTGATTCCATGCATGTGATTTCAAGAAATTCTGATAGCCAAGTAGAGATGCTAGGACAGGATACTTATTCTTTGGCATAACTCACTCCCACGTTGACAGAGCACTGCCCCCAAGGATAACTAAATGAGTCTGGGATATTGGGTTTAATTTGAGAAAGGAGCTCCCGGGTTGGCATGGTCTTTATGCCCTTTGTCTTCTAGTGGTCAGTGGGCTCAGCGAGGATGCCGCCTGGCCTGGGGGGAGCTGACTCCAACCAGGCAGTGGGAGGGGGTGGCTGTGTGGGTGAGCAAGGGGGTGGCCCCCCTTCTGTCACTGGCCAGTCTTCCCGCTTTCTGGTGGCCCAGACTGTCGGCGACTGACAATGCGCTGAATGCCCAGACCAGTCAAGAAAAGGCAGGCCAGGACCAGAGCTCCTTTCCCAGATTTTGGCGCTCTCTGACGATGCACAAATGGATACTGCCATGTCGTACAAGTTGGGCTGCAGACCCAACAGAAAGGAGGAGACTGAAGACTACGGTTGGCGTGGGGACCTGCGTACTTGCATGGAGTGCTGGATATTTTTCGAAGGAGGATTTGCCTTACCCTTACCCTTCCTCCTTCTGCTGTGCCAACCCGAGGCAGAACAAATGCAGGTGCATCTCACGGTGTGCAGCTGTCCCGGAGGCCTGATGGACACTGCCTCATAGTTTGGCCACAGACAGGAGCCTCCCAGACATGTCAAGGTGTGGGTGTTCTTTCTACGCACTTTTCTTTGCTCGTGTCTCAGCAAAAGTCCAGTCTTCCTGCCTGTAACTATGGGCTGACACATTCTGTGTAAACACCTCACATCCATCAAGTAAAAGCCAGGCAGTGTACCCCCCTTCTGTACACCATCTCAGCAAGATAGGTATTTTCCAGGCAAAGTATGAGGATAGAAAATTGGCAAAAGAGAAAAGAAGAAAAATGATACGGAAGAAAAATGTCCAAAATAGAAATTAGGAAATGCTACTTAAAACAAAAGGATAATATTATTTCAAATAGAGAAAAAAAAATGGAATAAGCTCTAATAGGTCAATGGTTACGTAAATTATGAGAAATTTTGTAATGATTTATTTCCATGGCTATTAAATATCCCATCTTAAAAAAACGTTTTAATGAAATGAAAATAGGGGCGCCTGGGTGGCTCAGTCATTAAGCGTCTGCCTTCAGCTTGGGTCATGATCCCAGGGTCCTGGGATCGAGCCCCGCATCGGGCTCCCTGCTCAGCAGGAAGCCTGCCTCTCCCTCTCCCACTCCCCCTGCTGTGTTCCCTCTCTCGCCATGTCTCTCTCTGTCAAATAAATAAATAAAATCTTTAAAAAAAAAATGAAGTGAAAATATTCTAGGTAAGTACAGCACTAAGTGAAAAGACCAGGATACAAAATTTCATGTTTAACATGATCCCAATCATGTTTGGAAAACAAACACATATGCAGAACACCAAAATATTAACAAGGGTTTTCTCTGGATTACAGAAAGGGCAAGTTCTATATCCTTCTTTATTTTTTTTTTTTAAAGATTTTATTTATTTATTTGGGAGAGAGAATGAGATAGAGAGAGCATGAGAGGGGGGAGGGTCAGAGGGAGAAGCAGACTCCCCGCCGAGCAGGGAGCCCGACGCGGGACTCGATCCCGGGACTCCAGGATCATGACCCGAGCCGAAGGCAGTCGCTTAACCAACTGAGCCACCCAGGCGCCCCTATATCCTTCTTTAAATGTGATTTTTATACATTTATACATCCCACATTTCCTGTCATGAGCATAAATGTTTTTAGTTGGAAGGAAACATTTACAAATGCATACTATTTTCAGACCGAAGAGACATCAAATATGACTCGGCTTTCAGCAGCTCCTCGACAGAGCTGAGATGCAATGGTCACTTGAAACTGGTAACTTTGCCAAGTAGAGATTCCCACTCTGAAGTCTGTGGATGAACCCAGCAGCTTGGGAGCAAAGAAGAACCAGCAGGAGCAGGTGGGCCCCGTGCCCCACTGGAAGGAGATTCAGCCTCCCCAAATCTCCCCATCATGCTGGGGCTGCCTAGCCCCAGAAGACCACAGGGTCTGCAGCCTCCTCCAAGAGCATCTCCAGGATGGAAAGGGCTTTGTGGCAACTCATAAGCGCTCCCCCGAATCATGCGGCCCAAGAGCCATGTGGGCCTGAGCCCCGATTCCCATCCTAGCATCCCCACCACCTGACCCTATGCCGCAGGGAGGCAGCCCCCAGCTGTCAGGAATGACACTCATCATCCCACTCGCATTTTGAGTAGGTGGGCCTTGTTCAACCAAAAGCAACAGAGGCAGCTGCATGCAGAACATTAAAAATCAAAACAAGTTCCCTCCTCCTCAAGCATAATGCAAAAAAAAAAAAAGAAATTGCCCTGTTTCTTTTTCCTCCTGACAGCCTTCTGTTGTTACTTTTCTGGCGTTTCTCCACATTATCTTGACAGCATTTTCAAGGGAATTATGTTAAATGGTATCCTGCCTCGTACCCCAGACTCATAAGAAAAGTATCTCAAATTAAGTTCTGTTTGACCCATGCAGTGACCAGTTCTGCACACTTCCCAGCTCAAGGAAATTAGGGTCCCATCGGGAACTAAGTGAGCACATGAGAATGTATGAGCCAGAGCTGCTCTGGGCAGCCAGGTCATCATTTACTATGCACCTACTATGCACCAAGCACTCTGCCTATGCACCTACTATGCACCAAGCACTCCAGGGAAACCGCAATAAAGCAAGCAGCCGCACACATGGTCCCCATTCTCAACAAATTCACCATCCAGCCAAAGAGGCAGAAAATACATACACGGAGAATAAAGATGACACTTATGCCCTAAACCAGGATGAAAAAGATGTTTCCAGCCATTGTGAGAGGCTGTCAAGAGCACTGTGTTGGGAAGGAATCTGAAGCCCCATCCTGAGGCCAGGAAAGGTGTGTGAGCAATGGCAGTGCCTCTGGGAGGACAGGGGCAGATTGGGCCGGGGGTCTGTGTCCTTGCTTCCAAAGACCAGGGGTGGAATAGGGAGAGAGGGAGTCAGAGGCTTTAAGGAGGAGTTAGGGCTTGAGCTGATCTACAAAAACGAAAGGATTTGGGTAGATGAAGACATTTTAGTCAGAGGAAATATGCCCAGGCATGTATGTGTAGAAGTCTGAAGAAAATGGACTGAGTACCACAGAATAATGACATGGGAGCTTGGTTGGGTGACAGAGTGTTTCAGGTAATGGAATCTGGTGTGTATGTGTGCACATGTGTGTGTATATGAGCATGTGTGCATGTGAGGGAGGGGCAGGGGGCAGCCTGAGTATTCTGTGGTGCATATATGCCTGAATTCACTCATTTCTTCTCCCACTCAATTAATCTAATAAGTATTTATTGTGTGTCTGGATGCAATGCACTGGATTACTGGAAACAGAAGTTCCCCCTTTGCCTTCCATGTTTCTCTTTACTGCCAAAGAGAAAAAATGATGTGATGAGCTCTGAAAATCTGAAGGAGACGAAGAAAGGATTTGGTTCACCCAGGACCACACAACACTGGCCACCTACATTCATGGTAGTCAACATGTGATCCATGGGTCAGGAGCACTGGTATCACCAGAGAGCTTCTTTGGTTATTGGTGACTCCCAGGCATCTCCCTGGACCTATAGGATCAGAATCTGCATTTTAACAAGATCCCTCCATGGTCAGTCAGCATGTTAAAGAATAGAAGCACCGATCCAGGTCAAAGGGCCCCAAAGGTTTGGAATCCAAGAAATATAAACAGAGCTGCAAGAGACCTCGGTGATCACCTAGTTCAACCCCACAATACACTAGACAAGCAAATGTGCTAGTCTGAAAAAGTTAACTGGGTTTCCAATTTTCCCACTTTTTAAGATTTCATTTTCACCCAGTTTGGGGCTAAAAAAAAAGCCCCAAACCATCAACAATAGGTGTTTTCCACAACCACACATCCTCCCTCAGCATTCACTCCCAGGAGTCAAGCACCTGCCACCCTTCATCTTCCATTTTGTAACACAAAGCCACAGCACGTCTGCCGGCCAGAGCGAGAGAGTCACAGAGGGGATGAAAATTAACACAGCCCCCCATGTGCCTCATAATCAAAACCAAAGACATCCCAGCACTGACATCTTTACACGGATTTCCATGACACCCAATGTTTAGCCAAAGGTACTTGTAAGAGTGGTGACTCCTAGACTCATTTTTGCCAAACTAAGATATACTTCAAGAAAATCCAAACTTGTAAACAAACAACATTTCTCTATAGAATAGTACATACAACTTTTAGTCAAGTAACTATCTGAAATGGTTGTTTCTAAGACTCCTTTATGTACAAGCAAAGGATTTGAAATCCTACTCCAGTTGGGAGCAAATAATGAGAAGAATCATCTCCAGCCAGTTGGTGATAATGTGGCATTCATTACAACACTGTGTGCACAAAGAGCGTGCATTCCAAGTCATATGACAGCAAAGAAAGGGCTCTTTTTGCAGGGGAACAGAGGAAGGATGGAAGAAGAGATAGTTAATAATTTTCATTTGACAGCTTGGAAAATCCCAGTTCAGCTTTAGAATGCCAGCTCCTCAGTTATAATTTAACACCCATTTCAAGAACAGTTGACAAACGAATGTTAGTGAGCAACACAATGCCATTTTCATTTGCCAGCCAGAATGATTTTTTTATGTTCTTGATAAGCCCACAAATAAATTTGTCAATTTATTCATAGCTGTGATTTGGAGTCAAGATGCATTCTCTTATGCTCTACAGACAGTGGTACCGCTTCCTTTATGGTACCTCCATCTGTTTTTCTACCACATGGGCATAAAGATTTCCAGAAGCTACTAAATAAGAAAGTGATTGCAGTCATCCTGTAGTAGCTCTCTAGCCATCTGCCATCTTACCCCCATGTGTCCTCCATCTTGACAACCACTCTTGCCCCTGTTCCACAGGCAAGGATCAGGGCCAGCACCTTCCTCAGCCCTGACAGGACCCCATCGTGCAAGGAGAAAAAAATGGTAGCAAAGGGCAAAATAAGTTAGTCTCCTTTGGTGACAGTGCCTTGCCTTGCAAAAATCCCAGTGTGATGTCAGGAAACATTTAACAACCTGCACCAGAAAAGGAGCGGGGTGACTTTAGGCCTACACGACCAGAAAATTCTGTTCTGGGAGGTCACCTGGGGTGCCTAATAATGTAGGGAGGAAAAATGTCTTTAATGACATCTCTGTAGGCTAACACTCTTTCTGGCTTCATCCAATTTTAAGAGCTGGCATATTCACATTAAAATGCCCCCTTTGTGCACTGGTCTTTAGACAAGAACACCTCTGAGTGTTCACGTGCCCTAATAGATTAAGGACTAAGGCAACCTCCTGGACGCCAAGGCTCCTGTAACTCTAACTGGAGGAACGCAAAAGCAATTACAGCTAATAACAGTCATCCTGATTTTTAACTTCCTTTTCTCGTAAGGTGCAAGGATTTGGACTGCTTTCCTTTTCTGAATGGTTGCAAGTGCCATGTGTCTAGGTTTTGCAAGTTCTTGGAGATAGAAGTTCAATGCATTTTCTTGGCAGCCTCCACCTTTGGCCAACAAGGTAGTTTGGGACATGACATTACGAAGGGACAACTCCACCAGCTGGCAGCAATCAGCCAAAGAGCCACAGGGCTGCCCATGCCAAGAACTGAACCATTCTTTTGGTTTGGCAGTTTTATCAGGCAGGTCCTGGGAGAACAGAGATGACACATTCAACTGGGTAACTGAGAGAGTTTGTATGAGGGAAATTTCCAGGAGTGTGGGCAGGGTTTAGGACATTACATCCTGGGTAGTGCAGCCCCCTGCCACTAGCAGCCTGGCATAACTTTAGCATCCTGGACCCAGAGAGGAGGAAGAGAAAGTTCTGCAGAGCCAGACAGAAGAGCTCTGCAGACAGGAGCAGAGAACTCTGTGGAAGGAGGCGGCAGGCAGTACACATCCTGGTCCATGGTCCTTCCTCTTGGACCTGCTTCCTATTGGACAAATCCAACCATGTGCCCAGGATGTGGTCCAGACCGCTCAGCCTCCCGGGCACACACAGGTGCAAGGGGGAGGGTGACTCTGCAGGGCCAAGTGGAAGCCATCTGAGAGTGGTACCCAAGTGGTGTTTTTAGAAACTTGGACAGCTGTTAGGTGCCTGAGCACCTCAATAAAAATTTTTAAAAATTAAAAAAAAAAAGTTTTTTTATGTTCTTGATAAGCTCACAAATAAAGGTGTCCATTTTATTAATAGCTATGGTTTGGAGTCCAGATGGTCTGCAGACACTGCTACTGCTTTTCTACCAGGTATCAGGCATCAGGGGATGGAGGTGATCACCGGGGCAGGCTTGGGAACCAGCACAGGGGTGATCAAGTGGCTATTCATGAGATCCCAGAAGAAACCAGTCCTTTAGAGAAATTTCTACACTGCAAATTTTGGATGCAAAGTTCTGTGTCATGTGATCACTGCCTCTTTCTAATCTCTGACAACCTGACTGGCCCCCTATGAGGCGGGTACCTCAAGACCTGAGTGTCACAGGTAAGTCACAGAAACCCTGAGAGAGCAAATGTGGATGTAGGCCAGGAGGCCTGAGGTGTGGGGAAGCAGGCAATCTTGTATCTCATAGAGTTCCCAGCCTGAGGACAGTGGTACAACTAGGATATGGGCAGGATCAGAGAACTGCTCATTCATCCTTTCAAATGCAGACCCACATCACTGCTGAAAGCCCTTGATGACAGATGGGCTTAGAGATTTAGAAATGGTTTAATTTTTGGAAAGGTAGAATCACTACCTCCCCTATGTTACATAAATCCTCCCTATCGGTCCTGCCTGGCAACATATTTCTGCAGAGAAACATGGGTATAAATAACTTATATCGACTCATGATAGCACACGTTGGGTTCTGCGGTCAAATGAGTCTGTGCCAAACACAGGAGAAGTACATTTTCAGTTTTCGGTGCTTTGGGATTTTAGCATTATAGAGGAAGGACTTGTATGTAGAGGCTCCTTGCTCATTCTAATGAAAGCATTTCTTGGTCACAGGGACTGCAGACAGCCAGCCCTGAGCCCATACCGGTGGCCAGTCGGGGGCTGAGTGTAATAAGCCTGTGCTCTGTCTGGCCCACAGGCCCAAGTCCTGCTTCCAGACGGGCACTCGGAGCCTGCCTGACTGACTTCAAGCAAACCACTGACCTTCTGTAGGTTTTAGTGATTCCACCTGAACTATGGGGTGATAGGAATATATCGCCTCCTGCAGGATCGCTGTGAGATGGCAGGAGATGGTGCTATCAGACCCATCCCCTTCGCCGCCTTCCCCTAGGCCTTCAATCTCTCACCAATCTCCCTAATTGCAAGAGGGTTGTGGGTCAACAAGGCCAAGTAGAGCACCAGCCCCAGTTCCTTCCAGGTGTATCAGAAACACCCCCAATCACATGTTTTAGTTCTCACAACTAAATCTGTTTTACTCACATTTCCTCCCTCAGAGTGACCAGGAAATCTGTCCAGTCCTTTTTGCCTATCCCTTACACTTTAAGAACTCAAAGCGATGGCAACAGGTACTGCCAAGTGCAAAGACCAATATGACAGTCTGGTCACATGAGGCCACCTCGCCTGAAATACCAACATACCGGAGCCAGGAAAAAACCCTGAACTTAAAGTGAACTAGAATCCTAGGATAAATTTACTTTGAAAATCCACAGATACAGGCGTCAGGGGTCCTGGGTCCTGATCATCATGTAATCTTCCTTTCTGCCACTGCATGAATGACACTCGCCAGACGTCCACCTCCTGATGTCAGAAATATTGTTTTATTCATAAGCATGAGGTCAGGCTTACCAGTACCTTACTTGAATATGACTATCACCACTTACCTTAGCCGAACTATCCTGCAGGCCACAGAACCTCAGAATCCAGAGCAGATAAGTGAAAAACTGGGCAAATGAGGCCACAAGCCACGTGAGTGAAAAGAGAAGAGGAGTACAGTGGAAGAAAGGTCCACAAAGGTGCGTGGGTGAGGGGCGCCTGGGTGGCTCAGTCGTTGGGCGTCTGCCTTCGGCTCAGGTCATGATCCCAGGGTCTGGGATCGAGCCCCGCATCAGGCTCCCTGCTCCGCGGGAAGCCTGCTTCTCCCTCTCCCACTCCCCCTGCTTGTGTTCCCTCTCTTGCTATATCTCGCTGTCAAATAAATAGAATTAAAAAAAAAAAAAAAGGTGTGTGGGAGAGAAAGCAGAGCGTGAAGCCACTGGGGCCCAGATAAGGAAGGAGGAAAGCGCCTCTACTCCTCAGACTCACACACCACTGGATCCAAGGGGGCCGGCTTCCTCACGCTGGCCCATGGGTCCCTGACCGATGCAACAAGCCTGCAGAAGCCATAAGCAGAGCCTTGTCCAGCAAAACTCTCAGAGAGGACTGACATGGCACACACCGGGCTCCAGGCTTGGCACGAACACACTCCAGGCCGTGACCAGAGTGAGGCTTAGCACCAGCTCCCTGGGCTGCTTCCACCAGGCACTCGCTATCCTGCGAGGGTGGGTGCCCTCAGGCACAGCTAACATGCTCCTTCCAAGTATGCTAACCAAAGGGCCCCACGCAGAGAGCAAAACACAGAAGAATCAATGGTTCATGCCTTAAGTCTAATTAAGACAAAACATTTTGTACAATTGCTTTGGAAAAGCATGCTATTGATTTACAGGCCAGCTTAACCCGGCTATGAACACTTGATAATTCAGCAGCCACTCCAGAGTTCCCAGGCGGCTCAGCGTGGTGCTGCACGGCATTCCCAGCACACGACCGAGGTGGCACGCTCCCCGGGGCCAGAATGCTGGGGCTGGGCATCAATGAGCCACTCTCTCTTTAAAGCAGCTTTCCATGGTCAGCTCTACCTCGCACACAGCACCCCTTCTCCTTGGGAGTTCTTTCGTTTCTGTGTCTCGCTTTTACTCTGGGCAACGACGAGAGAGGTGTGGCCTGGCCGTGAAGTGACAGATCCTGGGGCAGAGCCACAGGCAGCATGTCCTGGAAAAGACAGCGATTTCCTACACTGAGTGCACTTTTGATACTGGGAGGCCGAAATGTCTTTTGTTATGTGCCCAAACCCTGTCATCAGGAAGGCAGACGATGAGCCCTGTGAGGATTTTTAAATTCAGTATGTTCAGAAGCATCATCCTACATGGGGCCACAGATCATTTTAACATGCATGCACGCTCCATAGAGCCAAGCCTGCTGACCACCCAGTGCAACTGCTCTCGGGGTCCGCACTGAAGTGAGTCTGCCCAGCCTGGCCTGGGGGTAGAGTCTCAGAAAGTCACCAGAACCTCAACAATACCATTTGGCCTAAATAACTGGCAGGGGTCCCCCACACGCTTGCAGATGCCACCCCACACCCTTCTTCCCGCCAAAAACACTGCTACTCCTCCTCACGGAACTTAAACATGAGGTTTCCTGCAGCTTCCCCAAAGTTGGGTGGCATGAAGGCCAGACTGCCTGAGAGAAATGGGAGGAAGGCTGGGCTCCATCTCCGGGGCCACGTCCCAATCCACACCCTACGAACGAAGTCCGAACCTGGAGACAAGAGCCTGTCCTGCTAACCACCAAATTTCACTCATCTCATCTTGTACAATTTATTTTATAAGTTTAGTCACTACCAGTCCCTGAATGCTTTAAGAATTAAAATGACCTTCAGTAACACTCATTGTTACCAAGAGAACGAAGGTGCTCAAGAAAACCAACAACACCCAAATGATGTACTTCCCGGAAAGAAGTTCCCGAGGGGCATCCCACAGAAGAGAAAAAGAGAAAGCCCCTTCCCAGAGCGGCCCCCTCTGCCTATGGGCTCAGGACCGGACAGATCATGTGCTTCCAAGGTCCTTCATTATGAGTGGAAATGGGAAGGCCAGTATGCCAGCGACGAAGGAATATCTGTGTCAACTTTAATGGGGAGTTGTTATGTGAAGTCACATCACCAGTGCCGCTCCCAGGTTTCTCTGATGCCAACTACAGCACCTCCATACAGCTCTCGGGGGACTGACGGTCAGAAACACAGACGGCAGTGCTGAGATGGAATTTGAGGGTCACTTCGTACGAGCTTCGACAGCAAGGACATGTAAAGGAACCCTCCGCCCCAAGATCCCTGGCTGCTTAGCACCCAGCCTTGGTCTGGGAGCCAGGAAACGCCAGATTCAAATCACAAGTCCACCGATCAACAGCTCTGTGACTCAGAACAGCTATTTAACACCCTAATTCTCAAATCCTTACCTACAAAGGGGAGCAAACGTCCCCTCCCCCAGGGCCACGGCAAGCCCCGAGAGGCACACCTCCCTTGCAACAGCTCTGCCACAGCCCCACTCTGAGAAAAAAAGCCCCAGTTCACCCCATCACTGCCGTTCGCTTACCGCACGCACCCTATCTGACCCTCAGGAGCAAGCCACACCTCACGGCTCTGTCCTGGAGACGAACCACTGCAGATAACAGGAGTCCTCGGGTGCACCGGCATTTTGAGGCCCCTCTCTGGGGAAATGCAGCTCCAGTTCCCCAGGGGCTCAGTGCTGAGTAGAAGAGATGCATAAGCCCTCGACTTCCACCCAGAGGGGAGGCCTGTATGGAGGAGGCTGGCCACAGGATCGGAGCGGGTGCACCACGCTCCTCAGGGGCAGGGCTCCACCAAGCAGGTGAGCTTGGACAGAGAGTGGAGGAAAGGCTGTGGGCCCAAGCTCCCAAGTGGGAAGACCACCATGTTGGGAATGGGAAGGCAGGGAGCAGAGCTGGGCCACAGTCCCCGGGCATCTTCATGGAATACACCAGCTGCTTTTGAAACCTAGGCGTTTTCAGTTATCTTTCAGAATTTATCATCCTACTGCCTTCAGTATTGCCACCCGTGAACCAGCCCCCGGCCAAGCCTTGACATACCCCCTGTCTGTGAACACAGTTCTCTGTGATCCCCCTCCCAACCCCTGCACAGAGTTACTCTTACCCCTTCTCGCAGAGGAGGAGCCTGAGCTCAGGGAGATCACTGAACCCCCCCCAACAGCATCACTGCTGACCACCACGTCTCCGCCATGCCTTCACTGAGGCCCCTCGTGGACCAGCCTCAGTCCCACTCAGACCTCCCATTCGGCCAGGACCCCCTCCAACTGGTTTGCCTCCAGCCCACTCTCACCTTGCCATGCACTGACCCCAGAGCACATAGAAATGGATGGCTACATCCTGATACAGTCCTCCTCTTTCTCCTTTGGCCTTTCTGGCTATTAAACCATGAAACAAAAACACAAAGTTGAAAAGTAAAAGAAAACAGTCATCTGAACCCATTTTGGTGAATTAATCCCAGCACATGAGTGTGCAAACATCTCCATTGTAAAATGGGCACTGGAATGAGTTAAAGAACTCCCTACACTATCTACTCAGCTGACAGTCCCCAAGCCCACATGACGATCCTACACCTTCCCAGATCTCCCACTGAAGGTTCTGGCTCTGAAGGCCAGGGCGGCCCTGCTGCAGTGAACCCAGGGCCTTCTTGATGTGGTCACATGCTGGGGACTGTGGAACAGGTAGGATGGCAGCTCACACACCTACCCCACACCCATGACTTAGCATCTCAGCAAAACCTGAGTTCACTGCTTCCCCGAGGTGGGCTCTTTGGGTTAAGAAAGAACAGACAACTTGAACCAACTACGAGCATGTTTAAATAATGCAATCTGAGCTACACACATGCACAAAGCATCTCTCTCCCTTATTAATATGTAAAGGAAAGATGAAGATTTAACCCCAATAAACACACATGGCAGTAAGTTAAATAAAAATAGCTGCAATCCATCACCAATCAGAAATTGTTCCCTCGGGAAGGTAACAAAGGAAGAAAAACCATACAAACAAGCAAGGAAACAAAAGCGCCTTCCCTCCCTGCGATGCAACACTATTAGAGCTGGGGACCAGCCAGGGCAGTGGCAACTCGGTCATTCTGGCATTCCCTCTGACACCCACCAAAGCAGCAGCATCTGGAACCGAGCACTCCATCACCTCCAAGGCCACAAAGGCCTCTCCCAGGGCTCCTCCTCCCCACACTCACAGTGCTAAGCCACGGCCTTCCTGCTCCAGCCACATGGCCATCTCTAGGTTCCACCTCCCTGGAGACAGGAAATGTCTGCTCTAGCCCACTTCCCAGGGCAGTCTGTGTGCTTCCCTCCCCCACAACCCTGCATGGCATGGTGCTCCACTGCCGAATAGTCAGGGGGCCCCCGCATGGTTGGTGTGCTCCCCCACACCCTCCCTGTGGTCTGTGTACCCCCCACCCCCAGCCCCCACCCTGTGATCTGTGTGCCCCCCCACAGTCTGTGTATCCCCCCAATCCCAGCCCCAACCTTGTGATCTGTGTGCCTCCCTCCATGGTCTGTGTATCCCCACCCTTAGCCCCAACCCCGTGGTCTGTGTGTGCCCCCCCATGGTCTGTGTAATTCCCCCCAACCCCAGCCCCAACCCACCCAAACAGGGTGATCTGTTTGGCTCCTGCCATGGTCTGTGTACCCCCCAACCCCAGCCCCAACTCTGTGGCCTGTGTGTCCCCCCTACATGGTCTCTGTACTCCCCCCCAACCCTAGCCCCAACCCTGTGATCTGTGTGCCCCCTGCCATGGTCTGTGTACCCCCCAACCCTAGCCCCAACTCTGTGGTCTGTGTGTCCCGCACCATGGTCTGCATACTCATCCCCAGCCCCAACCCTGTGATCTGTGTGTCTCCCACCATGGTCTGTGTACCCTCCCACCCCCAGCCCCAACCCTGTGATTTGTGTGCTCCCCCGCCATGGTCTGTGTACTCCCCCCACCCCCAGCCCCAACCCTGTGGTCAGGATGGTTGGCATGCTCATCTGCACAGAATCACCTTACGGGTTTGCTTTCTGAGTCTGCAGTTACTCCATCATCATGGAAACCAAAGACAGAGTCTTTTGATTTAGCTCTATCCTGAATCCAAGAACTATGGAAAAATTTGGCAGCTGCTCACTCAAAACACATTATGTTCAGATTAAATGTAGCACTTTCCAATGAGAAGACCTAGAGCTTGATTAAAAAGGTTCCCATCCTTAATTCCCAGTGGTGAAACACCCACCTTCATTCCTTCACACACGCTCTGCTCTGCTAGACAGTTGAGAAATACATCTCCAGACTCAACTTCGAAAGAACTGCCCCAACACACCTGGTGTTGGTGTGCTTAACACGGAGACCAGAAGGAAGTCTGTTCCGGGAATGCTACAACAGTGGGGTGGGGGGTGGGGGGCATTCCCTCTCCTCACTTTCTTCATCCCAGCAATGGAATTCGTGATGGAGAATGAAGCGGGGTGGGCAAGGGGCAGGAGGTGTCTGAAAGCACTCCCACCCAAATACACCTCCAGCAAAGGATTAGTGATAGCCCAGGACTGTGTCAAGGTGGGCACTCCAGTTCTGATCACAGGGGGGACAGCTATAGCTATTCCTACTTCTCAGTGATCAGATCTCTGTCTCTCTGACCTCTGTCTCTGTCTCTCTTTCCAGTGTAGCTCAGTTGTTAGGAGCAGTAGGCTTTGCAACTGTGCAGAATGCCTTTGTCCCTCCACCCCTGTGGGGTGCACCTTGACTCTGGGCTCCTTACCTTCAGACTTAGTCATGTGACTTGCTTTGGCCAAGGAGACACTGCAAGGGTCTGTGTTTGAATCTGTATCACCATTTCCACTTACGTGACCCCATGTAAGTTCCTAATGCCCCACACTTCAATTACCCCATTTGCGATGAAGATAATTTATCTGTTTCCAAAGGTGTATTATACACAGTACAGGATAATTTATAATTAACATAGTACAGCTGGACACACAGTAGGTGCTCAATACATGGAGAGAGAGAAAGGGATTCTTGTCTAAACAAATCCACAACACCCTCAAATCATGAATTCACAGCCCATTTGGGGCAAACCCCATTTCAACTTATCCAGATACATATATCATGCAGGGACTTACCCTTTAATGTTAAATAGCAGAAAATTTGCTTATACCTCCCAAATTGTCTCAAAATAATCTTCTGAGATTATTTGGCTGGTCTATTGGTGTGAAGTTTCTGAGCTTGGAAATTCTTTACATAAAGTTTTTGAAGATTGGGAAATTGGATACCTGCACTTCATTCCCCTGGGGCGAGTACTAGATCACAGGCAAACCCCGATCTGGTCAACGAAGATTCAGAAAGGGATTCCCCACTGATTCTGCTTCCCCACTGCTGACTGTCCACTAGGCTAATGACTCTGCCCAGCCAAGAGTGCATGGCCGTGGGGCACAGGGCAGGGGCAAGCAGGAACACTGCTCTCTAGAGCCTTCCCGAGACACTGCCACCAACCGGCTGTGGGACCTCAGGCATGTCCTCCTCATCCCTGGGCCTCAGTTTCCATGTGTGTAAAATGAGGTGGAAGGATTTTATGCTGAATTCTCAATGGCCAGTGATTGTATGTTTCCTATGTCTTTTCTTCCCTCCACCAGTGCAGATCATTAAAGTTAATTGTAGATGTCACCTCTTTATGATTCTGACTGAGCACTGCAGCAGGAAAGAAGGAGTCCCTGAAAAGCACAGAGAAAGAACTACCTTGTATTCTGGGATAGAAAGAAAAAAAAGAAGCAGAGAGCCTGTCTAGCATTCTCAAGCGCAAAATCTCTACCACTCCTACTCCTAAGCAGCACATCTCAAGAAAAGCGATGACCTCGAGCCTAGTGGTTACCTCTCACTCCTCAGCTGCCCAATGTCCCTAGGGGCTCACACCCCAATCCCCATCACAGGGCAGACCCTGCCACTGTCCCACACTATCGAGAGATCCCTATCCCTTCCCCTCAAGAGCAATCCTCCTGTCCCCTCTCACCGGGCCTGGCTCTAAGCTGCTGGAAATCAATCTGAGGAACCAAAGAGCTAGCAAGCAGACCGAGGTCTGTAATGTTTGGTGTCACTGCTCCCAAGAGTATTGAGTTTCAAAGGAAACACAAGCAGACAGGAGCGGCAGTAGTGGGAAATTCCAATGACAGAATTCCTCCAAAAGGGGTGGTGAGGCCATTTCTGGGAAAAGGTGAGGGTGTGGGGAAGGAATATATCTAATTTCCTTGAAATTCCACCAAATAGGAAACTCTGTTTTCTCCTCGCTCCAGCCCTGGACACACGTAATGTCCGTGATGAGCGATTTCCCTGGCCAGAGCCTCAGGGCTCTTGCCAGCATTAAAGTGAGGTGGAGAAAGACCCCGAAGGTCAGGGCGAGGCCAGAGACAGAGACCTCCAACTGGGCAGTGCCACTTTCACAAGATCAGCATTCTCACATCTTCACTACCCTTTTCTCAGCCACTAAAATCCTTACATGGTTGTCAGCTTTGAAAAAGCAACAAAGATGGTGTAAAGGGTTAGAGACAAATCATGTCCCTTCAGAAGTGAACAAATCTCTCAGCAAGCTAATTAGCAAAGACCATCTAAGCCTCTTCCCAAAATGCATATGTGGAATCTGGACCACAGTTCTTAGTCTCCTGCTCAACACCACATGGATGCCCTTCTGGGCAATAAATGCATTTGCCACAAACTGAATGGCCATGGCAGTCCCCAAGACCCCCTTTCTTTCTTTCATGCTTCACAGCAGGCAGAAAAATCACTCAAAGTCAAGCACATGCCCACTGATCTTGGGATGAGGACATCTACACCCCGAGATGTTCAGTCTTCCTCTTCTTGGTGAAATTACACGTTCATGCAGTACCTGGGTAGATTATTACACAGCAAACACTCTTTGCTCCCTCCACTTCTGTAGGGATACACTTCCTAACCCCTTGACTTTGGGCTTAGCCACATGATTTGCTTTGGCCAAGGAGATACTGACAGACAAGATACAGGCAAAGGCTTGAAATGTGTTTGAGCTGGGCATAGGTGGGTCTGCTTTCTTGAAGTCTTGCCTTCTGTCATGAGAATGTGGCTCAGGTTGCTGCTGGACCAGAGAAGGTAAAAGACAAATGCAACAGAACCTGGACCCAACTACAGCTTGAAGCTAAGCCAAGTGTATGTCAGCCAACACTCACAAGTATGAGTTAGCAGTAAATGCTTACTGTTGTATGCTGGGGACTCTTGGGATAGATGTTATGCCTCATTATTGGGGTGCTAGCTGATGGACAGATTGTCCTGCATTCCTGTAATTACATGGTCAGCCTTCTCCACTGTCAAATCTATGTGCCTCATTGTCAACCATGGGCCTTTGTTCATTGGCACATTTACTTTAGTTGAGCAGAGAGTAATGAACACCAAGGTAGAGAAGAAATGCCATATTCTCTCAGAAATGTCATCAGCACTCCAAATGGACGAGCCCCAGCCTAAAGCTCCTTGGGCCACACATGACATTGGAACCAGCCCATTCTGCATTTGGGCCAGCCCTGCCAACAAGGTGTCCACTGTGGACCCACAAAACATCCTCCACAGATGAGTGCAGATGAAATAATCCAGCAGAATTACTAAAATGGCCTTAAACAAAAGAAACACCCTTGTAATTCATTTTTATGAGAAAAGAGTCTAAGTTACTTGGCTGCTGACTCTCCATTTTCAAGATGTGAGACTGTCAGGCAGAAGAATGTAATCTTCCAAGTAATCATTTCCCCAAACCTAAGCAACCATCCACAGCTATACGTGGGGTCAGTGATCCTGTTGTCACACAGTCTGAGGTTTCTCATAAACGGGAGGTGCCCTGAGTGGGAGAGATGGAGTCCCAACCCAAGGATCGACTATTTAATCCAAAGTTAATTCTGAGCCATGCTGCAGAGCAGTATAGCAATAAATATTGACCATGCATACAGTAAGTCTCCGGGAGGCACTTTCAACTGAATCAACGCCTGTTACTTGGTATTCTGTGGACTGTTCAGAGGTGCAGGCAGCTGCTAAATGCCCTACCAGAAGTAGGGCTCTTCGCAGCAGATACTAAATCTTATGAAATTACACAGTTGTAGTAATTGAGAGCATGAAGCTGATTTCCATAACTGAGTCGTGGGTCACATAAAAAGCCTTAAATAAAATGACACTGGGAAAAGAATCCATTCAAAATCCAATCAAACAATTATCTGCAAACCTCACTAATACCAATCCCAGAGTCACATTAAGGTTATTGCACAGGGGCCAGTGAAATATTTAAAAATAAAAAATGGTGGCACCAACATGGCCAAAAATCTGGGAATCCATTTCTAACTAAATGATAAAGACATACTGAAGGCCTGACGGCCCTACTCAATTCCTGTGGATTCTACTGCAGAGATGACTCCACGTGTATTCCCAGCATCCAGAACAGTGCTTGGCATTTCACAGTTGCTCAGTGAAACCCTGCTGGATTATGACCATTTGTTCAACACTCCTTTCAGGGAGAAGAGTGTTCTCAAGCTAGCTACTCCCCATCTTAAACTCTACCTCAAACACAAAGGTTGGCCAAATGTTTCATACTTCGTGTCTGTTCACTTCATTTTTTGCTCCTGTCAATTTAGATTCTTTTATCTTGCTTAACTGTATTATTTCTAAAAGGCACCTTCCATCCTTTCAGGAACAAGGTAGGATATATGTAAATAAATCAAAACTGACTTCTCCAGATGCAAAACAAGAGAGGAAGCTGGCACGTCAGCAATGCTGGGATAACAGAGATTTTTTTCAGGTGTTCTCTATCTGACTTAGACTATTTGTCTGGTATCAGCTCAGGCCTGTCCAGCTGAGCAAAGCATTCATGACATAATGATAGTAATTGTATCAGTTAGTTTCATAATATACACATAATAATGCAAGGTTTCTTCAGTGATGGCATCCATTTCATAGACGGAAAAGATAAAACACTGAGTGACTGGAACAAGGGCCTCCGTGTAGCACTGACTGGGCTGAGGCTTCAAGGACACGTGGAGGGCATCTACACTTTTCAGACAGGTCTGAACTGTGATACAGTCATACTCGGGCCATTGCCACTGGGCTTGCCCCCAAAACAGCTGCTATGTTTATTGAGGGATACATATTTGCCAACAGTGCCATTCACGTACCAAAGATATAATCCCATGTCAACCTAATCATGACCCTTTTCTAGCTAGAGCAAAAGATTTTTTGTCCTTCTAAGTTATGAGAGTTTTACCACCTCCAGGAATACTCATACTTGTACATGTGGCAACACAGAAGGATGTTTGCGCTCACTCTGCCTTTAGTTGAATACCTGCTCCTGTGGAGCCGGCCATCAACCAGGGAGAACAATGGTCTTGCTAGCTCTTACCCTTGGCAGGTCCAGCCAAAGGATGCCTCAACCATCTCTAGGTCAGAACCGCTCCACCCTGAGGAGAGCAGATGCCATGTGAATGAACAGTTGTTGAGTTACTCTCTGACAAGCCAACCATGAAACCCTCCCCAGGATGAAAATGCAGGGCCCTGCCATCAGATCAAATGAGAGTATGTTTTGTCTTCCCACAACTGGCTGTAACTGGAGTGGGCTATAAATCCATTCCATAACCGAAGCCAAAGAATGTCAGATTGTAATGAGTTTTCCTCTCCATAAACCTAGAGTGGACTTAAAAAACCAACCGACCTTGAAGGGAAAAGCCTAGATTCTATTACTAGTTACCCCTGAACCCTTTAGACCTCTGTAACTGGTGCCTCACTCCATAAACTATCATTAGCGAGGGAAGCAGGTAGGTGGCTCTGCTGGAGAGGAAGGGAGGCCAGCAAGAAGTGGAATGTAGAATGGAGTTCTTTAGAAAAAATGCCTCCGCTAATTCCTGAACTTGGAAGTGGCAACTATCCCACAGGCAGGAGAGGGAAAAGACGGGTGAGTACGTACAGGTACAATTCGAGTGGTTATCAACTGATTTACTTATTTATTATTAAGATTTCTAGATACCTCCATCACTTGGAACAACCTACAACCCCAAAGTAAAAAGCACCCAAAATCAGTGAGAAAACCTGCGGCCCTACAGCCTTTGGAAACTGGAAAGCCCAAAAGGGAAGTGGCCATTGACTTCTTCATGAGTTCAGCCCCTTGCAGCCCCGGGTCAACAGCAGAGACCCTGGGACCCTCCTCAGATCACACTAACAAACACACAGGTAGCCGTCAGAGGCCAGGCATGCTTCTCCGCAATTTACCAATTTGATCACAAACACATAGAGTGAAGTCTGGCCATCTGATTTCCCCTGGGATGCCCCAGGATCAGAAAAGAGGGAGGGGTGAATATCTGTCTTATTCAGCAGCCCCTGGCGCCTCACCATATTGCAGTAGGTATGTTAAACATATTCACAATGATTATCCAAAGCCTCATGAAAGGCTACACTTGGGCTCCTTGCTGTTGGTGGCACAAGGCAGATGAGCAGAGAACACATTTTTTTTTTTTTTTAAATAGTGGAGGTGGTTCTGAGTAGATGCTCAGACAGGATAATTTTGCACTATTTGTAAAGAGAGTCATATAAAGGAGGTATTACGGTAATCTACAAATAACATCATGTAAGTGGTAAATTGAGGTAAAATTCACATAACATGAAATTAACATGAATTAACCATTTTTAAGTAAATAATTCATTGGCATTGAGCACATTCACAATGTGTAACCACCACCTCTATCCAGTTCCAAAACATTTTCATCATGCCAAATAAAAAAACCCATGCCCATTAAGCAATTATTCTCCACCCCTCTCCCCCGCCCCATTCCCTGGCATCCACTGATCTGCTTTCTATTTCCATGGATTTACCTATTTTGGATATTTCACGTACAGTTGACCCTTGAACAGCGTGGGGGTTGAGACGCCAAACCCCAAAGAGATGGAATCTGCATGTAACTTTTGACTCCCCCAAAACTTAACACTAATAGCCTACTATTGACCAGAAGCTTACCGATCACCTAAACAGTCGATTAACACGTATTTTGTATGTTATATGTATTCTATGCTGTATTCTTACAATAAAGTAAGCTAAAGAAAAGAAAATGATATTTTGAAAAAATCAAAAGAAGGAAAAAATACATTTATAGTACTGTGCTGTATTTATTGACAAAGATCCACAGATAGGCGGACGTGCACAGAGCAAACCCGTGTTGCTCAGGGGTCCACTGCGCCAAATGGAATCATGTAATAGGTAACATTTTGTGACAGGTTTTTTTTTTTTTGAGCATGATGTTTTTGAGGTTCACCTAAATTGTAGCATGTATCAGTACTTCATTTCTTTTTATGGCTGAATAACAGTCCACTGCATGTGCATTCCACAATTTGCTCATCCCTTCCCTCACTGATGGACACTCTGGAGCCACTGTGATTAGCGCTACTTTATACAAGTGTGTGTTTGACCACCTGTTTTCAATTCTTTGGGGCCTATATCTAGAACTGGAATGGCTAGAACTAGCTTTCGATGCACAAAACACCCAATGTTATGATATGCTTGGGACTGATAAACCTGAAATCTGAAGTCTTCAGTGTTTGTTCCCAGGGATGGTGAATGTTCATCTTTCCAATAAACCCAGGTCCCAGAAGGTTTCTAGAGCTACAAGACTGCATTTGCTCCAGTATGAATGATAATAATGATAATGATAATAACACACAGAAGGTAACAGCTCTGGACACCGTTTCAGTCCAGCATTATGCTCAGATTGTACTACCATTATCATTCCCCGGGGACCAAGTCACGTGGCCCAAACCCAGCCCCACCGCTCGACAGCCCCAACACTTAACCAGTAGGCCATTTTCTCCATTTTGCATCAAGCAACCCAATCACAAGCAATCAGTATCTATGTTGGGTACCTTCTGGATTTTAGTCCCAGCTCACATTCTCCTGCCACCACAGGAAAGGAAAGCTATGACTCGGGATATAACTCCCCACTCTTCAGTGTGTACTAGACCTTAGACCCCTCAGCATTATATGTGTTTAATGTCTGTCATCATTATGAAGCCATGAGTTCCAGGAGCACAGGGACCTCCCTCCACCCCATCCCCAAGCCCCCAGCACCTACACGAGGCCTGGCACCCTGTACACATTCACTGGGCACCTGCTGAAGAAGTGGAGCTGTGTCAACCTATTTCTCTATCGGCATATCCTGCAGGCTCTCAGTTTCCACCTTTTTCCTTCATTACGTCCAACCTCATCTACCTCTCAGGAGGGGACGTGGATCCATTCCTCCCCTTCATGACCTCGCTTCCCCTCATGCATGCCTCAGGACTTCACCAGGGACACATTCGTCCCAGGCAGGCACAGGAAAGCCTCTGTCTCAGGGACCCTGTGCCCACCTGCCCCCGCTGCTTACAGGGACATGTGAGCCTGGCTGTCCCCAGCCCGACAGGTAGTACTCAGTTAAAAACAAGCAGGTAATAATCCTTAGAACAGGCCTATGACCTAGCTAGTTGATGGGCAGTGCCTTCAGTTCTCATAAAGGAGATTTAAAAGTTTGTTCTAAGTCACCCAGATGATCATCCAGAGCAAATATTTCTTCAACCCTAAATACTCAGTAAACAACTTCTGTTGGACAAGAAACTTGTCCATCCCATTGGTAAAACTAAAACCAATTTTTTTTTTTTTAAGATTTTATTTATTTATTTGAGAGAGCGAGAATGAGAGAGAGTACAAGAGAGGGGGGAGGGTCAGAGGGAGAAGCAGGCTCCTCGCTGAGCAGGGAGCCCAATGTGGGACTCGATCCCGGGACTCCAGGATCATGACCTGAGCCGAAGGCAGTTGCTTAACCAACTGAGCCACCCAGGCGCCCTAAAACCAATTTTTTAAGTGGCCATTTTCTTTTCCTCTTTTGATTTTTCCAGTAGCTTAATAGGGAACAAATGAGCCCTTTGAGATGCCCTCACTGTGGGGGCGAGCATGCCCTGATTCAGGGGACATTAAAGAACATTTGCCAGTGGAAGAAAGCTAGCCACAAAACCTGGGAACACACCCTGCCGTCACACCACGTCCACAGGGTTGATTTTACTGAGATGCATTTATCCAGCTTCCTGGCGCCCTCACTCACCCACCTTCCCCAGCCAGTTTAATAACCACACGAGACCTCGGATACTCCACCAGAGGGGGTCAGCACGGGCATCTGCTCCCTCCCAGACCACAGATGGCTAGGCCTGCACCATCTCCATGACTACTACAGACCCATGGTCAAGGAGATTGTCAGCAACTACATTTAGGTCTAAAAGCAGGTGTTTTTTTTACTCACTCAAGGCAGTACTTTCAAGGGTATAAAAGCTCCTTTCAGCTCAAATAGAGGCTATCACTAAGAGAGCACAAACAAGCCTCCAGTGCTCGTGGTGGACAGGCCTGGAGGGCCTCCTCACTAGCCCCACCCCACGGAACGTGGGCACCACAGAACCCAGCAGGAGAACTGTGTAGGCAGGACCCCGCTGCTGAGTCTGGGCACAATCTGCTTCTGTTGCGCTTCTTCTGGCCTCCATTCTTCAGAAGCTCTTGCTTTTCAGAGGTGGCATTTCTCACAGATGTGGAGCCATCAGCTCCAAGAAGCTAGTTTTGATCCAGAAACTACTAGAGATTTGGCTTAGGAAAGCAGGCAGCTGCTTAATAGGAAAAAGACCATCAGACAATGGGTGGGAAGGACCTGGGGAGGTCTGCACCTCGGCTAAGTCTCACCCCTAAGACCAGGGATGGCGACCTCGACCAGTCCAGAGAGCTGGCCAGAGACAGACGGGGCCGCCCTGGGCATGGGTCAGGTGGGTGGTGGCCCAGGGTCAGTAGAGCACTGCAAGGTGACTCAGCCAGTCAGCGCTTGTCAGATACACTGAAGGTCCCACGACCTGAAAAATAGTCCATCAGCACCCTGAAAGAACAGGTAAGAAAGAGCATCACAGGCTGAGAACATGGGTGGATAGCCATTAGAATTTCATTTCTTCCTCCTATGGACTAGTCCAGCCATTTTCAATACTCAAGTCACAGGATAAACATATTCTGTTCAGATTTGCACAACATTTTGTTTTGGCTGTCAGAAGTGATACCACAGAAGTCCAAGGGGTCACACAGGCTTTGTTGTGCAAACAGGCAGTGAGTTAGCAGTGGGGAGAACTTGGGGGGAGGGCCCCACCGCAGCCCCCCATCAGTAAGCACAGAGCCCCACTGGTGGTTGAATTACAACCCGCCCCCCCCGCCCCCCCAAGGAACTCCTGGCTGGGATGCTGGAGCTGTGATTCTGGCTAGCAGTTTACAGTCAGTTTCGAGGGTATCCAAAGAGTTCTCTTCTCCACTGCTTTCCTGTTGCCTGGTAGCAAACTCTTCCATTGATTTCAGGAAAAGGGGCAAGCAATATGGTCTGAATTAGTTTTTTAAAAGCTCATATCCAAAAAACCAACCACCGAATGTTTCACTCTGGTTTTAAGCTTTTTGTTTTACGTTTTCTTTGCACATCTATTCAGGTTTCCCACCAGAGGGGTTAAGTTTCTCTGAGGAAAGTATCGAAAACACAGAGGAGTCTACAAATATCACACAAGCAAGGCAGGAGGATCCCAGGGGCTGGGCAAGTCTTCTCTGGAGCCGCTTTTTCTTGGTTTCCTGTCGCTTTTCCATTTCAAGTAGACACACCTTGTTTTGTTCATTAGCAAACCCTCCAGGAAAGGAAGGGCCTGCTGTTTCTCAGCTCAGGCTCTCCTGCTTCTCCTCGCTCACTGGCTGGACATTTGAGGTGGGAAGCACTGAAGTGAAGATGGGCAATCTGAGCAGAGATCATATGTAGCATAGTGGCAGGCATAGAGTAAACATTCAGTAAATGGTGACAAAAGATTGAATAAAAATTGAAGAGAAATTGTGATCCAGGTGTAAGATACGCCCCGGGGAGCCCAGTTGGTTCTTCTCTCCCTGCATGGGCCCCAAGGCCCACTCACTGGACAGGCCCCAGATCGGGCTCAGTGCAAATTACTGCCTCACACAGTCCTAACAAAGTTCTGTGGTTTGGTTCTCCCTGGGCAGGTAAGCCATGCCTGGCCCAGCATCCCCACAGAGGGAGACGTAAAACTGAGTAAAAGCAGGATTAAAGTCAGAGAACCAGGACAGATCAGACACCAGCTCGGGAGGCCTGGAGGCAGGATAAGATGCTGACAGCGGGCTCGGCATCCACACTGCGCCCTGGTGCAGTCACACACACGCTTCCACGGTGTCCTGTGATTATGTTCAGCTCTGACTCGCCGGCCCCGGCTTTGGTTGCCCATCACAGACAACCTCTGCCCACAAAAGTCACATGGCTCTGAGTTCCAGGGGAAGCAGCGGAAGCAAGAGGAAACTTCCCCTCTCTGTGGCAGCTTTCTGGGCTGTCCTACAGCACTACCCACAACCATCCCACGGCTGCCTGCCCCCTGCACGTGCAGCTTCCTGCTTTCCAAAGGTCCACTCTTCCCACACCCGGGAGAACTGAAGGAGACCGGGGACTCACCTTCAGGAGGACACATATTTCAGGTGTTACAGTATAACCTACACCCCCCCCACCCCCCGCCCCGCCACATCTTCCTTCTGACTAGCTACATGCCGCTCCAATTCACTGATCTGAAATCCAAACCACACACCCCTCAGTCCCCCTTGGCAGGGAGGTGGGCCGCAGGGGCAGAAGAGGAGGCTTAGCCCCCCTGCCCTCTGGCAAGGAGGTAACCCACTGGGGAAAAAATGCTGTGCTCACAGCGTTTGCTTCATTCAGCGTTGGGCAGATCTGGTCTTTTAGGCACTTCAATTTGTAATCTATGAAGTATTTCATCACATTCTCTTCTCTAGTGCTTCATTACTTTTCTGTACTGCCAAGAATTCTCTGTACAGCTGGCTTATTAGCACTAGTTACATTTTGCTTTCTTGCCATGGGACAGTGGGACTTAGCCAGATGAGTTTTCTTGAGTCTTGGTCCCAGTTCCTAAAATGTGCAAGTATTTTGGCAACTATATTTCTCTGGTGCTGAAAAAAAAACAAAAAACAAAAAACAAAGAAAGGGGGAGCTGGCTTTTTCAAGGGTTAACACAAGGAAATCGTAGAGCATAGCCACCTAAAAAGAAACCCCCAGAATGATGTGTTACAGCAATGAAGACACATCACTATGTTGTTGGAGGCTTTCCCTCTGTTCTCCCCAGGGACAGAGTGGCAAGGTTATCCAATTCCCTGCCATCATTCTTGATTTGGTGACAGTCACTCTATATCACTTTCAAAAAATTATGAATGAGAACTCAGGAATCTGATTCCATCCCCAGTCGCCTTTCCCAAGACAAAAGTTAAAGAGAACCCACTGCCTTTGATCCCTCTGGCCTGCCTCTAAGGCACACGCTTCCAAAACCCTGCTTATTTTAAAGTCCCAAATATGGCCCCTCTGCCATGTGTTTGTGTCAGGTAACAGCATCATGGAGGTAAAAAAAAAAAAAAAAAAAAAGCTATTACCTGGAGATGGGGTGCTTGATAAGTATCATCAATATCATAGCATGTTTTATGGCTTGAGAAGTCCTCACTGGACATCTGTCCCAAAACAAAAAAGGAAAAAAAAGAAACCAATCCCATTTACATTGCATCAAAAATAATAAAATATCTGGGACGCCTGGGTGGCTCAGTCGGTTAAGCAGCTGCCTTTGGCCTGGGTCATGATCCCGGGGTCCTGGGATCGAGTCCTGCATCAGGCTCCTTGCTCAGCAGGGAGCCTGCTTCTCCTTCTCTCACCCTCTGCTTGTGCTCTCTCTGTCAAATAAATAAAATCTTTAAAAATAATAATAATAAAAAATAAAATATCTTGGAATAAATTTAACCAAGGAGATAAAACTTCTGTATACTGAAAACTCTAAGACATTGATGAAAGAAACTGAAGAAAGCACAAATATGTCACGCTTATGGATTGGAAAAATTAATATTGTTAAAATGTCTATACTACCCAAAGCAATCCGCACAATGAATGCAATCCCTACCAAAATTCCAATGGCATTTTCACAGAAATAGAACAATCCTAAAATTTATGGAACCATTTAAGACCTCAAATAGTCAAAGCAATCTTGAAGAAAGAAGAAAGCTAGAGACATCACATTTCCTGACTTCAAACTATACTGCAAAACTATAGTAATCAAAACAGTATAGTACTGGCATAAAAACAGACACATACATCAATGGAACAGAACAGAGAGCCCAGAAACAAACCCACCAACGTAGGGTCAGTTAATTTACAACAAAGGAGACAAGAATATGCAATGGAGAAAGGACAGTCTCTCTAATCAATGGTGCTGGGAAAACTGGACAGCCCCATGCAAAAGAATGAAAGTTGACCACTTCCTTACACCATACACACAAATAAACTCAGAATGGATTAAAGTCCTTAATGTGAGACAGGAAACCATAAAACTCCTAGAAGAAAATATATGGGGTAAAGCTCCTTGACATCAGTCTTGGCAATGAGTTTTTGGATTTGACACCAAAGGCAAAGGCAACAAAAGCAAAAATAGCCAAGTAGAAAAAAAGAAAAAAACATCATTTCAACAATCAGGACTCAGGAATCTCAATTCCATATAAAAACTATTTGGGGAAGATGAATCTATCCCAGCCTGCTACTCTTCCTCTATCTTTTTTAACATCATAAAAGTCAGCAAGAGCGAATACTAAAGCAAGTTTTTCCCTCTAGAGCTGACCCTTCAGCTGCCCCCCACTTGCTCCCCCCTCCCCATCCTCCTTTGCATTTTCCAGCTCCACCTCAGTGGCAGCCGGCACTGAAAGCCAGAGGAACAGGGTTCTGTTAACACGGAGCAAAGACACTCAAAACCAGAAAGCAAAAAAGTCAGATTTTTCATTGTTCTCTTAGAAACACTGATTCTGTCTTCATAAAGAAAAGCCCAGCAGCAAAAGGTATTCTCCTGGTGGGGGCAGTGGTCACCTCTTTTTTGGTCATCTGTTTCTTCCCTCCATACACTCAGAACTTTTACAAGACACACAGTTTTTAACTTTTGGGTTGGTCAGGCTTTCTTACAGCTGGTCATGTTTGTGTTTGGATCCTGCTCTCTTCCCGAATGGATGACCCCCTCCCATAAACCTAACCAGGAAGCCCTGACTGCTTCCTTTGTTTGCCTTGACACGTATTTCCGATTTAGAGGGAGGGAGACTCCTTTAAAAAATAACAAATCTCAGCATATACAGGGAACATCACAAATAGGAAGGGACTCCTAGTGCAACCAACTTGCTGGCAGGTTATTGCCAACTAGTGAGAGGCCCCCATCAGACACGGGAGGAAATCAGGATGCTTTCATTAATAATGTATTTCAATATTAATCGATACTATTGCTAAAAGAGTAGATCTTAAAATTCATCACAAGGGAAAAAAATTGTAACAATGTGAGGTGATGAATCCTGACTAAACTTACTGAGATAATCATTTCACAATCTATACATATACCAAATAATTACAGTGTACATCTTAAACATATACAGTGTTATATGTATCTCAATAAAACTGGAAAAATATTGATCAGTGCTTTTATCCATGTCTGTCTATAGACAGTATGATTTTATTTTTAAGTCCCAGAAATATTTTATAGTTTTGCAAGTGAAAAGGTGCTGCTTACACATATTTGTAAACAAATTGGATTACTCATAGTAATCTGCCCTTACCCCTGCCCTTAGCAGAGAGGCTGCCTGCAGCACGGGCCTTTAGCTCTGAGTATCTGGAGAATGATTAAATAATGTGGGATAAATCTCACCGTGGCTCTCATATGCATGCTCACACACTCACTATTCTTTCTTGTTATTTTTTTTTAATTGAATAAAACGTAGTTTAGTTGTCCATTCTACTTTTAATGTTCGTATTGGTATGTTGTTAATACATAAAGCAGGCTTCAGGCCACACCACCACTCACTGACCAAGGGAAGGAAACGCCTGAAACAAAATCCTTCTAAATCCATTTCTGCTTTGGCTCCTGAGCTAGCTTTTTGAGTGTGAAGGACTCAGAGGCTGTGCTTGGCCCCACCTGGAGGAGCACATTCAGACAGCATTGAGGTCAGGCACACAGGCAACCTGCCTGCCCCCATCAGTTTATTTATTTTTTTAATATTTTATTTATTTATTTGAGAGACAGAGAGCGGCAGAGGGAGAAACAGACTCCCTGCTAAGCAGGGAGCCCGATGCAGGGCTCAATCCCAGGACTCCAGGATCATGACCTGAGCCGAAGGCAGCCACTTAACCGACTGAGCCACCCAGGCGCCCCTGCAGTAGTTTAGGGGCCTCACTGGATTCGGGAGAGTGACCAGAACTGGAGACAGTGAGGAAGGACAGATTAAAGATGCTTCCGGGGAAGCATTTCCAAATGTAGGTATCCCTTGTCATGTCCTATAGTTGGGAACAAGTCTCTTCAAGTCAGAAGATGCTCCAGCTTCAGGCAGCATCTGGTCTGAGGCACTAGAAGGATCTCCTGTGACACATGCAGACACACACAGGTACACACACACACACACACACAAGCATACTTCTGCACTCCTAAGAATTTTTCCAGGACTTGGCAGGTCATTTCTACTTTATTTTAATACCTGCAAATATTTCAGAGCTGAACACATTTGGGGAGAGATCTGTGCCCAGCTCCATGGTTTCCACCCTGTCATCCACCTCCTGATATTCCTCATTGCCCTCCAGACATCACATACTAAAGCTTCTATGCATCAATCTCTTGTATTAAATAATTTTTCATTTTTATTAATAAAAAAATCTGCTCATCAGAACCCCTGACTATAATCAGATAACATGTGGCTATAAATTCAACCTGAAGCAAAGAAACATTCTGTGTCAAGGTCAGCCGCCTCACTGGAGCAAAGGAAGGCTTCTCTTGCACCCTGAGCATCATCAGCGATAGGAGGTTCCCCCTCTCCCACCTTTAATGGGACGCAAGCTCTCAGGGACCCCAGGCCAGCCACTGGCCTCAACTAGCCACTTATTTCACAGACGAAGGACCTGAGTCCTTGAGGTAGAATCCTGCCCCTCCCGTGCTGGGACATCTGTGCCATTACAAGGTACAGGGTACCGGGGGCTGACATGAATATCTGGCTGATATTTAGCATTACAGTGTTTGCTTCCACCATCTCACTTTTGGAGATTTTCATTATGTGAATAGAAAGAGTAATTAGGAAAGGTCTACTTTTCTCCCATTTTGTTGTATTTTGTTTGCTTTTCAAGTCATTCTTTTTCAGCAGTTGGTGAACACATCTGCAAACTGCCATCGATCTTTGCCTTGGCTTCTTCCTGCTTGGGGACTTTAAATCCTAATGCGTAGCCCCTCTCCACGCCTTCTTTTCCACCAATAATTCTCATGGCTTTCTTAACTCTTACCTTTCAATAACAAGAAAACACAATCACGCCATTTCAAAAAGCCATAGGAGCCAGAATCCAAGCAGCCAAAATCCTCTCCGGGGAACAGGCCTTCTTGCCATGCACTCCCCAAATTGAGAGGTATGTCACGTGGAAAACATGAGACTATCCATGATGCACCGCCCCCTCAAAAAAGCCCTAGATTTCTTTACAAGAAGAATTTTGCCAGGAAGGGAGTCTGAGATGTTTGGAAATATACTGCAAATGGGAAGTGGAGAAACTGCATTCTAGAAAGCCCAGACAGGGTAAGTTTGGGTGGCTGAAGGCCAGGCTCTATGGCTCTCAGCAAGCTCCTCAACTTCCCTGTGCCTGGGTTTCTCCTCCATAAAGTGGGGTAATAGTGCAAGTGCCGAGCTGGCGAGGCTGAGGCGCTGGACAAGTCCAGCACAGTGAGCACTCAGGAGGCCCCCCACACTGTAGGGCTCATCGTGTGTGGCTGCATCCTCTCCCTTGTAAATTCATCACCACCCACACTCCTGACTTCCCACTGGCAGACTGTGCACCTGGGTTCTAAATCCTACCTTGAGAGCTTATAACAAAGTACAGCATTGGCCTTGGGACTTCATTCATTCAACAAACTCACCCATTGTTTATTTACTGAGCATCAACTAAGTGTAAGAGCCTGAGGGAGAGGCACCGGGATTCCTGGTCTTGGGCTCAGGGAGTTTGAGCTATAATTTCTCTTTTTTAAAAGATTTTATTTATTTGTCAGAGAGAGAGTGAGCACAAGCAGGGGGAGCAGGGGGAGCGGCAGGCAGAGGGAGAAGCAGTGAACAAGGAGCTCAACACGGGACTCGATCCCAGGACCCTGGGATCATGACCTGAGCCGAAGGCAGATGCTTAGGCTGAGCCACCCAGGCGCCCCTAGAACTGTAATTTCTCCCAGGGCTGAGTAAAGCCCTAGGTGAAGTGTGAACGACTAGTGTGAGTGACTAGCAGAAAGCTTCAGTCTCAGTGAGGTGAGCACCCACAAATCAAAGGGCTTCGCTTTGAGCAAGGAAGTCTGTGAATGTCCCAGTGTTTTTGCCAAGGCCCATCAGCTCCAAGGTGGGCACCATGCCACTCCTCCTCAGCGGCTGAGACAATGGTGAGGTGGGCAGTCGGGGCTCATGAAGCCCATCCCCATTGGGGAGAGGGAAGAGGGAGGGAGGGCTAGAACCGAGGCCAGGCCGGCTGTAGTCATGCGGAGGTGGGGGCTGCTGAGGGATGCTGTTTGGGCCACAGGTCCCGCAGGCAGAGGCTCCACAGGCTGGCCATGACCTCTGCCCAAGAGGTCTGTCCTTCTCCCATGGCAAGCTGCCCCCTCCCATGCTCACCGCCTGCGGTCCCGGGACAGGGCCTTGCCCAACGGTGACCACTGACACTGAAGAAATGGTGAAGGAGACACAATTCTAACAGTGAAAGCCTGGGGGTTCTGATGGCAACTCAGGCACCTGAGCTCCAGGGAGCAGAACACAGCAAGGGGGATTCGTCAGGTGACAGCATGCGCCAAGGGGGTTAGTGCCAGGGCGCTGGACAGAGTGGTGTGTGTGTGTGCACGTGCGTGATGGGCTGTGTGTGGTATATGAATGTGTGTGGTGTGTGTGTGCACATGTGTGTGATGGGCTGTGTGTGGTATGTGAATGTGTGTAGTGTGTGTGTGTGCACGTGTGTGATGGGCTGTGTGGTGTGTGTGTGTGGTGTGTGTGTGTGCATGTGCGTGATGGGCTGTGTGGTATGTGAATGTGTGTGTGCACATGTGTGTGATGGGCTGTGTGTGGTATGTGAATGTGTGTGGTGTGTGTGTGCACGTGTGTGATGGGCTGTGTGTGGTATGTGAATGTGTGGTGTGTGTGTGCACGTGTGTGATGGGCTGTGGTATGTGATTGTGGTGTGTGTGTGCACATGCGTGATGGGCTGTGTGTGGTATGTGAATGTGTGGTGTGTGTGTGCTCATGTGTGATGGGCTGTGTGGTGTGTGTGTGTGTGGTGTGTGTGTGCACGTGCGTGATGGGCTGTGTGTGGTATGTGAATGTGTGTGGTGTGTGTGTGTGGTGTGTGTGTGGGGTGTGTATATGTGTGGTATGGAGGAACATGGGAGGTCAACTCCTTTTTCCTGGAGAATCTTCTCTCTGCTTTAGGGGGGAGCTGACCTGAGTTATCCCAGGAAGCAGGAACAATCAGTCCACTCACCCAGATAGGGCCTCTTGGAAGGTATGTCACCACTGGGTCGAAAGCACATTCTCTAGTATGTCAAAGCCATTCTTGGCTAACAAGTTCTAGTTCTTTCTCCTGGATCCTGGAGTCTGTGTGGGCTTTTTCTGTGAAGCATTCTGATACCAAGTAAACTCTTAAAAATATATCAATTCATGTACAAAAATTGAGTCTCTAACAAAATCATCTGGGTCTACTGATAACTCTGACTGCTTACTCCATGGTGTGGGCACCACATTGCTGGGAAGCCTAGTGGGACACATGGCTACCATGTTGAGGGAGATGGAGGGCACTCACAGACTCAAGGGATGCCATGCTGAGGTAGGCTAGGAGCACTCACAGACTCAGGGATGTCATGTTGAGGTAGATGGGGAATACTCATAGACTCAGGGGATACTGTGTCCAGGTAGACTAGGAGTACTCACAGAGGCTCCTAAATGCTTCTGACCAGGGCCTGACATGGTCCAGCTCACAGCCTCTTCTAGCACTATCTCCTCCCTGGGAAGCTTTCCAGGGAGAATGAACTAAGTCTATCAATCAATTTTGCTCAAGCAGTGAAAATCCTGAGCAAAATCTCTGCCTGGCTCCTCATAAAAAAAAGAGTGAATGACTCTCTCCATGCTCTAGCACCCTAACCCACAAGAAGCTTTTTTTAAAGTCTCCATATTGTAACCACTTAATTACTCTTTACAAATCTCTGCAGGGATGAGGTATGAATCAGCCTCAGATCCCAGGCTGCAAGGGGAGGGCCTGGATAGCTTCACCTGTCTGCAGAGAGTGCGGCGCCATGAGAGGCCACTTCGGACCTCCGAGCTTCGGCAGTCAGGCCAGGCTGCCCTGTGCACTGTGCGGAGCTCCTGGTCCTCAATATAATGTCTGTCGAGTGCTTCTGAATGATGGTCACCTGGGACACTGTGGCCTCCCATCTATAAAACCAATCAGCCAAGTGGTTTCCTAACAAGCATTCAAGCCTCAGATATCTAGACGCAGAATTTTAATGATGGTCTTCTTTAAATAAGACTTGGTTTAAAAAATACAACTGTAGCCTCAGTGGGCAAGACCTCAGCACTGTGGCCTTTCCTGCACCGAGGTACAGAGGCTCCTTGGGCCGGTGCGTTCTTGTTAGCCTGGCAGGGCAGATCGCTGGCTGGCCTCCTCCTGATCTGGCCACACTGTCCTGCTGGGGTACCCGGTTCTTAGAGCCCCGGGGCCTTTTCTCCTGATCTAATAGAGTCAAATGCTGCATACCCACCAAAGGATTTTTAATACACGTCAGAACGTCTCTTGTGTCAGCAGAGCACAGAGAATATAACAAAGTGTAGACCCGGCGGCACTCCAGGGCCTTGGTTTCTCCATGGCCAGTGAAGGGTTGGAGGAGCTGGCCTTCAGGGTTCTCCCAGCAACCAGACACTGTATGAGTCCATGAGCAAGGCCTGGAAATGCCTGCTGTGTACACTGATTCTGAGTGAGCCACACTTTAAATACATGTCCCATCAACAAGACTAGTAACTATTAAATGCACAAAGTAACACATACATTTATAAAAGGGGGTTTCTCATCCTTTCCATGCAGGGCAGTGACAGAACCACAGTAGTGTTTGGGGGATCTCAACATGCAAAGGGCAACAGGCTCTTTGCCTTCAAGGCAACTAAAATCTAGGGAAGAAATAGGAGGTGAATACTTGAGAACTTCGAACAGTCTTGGAGTAAACAATACAGATGTTACAAGGGCAGACATTTTCATTGGCAAGTGAATGGGCAGGTTAGTGAGCATCACAGCTACTCAACGGAGGAAGAGATCATGACAAATTAGCGTGCTGGCCAGACAATTTACAGATGGAATGATTAGAGCTTGGAGCTCTGTTTTGTCTTGTTTCTTACCCCATAATACTCGCAAGGGAAATACGGCATCCTAGTTCTGTTCAGAGTCCCTGTACCACCACCCACTGAGCCCAGCTCTTGGACAGAGTGCTACCTTGCTGGGCTCCTTCCCCTCCTGCAGGCTGGGGGTCATCTACCTGCCTCCCACAGAGGTGTTAAAGATGCAGCAGAGCGAAGCTAGGGAACCATTCCAAAAGCTGGGGAAAGTGTGTGAGAAGAAGTCACTAGTTCTCACCCTATACAGGAGGCTCTCAACAACTGCTCCTATGTGAGGGTGGACAGATGGACCTAGAACACTGGCCTCACCCCTGACTTCACTACATTGAACTTACTGCAGCCCCCTGCTCTGCTCAGAAAGCTCAGAAAGCCACCTGCTGCACCCCTGCCACAGGCAGAGGAAACCAGAGACCACAGCTGCTCTCTGGGTGTTCCTTGAATGCCAGGTGGGCCACCTCCAGCAGACATATGTGCAGGGTCACTCTGGGGTGGGGGTGCAGACCCACGGGCCCCTTCCTGAATCCACCCCCTGCCACATCCCGAAGGGTGTCATTCATGGCCTGGGCCTGCTCCTGCACCCTCCTGTGCCCGCCACGCTGAAGCTGGCCTGAGCTCCATGGGGAGGACCCACCCCATCCAGTGATCTCTGTCTCCCCTACTGTGGCATCACCTGGCTCACAGCGTGACTGCCCCCTTCCTCAGCCACTTTCCAGGGCAGTAAAGATCTGCGTGATGTGGCACGGATTTCAGTCAATGGGCATAAAGACAACACAGACATGGCTTTCTCAGGCTGCATGGATGGAAACCCTCCATCTGTGAGGGATGCACACACAGCCACATGGACAGTCTGGGTAACCTGCATCTCTAAATAAAACAGGGAAGGAAGGAAGCACGAGGAGTTTGCCATGTGTGATTAGCAAAGGTAGGGTACGAAGGGGCTTCCTGCCCATGTAGCAGGGTCCTCACCTTGACTTGCTCAGCCGGGGTGGGGGCTCACCAGCACACAGTGTCAAAGGCCAGATAAAGACTTCTTACCGTCCCATACACTTCCACCTGAGTATCCCCCTTCCCTTTTACAAGTGTCTGCGGGCGTTGCCCTGCTTTCCAGCTTTTCGCTGGGGCTAGGAGGTGGCCGCATCCCCACCCCACACAGGGCAGGCAGGCAGGCACACATACGTGTCTAGGCCAGGGAAGATCCCTCCCAAAGCATTTTACTGCTCTGCTCCCACTACAGGGCAAACAAACAAAATGCCATCTTCACGACTGATGAGCACCCCTGCTACATGCTATTCAGCACAAGGTGAGGATGCACGCTTCCTGAGCCCAGAAACGGGATGATCACCTCCTCAACAGTGTCTTGTTCTACACTGCAGGGGTTCTCTCCCCCATCCACAGCACTCCAAATGAAAGGCTGCTCCCTGGGCTTGACTCCCAGATCTGTGTAACAGAGCAGAACATGTCAGGAGCCGGCATGGTGCCGCACCCGGCACTGTACAAGGCTGCTGGGTGTGCGTAAGCCATCCCAGGCCAAGTCCTTGTGTTGCTGCCCTCCTCCCTGTTCCCCGCCCTATGGAGGGCTGCAGGCGGCTTCTCCCACGTGCTTCCCTTGGCCCTAGATGACCCATCAGCCCTCATCCACCATCACCTCCTGTGGGTCAGCACTTTATGTGCAAGATGTCCCCGGACCCACTTCACAGATGACCATACTGAGCTCAGCAGTGACAGCACAGAGCTGGGACTAAGACCAGGTGTGCAGGTTGGGCGGCTGACACTCCCGCCACAGCCCTTCCCTGGCCCCTGAGCTCATGACAGCCAGCTCCATCTGCCCACCACCATTCAGACCTGGGTTGCTCTCTGTTCCCAGAGGGCGTGGACTTGGAACTGAGCCTCCTGGGAGCACCTAGGCCCCGAGCGCTGCCCTCACAGGCAGAGAGGTAACGGCCCCCGAGGCCCCACAGGGCAGCGTGAAGAGTAAAGGAACCGCCCTGTGAACTTCACAGCCTTAGACAATGTACGTGGTGATAGCAGGACACCCGCTCCCTTGCTTCCAGGGCTGCCCAGAACGCACCACAGAAGCTCTTCTCACTCTGACTCCCCCAACGACACAGCGCAGCTTATTTTTCCAGATTCTCAGCGAAGCGCAGGGCTCTGTGCTGCCCACACGCTCCCCAGAGCCCGTGGGGGGAACAGCAGAGCTGCCCTGTGGCACAGGCCCCACCACCCGGCTGCCCACCCTGCTCCTTTCCACCGCCGTAGCCTGGCTACAGCTTGCTCAGCATTCCCTCTCGTGCCCTGTGGCCCTGGGCATGTGGGTTGGCTCACCCACCAGCTGCCCATTCCTAAATTCCACCTGGGCACACAGCATGCTGACCCCCCACCTGGGTCCCTCAACGGGGCCCATGCAGCCCCCTGACCAGGGCCTCATGCCCCCTCATTCTCTGTGCCTGGCATCCTGGCCAAGGGTCAGCAGAGACCGTGCACCAGCCCTGGAGTTTAAGGTGACAGTTTGCATGGTTTTTCCACCAGGGAGAAGGCTAAGTGATGGGGTTGCAAAGCCTAGTTAGTGCACTGTGTGTTTATAAATAACCACCAGGAGAGTCACAGGAATGCCTTTACTCCCAAAAATCTGCGGAGAATTTAGAATGAAAAGACCCTAAAGAACCCCTCAGCTCTCAAAAAGGGTCAATATCACAAGCATCTCTCTACCAAAAACACCACATGCAGGGTATCATTGGGGAAGGATCTCTCTGGCTGAGGGATATGGGGGTGGGGGAGAGAATAAAGCAGAGAAAGCTCTTAAGGTGCCCAAGAACATGGGTGCCTTAGCCTGAGTCCCTGCTCCTCGTGACATATCACAAGCAGGGTTTGGACAACTGGCCACGGCCCTTAGTCCCTCAGCCTGGACCCTGCCCAAATGCTAGAAGCTCAAAGAACCAGGCACGTGGCCCTGCCAGAGACATGGAAGGGAGCCCCATTTTGCCACACAGCCCCCTCCATAGGTGTCTCTTTGAAGCCTCCACGTAGCAAAACTGAAATGAACAAAACCAAAGGAAAAATTCTTCTGTAGGCAGGGAGAACAAGTATAGAATTCATTATATTTTAATTTAGCTCAGATTCTCCTCTCTGCCACCAACTTCTCCTATATAAAGTGCCTCTGAAACATGGTAACTGCAGGGCATTGTGAGAAAAAGTGCCCTGCCAACAAGCTCTCCGGATATTGACAGCAGGTGTGTATTAGAAACCAGGTGATGAAGTCACACGAAAACCAGATCCCCTGCGAACCCAAAGCTATCTCTCCCTTCTGAAAGCTGCCTTCACCCAAAGGTGGATGCAGAGCCATCCTCCCTTGGTCACCAGGTAGAGAGGGCATGGTTGGCATCTGATGGACAGACTCAGGGAGAGCAGTGAACTAAAGACAGTCTCTCTGCAGTTCGTTCTTAAAGGCAAAACCCTGACCACAGAATGTTCTGGTTGAATACAGCACAGTCAATTAGCTCCATCAGGGCAGCTTCCCACAGGCAGTCAGGGCTCAGATGCTTTCCCCACACCCCAGGTCCCCTGCCGGTGCCCAGTCCAAGCCACCAAGCCTGGGCGTGTGCCTACTCTGACCTGGGAGCACCCGCAGTAAGAGTGGCAAGCAGCAGAGCAGGATGCTGGTTTAAAGCACTGTGTGCAGTTTTGCATTCAAACAAACCAGAACCTTCTGATAGTCACAGCTCAGCCACCACAGCTTAGACAGAGGAGGGTTCCCAGAGACAGGAGGCAACCAGCCACATCAGAACAGGATCAAACAGGAGCAGCAAACAGGGTCTGCTCTACATCCAACATAGGAAACCAGGCTATGGGACTCGCCATGTCTGCAGAGACGCTGGTCACCTGTTGTGGACGCGACGGCCGGTGAGGACTGGACTTGGTGACACCATGCCTGCATCTCTTAGCAACACACTGCCCTTGCCACTCCTCACAGTCAGCATGGTCTTGACAGGAGGGAGCTGAGGGCAGGAGCAAGCCTCCCCCACGCCCCAGAGAGAACAGAAAGCCTTTGGGCTCTCAGTTTCCAGACACTGTCACTGAAACCCTAGCTCACTAGATTCAGCAGTCCTCAACTCATCAGCTTCTTGCTCTTGAAAATGTGGGCACAATCTCCTCACTGGTTGCCATACTGACCAGTCCCATTAGGATCCCCTCAGTAAATATTCATTTCACCTCCTACAAGGGACTTCTAGAAATCCTGACACTAGGCATGAATTTCTAGGGGTTACTAAGGTAAATTTATTCTTATATAAGTATAGATTGATGGGCTAAAAGATCTTACTGGCCAGCAGCTCCGTGGGCCAAGTGAGCACCAGGGTCTTTCCCTTTCCTTGAATTTGAAAGTCTTGATAAGGAGCCCGTTTCCCAAGGGCAAGGAGATTCCTGGGCAGTCCAGGGAGGGCAGGGCTGCCTGAACCAGCAAAAGAGAAAGTGCTCGTGTGTGTGTGTGTGTGTGCGCGCGTGCATGCATGTGTGCACAGGGTGTGGTACCAACCAAAGAGGGAAAAGCCTCCCAAAATAGCTGGCACAAAAGCCAAGCTGACGGGCCTGGGGACAGCCCGGAAGCAGCATGTTGGTGTTTAGGGGGACTCATCTGGGAAGATGGGTTTGCAATAAAGTCTCCACCTGAACTGCATTATTTGTTTCTGTTACATAAAACATATATTCTTAGCCTCGGTTTCTGCACTTGGGTCCCTTGCTTTTTTTGGAAACTGAGACAGAGGAAGCTCTAGCTGGGTAGTTCAGGAAATGGATAATGTGCCAGGAGCTCTCGTAGAGTACACACCAAGGCACGGAGAAGGAGAGAGAACCTTCTTTATGAAGCTGGTGGCAGGCAGAGCCATCCTGGCCCAGAGCAGCCAAGGAGGAAGGTGATGCTGGCTTTGCCCCCCCCACCCCCGCAGACCTCCTCGGCCCAGACGGGGGCCGGCCCCGCCCCTCCCCGCAGGCACCACACAGACACCGGGCAGCTGCCAGGACAGGGAGACCACGAGGCCGCTTCCTTTCTTTCTTTTCCTTCAGCCCACAGAGTTTAAAAGCAGAACAGTTGATTTATTATTTCCTGGTCCCATATTGGACTGAATGGCTTGATTTAGCCTCTCCCAAGAGGACTGATCTTTGTGCCCGCATGGGCCTGCGAAGCTCCTGGCCCGATGGGCACTGTTCTGGGGCGTGACGTGAACAGGGGCTTGAGAGGGGACAAGAGGGATTCTGGTAGCATTGGGGCACGTTCTGAGTGGATTCTGAGTGGATTCAGCAGCTTCCCAGCTGAGAGGAGCTGCTGGCTCCCGCAAGGCTCCACCCACCTCCCTTCGTGAATACACGCAAAATACAAAAATACGGTCAGAGGCTGGCGGCTGGTCTCCTGGGCAAGGGGACGCAGGAGAGGCCACTGTCTATCACTGGCATGTAAGGGACCTTGAAATAAAATCCTCCTTTGCTGTTCTCGCCAGTGGCTCACTCATCAATAGCTTGAAGTTTTCCCTTTCACTGAGTAAAACTTAACTCCAGCCAGAGAAAACAAGAAAAAAAAAAAGATTTAGGAAATAAAACTGAGGCCATAAAGACTAGGAAGAAAAGCAACAACAAAAACTATGACACAAGCCTCTAAGCAAATTCTCCAAAAGCTCTCAAAGTCCCAGCACCCCCAGATCAGAGGGGGACCCTCCCCCAGGATATACCCGGAAGTATATGTGCTTCAGGCACTTCCCTGTGTCACTAAGGGAGCAATGCCTCCACATTTAAGTAAGTCATAAGCCTGAGCCACTGAAGTTCCTTCCAGGGATGACAGTGCATTGTCTGCATCCCTAATGAGATTAAAATCACCTTCCATTGGCATGTCAGATCCCCTTCGGAGCTCCGCTCGGGACAACTGCAACAGCCCCAGCCTCCCAGCAGCCTGGAACTATGCTGAGCCAGCACCAGGAGCACAATGGGCTCTGTGGAACTGGCAGTCTCTTCAGACTGTGACGTCAACCTACTTTCTCATTCTCAATGCAGGGAACGTGCACTGAGGAAGCCGGCACCCTGCAAAGGCACTGAGGCCAGGGCAGCACCAGCACCACCCTGGGTCTCTCCTGATGGAGTTCATCGGCTTGGGAGGAAGCCGGGAGGAAACACTATGTGCTCACACTTGTGACGAGGAAAGAGGGTACACAGAGCACAAGCACACACAGCAAATCTTCCTCACAGTGAAGGGTAAGCCATCGGCTGCAGCAAGAAAACAGAGATGTACTCCCCCTTCCCACCGCACTGTGCCTTGATTCACTGGCCAGGAGCAGGGATAATGAAAGAGGCAAAAAGAAAAGCCAATTTAGCTGGTTTATTTCTCTGAAAACCTCTGCTTATTAAAAGCACAAACAGGGGCGCCTGGTTGGCTCAGTTGTTAAGCGTCTGCCTTCGGCTCAGGTCATGATCCCAGGGTCCTGGGATCGAGTCCCACATCGGGCTCCCTGCTCTGCGGGGAGCCTGCTTCTCCCTCTCCCACTCCCCCTGCTTGTGTTCCCTCTCTCGCTGTGTCTCTGTCAAATAAATAAATAAAATCTTTAAAAAAAAAAAAGCACAAACAATAGGCAGCTTGTTCCATGTTGTTATGTTCATTAAATCAGGAAGACACGCCCCAGCTGGGATTCTGGCCCCAGCCATGGACAGTACTTACTGGAAGCTACTATGAGGGTCTTTTACCTTTCCTCTGACAAATAGTTTCTTTGCTTAAAAGGACTCAGAGGGGCGCCTTGGTGGCTCAGCAGGTTGAGTGATCTCAGGGTCGTTAAATTGAGTCCCATGTGTCCTGCGTCGGGCTCCACACTTAGTGCAGAGTCTGCTTGGGACTCTCTCCCTCTCCCTCTGCCCCTTCCCCTGTTCTCTCTCTCTCTAAAATAAATAAATAAATCTTTTCTAAAAAAATGACTTAGAAAGTTGTCTCCAACAGTTCTTACAAGTTGCCCAAATCCTTAGGTGCATCTCATTTGACATTTTGTATCTGTAGAGGTTATGGCATCTCTGGTAAGAACTGTCAAGGTTATTTTGATAGAGTTATTTGCTAATTTTGTATTTTTTGTAACTGAAGATTTCTAGTTAGTTGACCGATACAAACCCTGTCTGATTCTAAATGTGTTCACAGCCTCATAGATCTTTATACTGATTTGAAAAATGAAAACAGCCCGGAGATTCATTGCCATCGGCAAACTTACAAAATTAAGTATGTCCAAGGCTCTCTGTTCTTAGAGTAGCTTTGCCAACTTGCATTTAATAAATGAGCAGCTGCCTACTGGGATCCTGGTGTGGGGAACTCACTGAGAATGCGCCATTCTGTGGCCTCAACGGGCTGCCTACATCTGCCAAGGAAAGAAAAAGCCCGCACATGAAGAAAGAGCCACATGCGTGCATGCGCGCACACACACACACAACAGCACAGCCCCATCGGCCTCTCCTTTAGCCCTGTGAAGACTGTGAGCTAGTTTGTCTCCTCGGAGGGAACCCCACTCTCCTGTTCAGGTAGCAACTCCAACTCAGGGTCAAAACTGCCATCTCGGCTCTGATGGAAATGATACTTACAGAGCCCTTCGTGGATGTTCGGCATCCCTTCTGGAGCACTTTCCAGGATTTTGAGACCAGAATGGGGCATGTGGTTAGTGCTACCTGCCTGGGCCTGCCCATGAGAAGAAGGACATAGGGAGAAAATACTGCCCTGAAGAGGCAGTGTCTCCCAACCCCAGGGGAGACCAACTCCATCCGCTGAAGTCGAATGGCCCTGGACCCCTGCTATGTACCTGGAAAGTCCCGGAAATCTAAGCTTCCGTCATAGAAGAGGCTCTATCTCATGGGAGAGGCAGCACACACACAATCACACACCAGGTGGGGGAACTGCTGAGCTAGGGAGCCACAAAACCCAGAAGAAAAAAGACAAGGAAATTGACTGTTGGCCTGGCCTTCTTCTCATGGGGTCGAGGGAACAGGTCATGACTTCTCTACCTGCGCCCTCACGCATTAATCAATGTTTGAGATGTGCTAAACATAGGTGTGCTTTAGAGCAATGTCAGGTGCAAAGCTGAGCAAGGCGAGTGGCATTTACATGCCACACATCATGCACAGTTGTAAGTGTTTGACACTATTAATTCATTTAACCCACTCAATAGCCCACTGAGGAAGGAACCACCACACTGTACAGATGAGGGAACTGAAGCACAGAAAGGGCCAAGTAACCTCCCCTGGATTATGTGAGTAGAAAGCTGGCACTGGCCCTTGGCTCTGTGCTCTATATCATTATGCTGCTATGTGTTAAAAATTAGAAAAACAGATCAGTTGTCTCAGGTCAGAGGTATGAGGGTCTACAGTGCAGGTAGGGAAGGCTACAAAATGTAAGCAGAAGAAAAATTGTACTTCCTTCACGTTTTCTATTAAGTACCTTTGTTGGGAGGGTAGGGGAGGAAGTCATGTTGGCTGCCACTTGCCCAGGAACATTCTTGTCCAAGTCAGAAAAAGCAACCCTTTCTCAAGACAAATCTAGGATAACTGGAATGTGAGTAGTTGCCCCCACCACCACCCCTGAGTTGTGCAATGCACATCTCAAAAAGAATCCCTGGGGCGCCTGGGTGGCTCAGTTGGTTAAGCGACTGCCTTCAGCTCAGGTCATGATCCTGGAGTCCCTGGATCGAGTCCCGCATCGGGAGTCTGCTTCTCCCTCTCCCACTCCCCCTGCTTGTGTTCCCTCTCTCGCTGTGTCTTTCTCTGTCAAATAAATAAATAAAATCTTTAAAAAAAAAAAAAAAAATCCCTGTACCCTGTCACCTCCCAACACTCACCCCATGCCCCAGGCAACCAGTAGTTTACTTTCTGTCTCTATAGGTTTATCTATTCCAGACAAACAGGAAAATATAATACACAGTTTTCTGCAACTGGTTTCTTTCACTTAGCATAGTTTTATATGTCCTTTTGGTCCATGCTATATTTCACAATTAAAATTTTAAATTTCTAATTAAATTCTAATTTTAAAATTTTAATTAGAATTTTAATTTTTACCTGTGAGGAATAATGAAAAGCTCAGTTTGCTAATTTGAAAAATAAAAGTACACCAAGAAGGGCAGGTTTGAGGAAGCATTGCCTAGGCAGCTGGTCTGTCAGAATGGAGAATGGAAGAGCTGGGGTGCTCATGCACATGTTTACAAAGGGAAGGGGTCACCAGGCACAGCTGGGAAGAGCTCCTGTGGAGAGAACCAGGACAGGCAATCCTGAAGCATGACTGTCCGGCATCTTTCTAGTCAGGAAGAGGCTTGTTCTTCACAGGCCCAATCCTAGTGCTGACCCCCCCAGAAGTGTCCCTGTCATTGGAAGGGGCGGGGCGGTGACATGCGGGGTGGTGAGCCGCAGGGGTCATCTGGGAGCTCAGTGTGCCCTGCAAGAACACTGGCTAGTTACTTAGGGAGCATACTTACTTGGAAACTCAGGGCGGGTGTGGGAGGGGGCTATGGAGTTACAGAGGGAGGAAGCTTCTGGAGCTCTCCAAAGCCCCTGGCTACTGGGAATGAAAGGAACAACCTCAACACTTAATCTGTGTGCACCTGTAATTGGTGTAACCTCAATTTGCTCTTTATCCCACTGCTCACTCGGCCCCTGCAAATCCAAATCCAAGGCTGTGTCTCTGAATAGTAACCCTAGACTCACGGGATTTCAGCCCTCCCATCCCCAATATGGGAAAATGAAAAAGTAAAGCAGTACTATGGTTGAATGTAGCTGTGATTCCAGGTAATGTGTCACATCATCTGAAGCAGTGGGAAGTCTAACTAGAGAGAAACCAACCAACTGCCTATAACCAGGTCCTCCTCGGCCACTGAGGACCCTTCCTCACACACAGTCTTGCGGCAGCATTCCCCTGGAGCCAGAAGTCAGTGGGGTGGGGACGCCCGCCTGACACCAGTGTCCTCTCCCTCAAGCAGGTGTCACACACACGCATCACGTGTGTGGAGAACAGGCCTCCCGGCACGGCTCACACCCAAAATCTGAGCTGGGAGGCCAGAGCCCGGGGCGCACGTCCACAGCTCCCCCCAGAACAAAGGAGGCACTTCAGGTGTGCCTGTTGCCTCCACTCCCACACCCCACTGCCTCCCCGGTCATCGATGCAAAGGCACCCAGCTTCAAGACAAGCCCAAGTAATGCCACCAGTCACGTTAACGCCACTCAACACCAGGTGAGACCGTTGCAGCCTGATGTACCAGCTGCTGGGGGGGCAAGTAGCAGCCACCCTCCTAGGCATGGTATTCTTCAGTCTACTTCCACCTCACATCACCCAGCAAAGTAGGCTTCGTCTCACTTGACAGATGAGGAAACAGAAGCTCAAGGAAGTAAAGCAGCTGGCCCCGTGTCGTCGCAGTCCTAGGGAGAAAACGGATTTGAATCCAGGCATCCTGATTTCAAAAATTGCTTCACCGCACTTTTTGTGAATGAGCCACTTTGAATCAGCAACTTTCATTACAGGGACATATTTTTTGGTTCCCTCAAAGGATTTCCTGAGTCCAGTAGGTAATGCCCAGGATTGGGTTAGGTGTTCTAGATTCCAAGTCCAAGACTCCTCAACCTCAGGGAATTTACAAACTCCATAAAAGATGTGACAGTCCCATTAACAACTTCAACGGGAAAGCCTGAAGGTCAAGGGATTACAGCAAAAACAATGATTTACAATGAATTTCCTGAGTTGGAATTATTAGGGTCTTTATTGTGGCCAACTTCTGAAGAAAATCTTAATGAATCTGGTCTCCGTTCAAGAGCTAAAAAGCAAGCATGAAAAAACATGAAGATAATTTATAGATACTTTTAAATTTGTCTTCTTCAAAGCCCTATTTCCTATAATAACAAGTCAGTTCAGAAGTGTGGCTTGTCCAAGGAAAATAAAAATTAATTGACTTTTAATTTCCAGTTGACACTTAGAAAGGAAAACTACCAATTTACATGAGAAGAACGATGTGCAGGTTATTTTGGCAGACTCACATCCAGACTAAAGTGACCACAAGGAAACCAAAATCACATCTGAGCACCAAGAGGGGAGTCAAGTGGCAGTGGAGGCCAATGCTGGCCCTCAGCTGAGGACAGAAAAAAGTGACCGCAGGCATGGGCCTCACTCTGACCATGGCTCTGCTCCTGCCTTTGTGTCTGAAAACCTCAGAGCAGCAACCAGCTGACCCTGAGAGAGACGGGCTCTGTGGTGCTACAGGAGTGTGAAGACCGTGGCTCAAGCACACAGCTGCACCCAGGCCATGGGGGCTTTTGGCAAGAGGCACCAGAGCCCCTCCTTCCCGTCTGCTGACAGCTGGGCAGACAAGTACCCTGGCAGTGGGTCCCTCAGCAGACGGCTGCCCAGAACAACGCAACTGAACATTTCAACGGGGGTGCCATCTAACAGCAAGGACAGCAAGAATCATGCTCTCATCTCCTTAGCGACACCAGGCACCAAGGGCAAGCCCAAGGCCGACTGCTTCTTTCTACCTGTGTGTCCACACCATAAGGGATGAGACCCCATCCATGACAGCGGTGCAGGCTGCAGGGGGAAGATGTGTGAAACCTCACCTGGCTTTCGCAGGGAGGGCTGTTCTCAGCACTGACACCCATCCTCCTCCCCCAGGAGGCCAGTGGCAGGGAGGGACCTGTCCCGAGCCACAGGCTGTTTCAAAGGCCTGGGCCTGTCTTTGACTCCAGGTTCTTGAGGCTGTGATTTTAGGGCTGCAGATAAAACCATCCCCTGATTTGCTCCCTGCATCTACCTAACAGAAATTCTCGGGGCGCCTGGGTGGCTCAGTTGGTTAAGCAACTGCCTTCGGCTCAGGTCATGATCCTGGAGTCCCGGGATCGAGTCCCGCATCGGGCTCCCTGCTCGGTGGGGGGTCTGCTTCTCCCTCTGACCCTCTTCCCTCTCGTGCTCTCTGTCTCTCATTCTCTCTCTCTCAAATAAATAAATAAATAAATAAGAAATTCTGATAACATCTTCTCTATCTGGTATTTTGGGGTTTTCCTCATTCTGCCAGCTTATTCCTAAAGGAACTAGTAGGTAGAACAGCTTTCATCTTAAAAACATAGTTCCACACAGCTTAGGGCCCTATAAATTTAATCTCTAATCTCACATTTGGCATTTGTTTTGGGGTATTTCCAACACATCAGGAAGACAGAATTGCATTCATGGATGGAAATAAGTACCAATGACTTTGCCTAAAGACTTAATATAGCATTTATTTTCTTAATACTACCAGAAGTTTATATATTACAACAAATCAGCTGTATGCCGCTTTGCTGAGCCACTCCTAAATGCAAAATGTGCACATTTTCCCGAGAAAGCTTTTGCATAATGCTCTGTTATGATTCATGTATGCTTCTTAAATGTTTTATGCCCCCTTACATTTTATCTCTAGCTCAGATTAGAATCTATTGTTTTGCAGTCATAAATAGTATATCCTTCAAACTGTACAAGGAAAAGAGAAAAATAGCTAAAGAGGATTCACTAAATTTTCAGTTCAAGGAAACTATTGTTTCCATCAGAATTACAGGCAAACTAGGACCAACAGAACAGAAAATAATGACTCTCCAGTTATTCACTGCAGTGTTTAATGAAACAGAAGCGTTTGTATATGAACAAATGAGGTGGGCAAGGGGGAACAGAAATACTAATCACCCACGGCTGTTATGCCGCATAGGTACTTGGTACTGATTCAACTGCAGTTGCAATGCTTCACTCACTTGCTCACTCATCTATTAGCTCATTCACTCACCCATCCACTCACTCACTCACTCGCTCATTCACCCATCCACTCACTCTCGCACTCATCCACCCACTAATTCACCCACTCACTCGCTCACTCACCCATCCACTCACTCACGCACTCATCCACCCACTAATTCACCCACTCACTTACTCACTCACCCATTCACTCACTCATTCATCCGTCCATTCACTCATTCATCCATCCACTCACTCAACCATCCACTTACTCACCCATCCACTCACTCACTAATTCACTCATTCACCCACTCATTCACTCACTCACCCACTCACTCATTCATTCATCCATCCACTCACTCACTCATGCACCCACTCATTCACTCACTTACCCACTCACTCACCCATCCACTCACTCACTCATCCATCCACTTACTCACTCACCCATCCACTCCCTTGACCATCCATTTACTCACTCATCCATCTACTCACTCACTCATCTATCCACTCCCTTGTCCATCCACTCACTCACTCATCCATTCACTCACTCATCTATCCACTCCATTGCCCATCCACTCACTCACCCATCCATCCACTCACTCACTCACCCATCCACTCCCTTGACCATCCACTCACTCACTCATCCATCTACTCACTTACTCATCTATCCACTCCCTTGTCCATCCACTCACTCACTCATCCACTCACTCACTCATCTATCCACTCCATTGCCCATCCACTCACTCACTCATCCATCCACTCACTCACTCATCCATCCATTCACTCACTCATCTATCCACGCCCTTGCCCATTCACGCACTCACTCAACCATCCACCCACTCACTCACCCATCAACTCACTCATCTGTCCACTCCCTTGCCCATTCACTCACTCACTCATCCATTCACCCACTCACTCATCCATCCACTCACTCATCTGTCCACTCCCTTGCCCATTCACATTCACTCAACCATCCACTCACTCACTTGTTCATTTATATATTCAATCACTCATGATTTACTCACTTATTCATCCATTCACGCACTCACTCACTCACTCATTTATTCTCATATGCATTCACTCATCCATTCAACATCTCTCAAATATCTGGTAGGTTCATTGAACTGTGACAGGCTAAGTTTCATAGGCAAGATAAAGATGGAAAAGATATAGTCACTGCCCCCAAGTGGTCTGTAGTCTAGTAAGGAGTCAGGCACACTTGACTATAACACAATGAACAATTAAAAAAAATTTCACATGAAAAGTTATAAACAAGAGCTATGGGAACACAGAAGGGCAATTAATTCCAACCAAGTTCACTGCTGGAACCTGAGCTAAGTTTAATGGAGGAGATGACATTTAAATTAGCTCCTTACAAATAAGTATGATTTTGTTCTGAAAAGTGGGGCAACAGAAAGGATGTAGCAAGCTCATCACACATCCTAGTTCCTTAATTCAGTTCCTGTGTGCTTCTCCCTTCTCCCTCCCACTGGGACCATCTTTATGAAAGTGCAACACGCAATGATCACTCTTTGTGTCCTTATCTCACTCTGTCACATGGGACCACTCTTTCCTTCCTAGCTACATTCCTCTCCTGGCTGGAATAACTCCACCTCCTCCTGGCTTTTCTCTTGCTCCAGTGGCTGCTTCCTTAGTCCCCTTCCACACCAACTGTTGGTATTTTACCCCTCTCTCTAGTGACTCTCCAGTCCCATGGCTTTAGACACCATCTCTGTGAAAGATGACAATACAAGATATAGCACAAACAGGAGACTGAGAGTGAAAAATGGATCCTTTAACATTGATGTTGGGACAACAGGACTGTCCTGGAAAAACAGGATCATGTTATCACTCTTTCTGAATGCCATGGACCAATTCCAACAACCCATGTCTTTAGCTTGTATAACCCATTGACTATTTGACATCTCTCCTTTGATGTATAACAGGTACCTCAAATTTCACAAGTTCCAATTAGAAATTTTTATACTCCCTTTGGATATTTAGCAGTCTTTTCAGCTTTGGTAAATAATATTAATAGCCATCCAGTTGCTGAAGCCAAAACTCTAGGAGTTATCCTTGATTCACCTCTCCCTCATGCCAAACATCCAATGTGTCAACAAGACCTGTTGATCATTCTTCCAAACAAATCCTATGTCTGTCCACTTATTTTCATCTCTACTACTACAACCTAGTCTAAATCATCATAATTTCTTTCCTATGTTATTGCAATCACCTATATCTGGTCATCTGCTTTCAAACTTGTCTACCTCAATCTTTTCCCTGAGCAGCAGTGAGCAAGATCTTTCTAGAGCAAACCCGATCAAGCATTGCTCTGATTAAAGCCTTTCAGTGACTTCCCAGTACACTGAGAAAAAGATTCAAACTCCTTCCCTGGACTGTGCAACCATTCAGGCTGCTGTGTGGTTTTTGAAAATGCCAAGGTCATTCTCACCTTGGCACCAGGTGTCCCCACTCCCAATCTTTGATCTTTGCTTGGCTGCCTCCTTGTCATCACTCATATCTTCAGATATTGGCTGAGACAGCATCTCTTCAAGGATGTTCCCCAACCACCAAACATGAAAATTACCATTTTGCCATTCTCCACTCTCCACTCTCCTTTCCTATAGTGTTAACTATCTGCATGTTGCCTGCCCCATGTCTGGTTTTTTCTCTTTTTTTACTATTCATGTATAATTAACATACAGTGTTATATTAGTTTCAGGTGTACAATATAGCGATTCAACAATTCTGTACATTATTCAGTGCTCAATAGGGTACTCTTAATCCTCTTTACCTATTTAATCCATCCCCCCACCCACACCCCCTCTGGTAACCACCAACTTGTTCTGAGTCTGTTTTTTGGTTTGTCTCTCCATTGTTTGTTTTGTTTCTTAAATTCCACATATGAGTGAAATAATATGGTGTTTGCCTTTGATGGACTTATTTCACTTAGCATTATACCCTCTAGATCCAACCATGTTGTGCAAATGGCAAGATTTCATTTTTTTTTTGACTAAATAATATTCCTCTGTGTGTATGTACATATATATCACATCTTCTTTATCCATTCATCTATCAGTGGACGCTTGGGCTGCTTCCATATTTTGGCTATTCTAGATAATGCTGCTATAAACATAGGAGTGCAGATATCCTTGCAAATTAGTGCTTTCATTTTCTTTGGGTGGAATTGCTGAATCATATGGTAATTCTATTTTAATTTTTTGAGAAAACTGCACACTGTTTTCCACAGTGGCTGCACCAATTTGCATTACTACCACAAGGGTTCCTTTTTCTATACATCCTCAACAATTGTTATTTCTTGTGTTTTTTAATTTTGGTCATTCTGACAGGCGTGGTTTTAATTTGAATTTCCCTGATGACTAGTAATGCTGGGAATCTTTTCATATGTCTGTTGACCATCTGTATGTCTTCTTTGGAAAAATGTCAATTCGGGTCATCTGCCCATTTTTTTAATTGGATTATTTGGGTTTCTTGTGTTGACTTGTGTAAGTTCTTTATATGTTTTGGATATATTGGATATATCATTTGCAAATTGGATATATCATTCGCAAATATCTTCTCCCATTCAGGAGGCTGCCTTTTTTTTGTTGATGGTTCCCTTCACTATGAAGAATAATCCTAAAATTTGTAAGCTCCTGAATAGCCAATGCAGTCTTATTTTTTAAATTTTATTTTATTATGTTATGTTAGTCACCATACATCACTAGTTTTCGATGCAGTGATCCACAATTCATTGTTTTCATACAACACCCAGTGCTCCATGCAGTACATGCCCTCCTTAATACCCATCACCGGGTTAACCCATCCCCCCACCCCTCTCCCCTCTAAAACCTTCAGTTTGTTAAACCATGAGAGACTATGGCCTCTGAGAAACACACTGAGGGTTTTAGCCAATGCAGTCTTGAAAAAGAAGAACGAAGTGGGAGGTATCACAATCCCAGATTTCAAGATATACTACAAAGCTGTAGTACTCAAAATAGTATGGTACTGGCACAAAAATAGACACAGAGATCAATGGAACAGAATAGAGAACCCAGAAATAAACCCATGCTTATGTGGTCAATTAATCTATGATAAAGGAAGGAGGAAAGACTATACAATTGGGGGAAATGATAATCTCTTCAACAAATGGTGCTGGGGAAACTAGACAGCCATATGCAGAAGAATAAAACTGGACCACCTTCTTTCACCATACACAAAAATAAACTCAAAATGGATTAAAGACCTAAATGTGAGACCTGAAACCATAAAAATCCCAGAAGAGAGCACAGGCAGTAACCTGTCTTCAGCTGTAGACACATTTTCCTAGACATGTCTCCTCTGACAAGGGAAACAAAAAAAGAAAATTAAACTACTGGGACTACACCAAAATAAAAAGCTTCCCCACATCTGTTCTTTTTTTAAATTAATATTTCATGTTTGTCAACCTGCCCCACCCCCTGGAATGTAAACTCTGTGAGAATAGGGGCATCCTCTTTGTGGTTCACCAGTAAGTGCATGGGGTAACAACAGTACCCAGCAGGGCCTGGTACATGTTGGTAAGTGGACGAATGGAAAGACACAGAGCAAAACAGAGCTCAGAGGTTCCAAGTGCACTGCAGGAGCCACGAGGAGCCAGGATGGGCATCTGACACCAGCTCCACCCACACACTGAGAGTCCCATCAGCTTCCAGGGATGGCCCTGGGCCTCTGGGCCTGCAGTCCCTAACTACCACTGCGCTCATGCATCCCCAAGAAGCTCTGTCAACCCTCACTAGGCACCTGTAGGATGCGAGAGCCTTCTTCCAAATATTCTGCCTAAAATATAATGTCTCACCTCTTCTTCCATGGTTGTAGCTTGGCTCTGATGGGCTAAACTTGGCCATCATCATACAGGAATACAAACGGTCCACATTCTCCTTGTCCCAAATCTTGACACTGTGAACCCAATTTCTCCAGTAGGCCCAGACACCAAGAATCCCAGAACCATAAGTCAGGAAAGTCTGACCCAGCCTCACACAGAGGACAGGATTCCCTTTGGCTGCAATTCCTGATTCCCTAATGCTGTCCTGTAAAGCTTTCTGATGCCTGTTCCCTTTCTGAGAGCAGACAATGTGAAGCAGAGAGGAAGCCCCTACTGACCTCTATGAGCCATAGAGTCAGGGTCACAATTTCCTCCACATGTACTGCATCCCTGTCTGAGGACGTCCATGGTGAAAGAAGAGGAGTCCCCAGGTTTGTCCTCAAAGACTGAGCAACAGAGCAGGGAACAGGGGCCTGAGAAACATGTCCTAACTGCCTGCCCAAGCAGGCCCCTGGTGTGGATTATACAGTTTCTTCTTCATTATAAGGGAGGCACAATGCCAGGGAGTGAAGCTGAGACAGGGGGTCTATTTGGGTTGATCAAATGCCCAGCTAGACCAGCACCAAGGCCAGGCAGTCAGTGCAGAAACATATTTCCTCACTCAGACTTATTTTCACTCACTACTGTTTTCCCAGTGCCTGGTACTGGCAATCTGTTGGTCTGGTGGCATTCGTGACATCCAAGGGTCAGGGCCTCAGAGACTGACACACACCACATGTGTGATACCCCACCCCAATACAGTGAGACACCAGGTAGGAGAAGGGTTCTCAGCCCTGTGGCCAGCACACTCACCCAGGAGCTTTAAGACTCCCCAGGTCCAGCTTCCACCCGGACCAAAGACACAAAAATCACTGGGGTAAGACTCAGGCCTGAGATTTCTGAAGCTCCCCCAGGTAAGTCCAATGTACTGCCAAGCTTGAGAACTCTGGGAGAAAGGGGCATACAAGATAGAACAGCAACATGGAGGAGAGAGGAACTGATTCTGCCTAGAACAGGTTATGACCAGGGGAAATGGAAGGAAAGAGAATTACTGTTAAAAGGAAAGAGACTAATGAACACTGGTTTACAAATGCCTGATGAGACTAGAGAAACATACACGCAGAGAAAAGAAAACTGGAAGATACCAAAGCAAAAGATGAAAGAGTTTCAGAGGATGGGGCAAAGCATTGACAGATGCCACACAGAGAGGGTGGCCTTGCTAGAGGCCAAAGATTTGAGGGAACAAGACAGGTAAAAACCTGAGGTCTGAGATGTACCCGTGAGGCAAGGAAGGGGAGGGAGGAAGGACATTTCTTTAAATCTGATTTTCTGATTAAAAAAAATTGTTATACAAACTCATTGTAAGAATTTTCAAAAGATAAAAAGGAAAAAAAAGACATTCCTTCTGCACAGCAAAGGAAACCATCAACAAAATGAAGAGGCAAACTAAATGGGAGAAAATATTTGCAAATCATATATCTGATAAGGAGTTAATATCCAAAATATATAAGGAACACATGCAACTCAATAACAAAAAAAGTCCAATTAAAAAATGGGCAGAGGACCTGAATAGACATTTTTCAAAGAAATACAAATGGCCAAAAGGTACAATGAAAGGTACTCAACATCACTCATCATCAGGGAAATGCAAATCAAAACCACAATGAGGTATCACCTCATACCTGCTAGAATAGCAGTATCAAAATGAATAGATAACAAGTTCTAGCAAGGATGGGGAGAAAAGAGATCCTTCTCATACCATTGATGGAAATCAAAATGGTGCAGCCACCTTGGGAAACAGCATGGAGGTTCCTCAAAAAAATAAAAGTAGAACTACCCTATGGTTCAGGAATTCCATTTCTGGATATAAATTTGAAGGAAATGAAATCACTACGTCAAAGAGACAGATGCCCCCCATGTTTACTGCAGCCTTATTCACAACAGCCAAGATATGGAAACAACCTAAGTGTCCATAAACGGATGAATGGATGAAGAAGATGTGACATATATACAATGGAATATTATTCAGCCATGAGAAAGAAGGAAATTCTGTCATTTGTCACAACAAGGATGAATCTTGTGGACCTGTTGCCAAATGAAATAAGCCAGAACAGAGAGGGTGCCTGGCTTGCTCAGTAGGTGGAGCATGCGAGTCTTGATCTCGGGGTTGTAAGTTTAAACCCCATGTTGGATGTAGAGATTACTTAAAAATAAAATCTCAAAAAAATGTTTAAAAAAAGCCAGACAGAGAAAGACAAATATTGTATATCCCTTATAAGAAGAATCTTAAAAGAAGGAGGAGGAGGAGGAGAACGAGGAGGAAGAGACTCGGTGGTGGTGGTGTCAGACTCATAGAAACCAAGTATAAAGTGGTTCCAGGGGCTGGGGAGGTGGGGGAAATGGAGAGGTTGGTATAACGATACAATCTTTCAGCTATATGATGAATGTCTCCAGATTTAATGTATAATAACATGGTGACTATAGTTGATTGCACTGTATTGTACAACTGTAATTTGCTAAGAGAACAGATGCTAAATGTTCTCACAAAAGATACGATAAATACGTGAAGTGATAGATGTGTTAATTAACTAAATGGGGGGAATCCTTTTCAAAGAAAAAAAAATTTAGATAAAGAAACAAATTTTAAAAAAGGCACTCCTAAAAAAAAAAAAGACACTCCTAAAATATTCCTTCCAGTCTTTTTTTCCCCAATACATACACATGGCACTGGAAAAAAAGGGGGAGGATCACATCACATAAAGAATTTTGTATCATTTTTTTACTTTAGATGTTCCAATATCCTTGGATATAATCATGTATATTTCAGGGAGGAGAGAGCAGGAATAATGAGCTATCTATTTATTTTATTTGAGAGAGAGAGCACGAGCGAGCACAAGCCGGGAGGATAGGGAAAAGCAGACTCCCCACTGAGCTGGGAGCCCAACACGGGGCTTGATCCCAGGACCCTGGGATTGTCTGACCTAAGCTGAAGGCAGACACTTAACCAACTAACCACCCAGGTGCCCCATTAATGAAAGATTTACACCAACAGTTGGGAATTGGTGTTAATCACTAGTGGTATTTCCTGGTACACAGGAGAGGGAAGAACATCAGACAGAGCCCCCAGAAGGCTTCACTGGGAGAACTCACAGGCGCTGCTGAAAGGCACCTTCTGGGGCATCACCCCCCATCCCCAACTACAGAAACATCCTGGTCCTTCCAGCCCAGGGGAGTTTGGTCATTAATACAAGGTCCAAAGTAACACTGTCACCAGGAGCCAGTTTTCAATTCCAGATTTTTCTTTTTGGCAGAGTGATTAACAGCTTGAAAAAATGTCCCCCAGAAACAAATCATTAATCTTGGAGAGGTGTAAGGCTTAAATAGCCTTAATGCATATTACAGTAGGTCAAAGTGAAACCCACAGCCTCCCAAAATAAGGGCAGTGACCTTAGGAGACTCTCCTCTGTGCAATTTTTTTTTGCAGGGTTAAGAAGTTAGTAAGGTTGAACAGGTGCAGGGACTGGGTGCGATGGACGGTGGGTGGGGGGAGACTCTCAGGTGAATATAAAGATTGAAAAGAATGGAAGGTGATGCATGGTAACAAGTCATGTAAATGCTATCTCCAAGCTCACACTTCCCCCAGGGACACCTGATTACAGATCTTAAATCTTTATAGTAGTAGACATGTACACCCTCTCCCTCTCTCCCTCTACTGACCCCAGAAAACAGCAAAAGCAAAACAAACACCAGCCTTGTAGGCCCAGTGCCCACAACATCTCTCACACTGAGCTGTGGATCCTCCTGCCAGTCACCTCCAGCCTGTTTCCTCTAGTCTAGGTGACCACACGTCCTGGCATGACCAGGTACACCCATCATTCTAACACAAATCCTGATTTGTATGGTACATGCTCACCCTACTCAGCCACCAGATAAAGGGTTAGAAGAGATCAGGGACTCTCAGACTAGGGTCTCTGGAGGCCCTTGGAGATTACTGGGGTGGAGAGGAGGAGGAGAGGGAGAAGAAGGGCTCCACAGTCAGGGTCCTTGTCCCCTCTCCCCACCCCCCAAACTCACATCTCCCAGAACCACTCAGAGTTTGTCTGTGGTACATGCTGACTTGCCTGGTAGGCTCCCACTTGAAGAAAGGTTTCTTCTACTACAGTGTGTTTGAAAACCAGAGGCTACAGTCTCCAAAAAGCTCCCAACTCCAAAAGGTATCATTCTGCTGTCTGGTTCTAAAGCTCCGCCTCCTGAGGAAGGAGCACATGGTGGCCAAAGGTGCCAGACACAGGCCCCAGAAGTCTACTGAACTGTGAGATCAGAAGACAACAGGCGCTGCTGAGGGAAGGGCACTCGTCTAACACCCCCAGTACATCAGTGCATAAAACAGAACAAAATCATTTTGCCTCGAACCCTTCAGAATCTGAGGTGGTGACAAGGACTGTTCAACACTATTCCATTTCTCCTCCTTCCAAGGCACATGTTTTGGTTGAATTTCCCCAGGAAGTCAGCTGTGGTCACATCGCTTGTCTCGGCGAAGGTCAGTGGATATGGCATGTGTCACTTTGAGAGCCAAACTGCTATCTGCAACATTCTCCTCTGATCAGCCCGTGCCGCTGGGTGCAGCAAACAAGAAGCAGGGCCCCTCACTTTCTGAGGTACACACAACAGGAATGACAAATAAACTTGTATTGTTTTACACAGCTGAGCATATGGGCTATTTGTTACTACAGCACAACAGAACCCACCCTAACCCTCCTAGAGATATTTCAGATGAATTAGAAGCAACTCATTGGGAAGGATCTGTGTACTCTAGCACAGTGTTTCCTAAAATCGGTTCCAAAGAGCACTGGCTCCGTAAGACACATGTCATCAAATACACCTAGAAAAACTATCTACTTCGGGCACCTGGGTGGTTCAGTCATTAAGCATCTGCCTTCGGCTCAGGTCATGATCCCAGGGTCCTGGGATCTAGCCCCGTGTCAGGCTCCCTGCTCCGCGGGAAGCCTGCTTCTCCCTCTCCCACTCCCCCTGCTTGTGTTCCCTCTCTCGCTGTCTCTCTCTCTCTGTCAAAATAAATAAAATCTTTAAAAAAAAAACAAAACTATCTACTTCATCTCTCTCCCGAAGGGCCCTAAGTTTTAGATACTAAATGTACTACAATAAAGAAATAGTTTAACTTTATTTAACCTAAACTTTTCCTACATGAATCTGACCAGGGAATGTACCATTCACAGCACCCCTACTGACAACCTAAAAATCACAGCTGCAGTCACTTCAAAAAGCATTTAGATGAATATCAAGACTCAAGCTTATTCTTAGTCACCAGATGGGAACCAATTCAGAGATTTCGGTGGCCTGGGTACAGTATTATTTTTTTAAGATATATTCATTTATTTTAGAGAACGAGAATGAACAGGGGCAGGGGCAGAGGGACAGAGGGAGAAAGAGAGAATCTCAAGCAGACTCCCCATTAAACATGGAGCCCAACATGGGGCTCGATCCCAGGACCCTGAGATCATGACCTGAACCGAAATCAAGAGTCTGACGCTTAACCAAATAAGCTACCCAGGTGCCCCTACAGTATTAGTAATTTCATGCTATAGCTACTTCGGGAAACAATCTGGTAATTTCTTTTATAGGTAACATATACTCATTATATGATCCAACAACTGGTCTCCTAAATGTTCAATTAAATGAAATGGAAACTTATATTAACATAAAATCCTTTATGTGAATGTTGACAGTGACTTTATTAGTAATTGCCAAAAACTGGAAATGAAGCAAATGCCCTTCAATGTTGAGTAGACATACTACTATGGTTCATCCATATACAGAAATATCACTCAGCAGTAAAAAGGACCAAACTCCTGATAGATGCAATCACAAATGTGGTATGCTAAGCAAGAGAAGCCAGACTCAGAGACTACATACCACGTGATCCCATTTATATGACATTCTGGAATACCCAAAACTCCAGGAACAAAAACTGATCTGGGATTGATTGCCAGGGGCTGGGGGTGGGAGGAAAGTGTGACAGCAAAGAGACAGCATGCAATTGTTCAGAGTTTTGTATCGGGATTATGGTGGTGGTCAGTCCACTGCAATTATGTGTCAAAACTCACAACTCTGTCAACCAAAAAGTGTGAACTGCTGCACATAAATTATACCACAACAAAACTGTATTATTAACTTGGTTTCAGGTATAAAAAGAAGAGCCAGATGTGTTTAAGTGACCCTTTTAAGCACCATCAGGGAAAATTCAGAGCTCCTGGTCTCCATCACTTTTATTCCAATTTACTCATCTTTGCTCAGCCAGGATTCCCACTGTTCTCTAAAACATACTGTTAATCACTTCATTCCAAAAAAAAGGAATAGACAGGGTAGAAGGAAAGGACAGAAACTCACAGTTGGCCTCATTTTATGCATAATTATAAAAGCTCTTATCTATTGAGTGTTAAGTTGTGTGAGGTACAATTATGTCCCACATTCCCTCTGTCAATCCTCACAAGCATCCTGTGAGATAGGCCTAATTATCTCTAAATGTATTACAGACAGGCAAACAAGGGTTCAGAGAAGTTAAGCAACTCACCCAGATCACACAGTTAGTAAGTGGTAAACTAGTAACTTGAACCCACACCCATACTTCTAGCAATTCGATAGTATCTTCCAAGGCTAAAAAACCTCATACTGCTAAGATGGCTACAAATAGTACAGATAGTAATATGTGTTGGCAAGAATTGGAGAAATTGGAACTCTCATACATTGCTGGAGGAGAGGATGTAAAATGATGTAGCCACTCTGAAAAACAGTGTGGCAGTTCCTCAAATAGTTAAATAGAATTATCACGTGAGCCCGCAATTCCACTCCTGGGGTTACACCCAAGAAAAATGAAAACATAAGTGCGCACAGAAACTTATACATGAATATTCATAGCAGGATTAATCATAATAGTCAAAAAATGGAGACAACTCAAATATCTAAATGTCCAATGACCAGATGGATAAATGTGATACATTCATACAGTGGAATAAGACTTGGCAATAAAAGGAAAAGTGTTCTAAAGTTGATTGTGGTGGTGGACACACAGCTCTAAATATACTGAAAGCCATTGGATCGTATACTGTAAGTGGGCGAATTATGTGGTATGTGAATCATATCTCTATAAGGCTATTTTTTTAAATGGCATTTACTTACCTCAGTTATAGTAAATTCTACATTACTGAAACTGAGTAAGAGGGGAAAAAGGAATAAAAGATCCAACAAAACAATAAATCCCAAATGCTCTGTAGCTGCCTTTAGAATGCATGGTAGGATTTAAATTGGAAGCAGACTAAAACTACTAATTATATTTTTACTCAGGCTAATGTTAAAATTAGTAAGTAGTCCTGAGCCACATGTCAGCAGAGAGTAGGGGAAGCACCCTAGTTAACTAGCAGGTAGATAGAAGCCCATCATAGAATAAAGAAATACAGAAGAAACCCCCAGTGGAAAAATCTATGAACAGATAATCAGTAGACGTTTCTGGAAACAGTATTCAAGCACTATCCATTAGAACATGGCTGAGACTTGGTCTACACAAGGAGAGAATAGTATCCTGCCCAACAAGACACAAATCTAAGGATGTCAATGCTAACGCGGCTGATAACTGCATTAACCTTCTCCTAAGGGAGTTATTTTTTATTGTAACACACTTGTCAAAATGTCATCACATTAGCCTGCCTGTCCCACATCCGCCCACCGATGCCTCTCAGCCGTGAGCAGTAATTAGAGCAGGAAGCAACCCCTGGATGAGTAACTGCTTTAGCCTGACAGTCCACCCGAGACTTCTACAAAGATACTCTGAAGAGGCCACTCCTGGGGGCAGGCAGGCGGTCATGCACACACAGGTGAGGCAAGCACCCAAGGCCTCTTCACGGTCATGGGCAGCGAGCCGTAATTACATCCCAGAAACCAACTCTCCTGCTCCATCTGAATGCTGACACTCAGGAACCGTGAGGATTAATTACACATAACGAAATGCACTTCTGTTCTGCATGGTCAGCCTAATTCCTACCACAGATGAGTTTGACCTTTCCTGCCCTCTGGCATGTGCTGTCCCTTAGCCGAGATGGGAGAAGCCCTCAAAGGGACACTGAGTGGCCAGTGAATTGCGAGAGTGAGAAACAAAAATGGAATTTTTTGTCTTCTTTAAAAACAAATATGTTTCATGGATAAACAAAATGTGTGGTACACATATGTAGTGGAATGTTATTCAGCCTTAACAGTGAATGACATTCTGACACATGCTACGTGCAGATGACCCTTGAAGACATTATGCTGACTGAAATAAGCCAGTCACCAAAAGACAAATGTTGTATGATTCTACTTACATGAAATATCTAGCTACATTAACCATGTCTTATTTTCTGTATTCTGATGCTCCACACCTGGGGCCTTGCTGACCCTAGAGGGACCGCCCCTCCCAGGGTTAGCCAATTTCCAGATAGTAAACAAGATGCCTGTGAATGTGCCTCCCAAAATGCAAACCAGCTAATCCAGTGTCCACACGCCACCCCCTCCTTTATCAGGCTCTGTCCACCTGCCCTGATCACCCCGGGGCCAGGTCCCAGACAGTGAGGGACAGCCCCTGTGCCCCAGAGCCCACCAAAACCACTCCCCTACCTGATCCTCAGCCCACTTACTCTGCCTCAGCCCTTCCTTCCCCTGAATCTACAACAAAGGCTCTTGCTCCCAGTCCCCCTGCTCACTCTGCCTCCTGACTGACCCAGGTGCTTCCCTGCGTGGCTCCTCATGGTGTAGCATACTCCCCTTTTAGTAAGTATCTATCTTTTCAAAGGCAGTCATATCCTGACCCGCTGGCCTTACTGTACCTGAAGAGTAAGAAAGCCTATATAAAAACACTTAGAACAGTCAAATTCATAGAGACAGAAAGTAGAATGATGGTTGCTGGGGGTTGGAAGAGGGGGCATGGGGAATGGCTGTTTAATGGGGACGGAGTTCCAAGTGAGGATGATTTTGAGAAAGTTCTGGAGATGGATGGTGGTGATGGCTCCACAACAATGTGAATTGCTCAGTGTCACTGAACTGTGCACTTAACACGGTTAAAATGGTGTTTGTTGTATATATGTATATTGTACCACAATAAAAACATATAAATGGATAAACAAACAAAAGGAACATAGTATGTACCTTTGATATGAGTTGATGAAAAGGACCCTTTACCCCTGTGGTCTTCCTCCCCAAAACCCATAACCCCAGTTGAATCATGAGAAAAACATCAAATGAACCCCAATTAAGGGACCTTCTACAAAACACCTGACCAACACTCCTCAAAACTGTCAAGGTCATCAAAAGCAATGAGAGTCTGAGAAACTATCACAGCCTAGGGGAGCCGAAGGAGATGTGGTGATGAAGTGTGTTATAATGTGGTGTCCAGGATGGCATCCTGGGACAGAAAAAGGACATTAGGGAAAAGCTAAAGAAATCTGAATAAAGTATGGATGTTAGTTAATAGTAACGTATCAAATGTACCATATTATTGTCAAGTGTGCACAAGAGGGGAAATGGGATGTGGGGTACAGGGAGAACACTCTCTACTGTATTCATAGCTATTCTAAAATAAAGGGTTATTAAAAAGAGAGAAGGGTGGCATATGAGGATGGAACACACATCCCCACACATCCTCAGACTAACAGAGATGCTGTCTACAACACAATTTATTGCACCTGCTCATTAATGAGACAATAAAAGCCCTTGGGGAATAAACACGCACAGTGTAGCACCTGCCACCAAGCACATTCCAGGGACTGTGAAGGCTGCTGATTGAATTTCTGACAGTATTATAAGCGAGTGGCACAATGTTTGCCAAACACTGCAAGTACATAATGTGAAAAAATTTAACCATTAGAGACGGTATATATCAGGAAAGAGCCAAAGTATCACACCACACACACAGAGCAGTGTCCAGATACTGCTTTCCTACCAAGAAAGGAAAGTACCAAGCGGCTCCCCACTCTTTGCCACCCAGGACAAACGCAACCTTCATGCCCCTCGGAGCCAGGACAGAACCAAGGCATGATCCGTGTCTACTGAGCTGGGGGCTCTGGGAGGGAACCAGGGACACCAGGAGTGATGGTGTCATCCATGGAAGCCTACAGGTTACTGTGACCACAGACACTTGGATCAAAGGAAGAGTACGCTGGATTCAGAGAGGGGAACTGGGCGGGGGACCTACCCAGGAGAAGGGCATTCAGGCTGGACCTTAAAGGGCTGTGTAGAACTCTGATATGGGCAGAGGGGTGGACCATGTGACAGGCAGGGAGGGCAGCCTGGGACAAGAGGAGGGCTGCCAGAGCATACCAAGGAGCCCAGGGTGCAGCCAGGCTAGCTCAAGGGGAAGCCTCCATACAGAGACACTACTGAAAAGTCGGCAGTTTCCCAGGGAAACACGTATGGACGAAGGTCAGGGACCCAGTCAGACCCAGGAAGTCCCACATTTAACAGTCCCTGATTTCTCCCACTGTCTCCAGCCTCAGCACTTCCTTACATTTGGTTTTTACTTGGCTTGTGCCTCTTTTAAAGCCCTTTAGTATGGTAATTTCCTGGACGTGGATGGTCCAAAAGTCTCCACCTGCCTGGCATTCACTCCCCTTTCTGTCAACAGCCACCAATTTTCTCTTGTACACCCTCTCCTCCCCCAACCCTCTGACCTTGAGGCCTGGGTGGAATCCCCATGATTTCCAGAGGAAGCACAGGACCTAAACCTGAGCCAACTTCTGCCATAGTCACAAGCTCTCAAAACTAACAGAGTGCATCTCACATGTTCTGCAGATGTGCCAGAAAGGCTTCCAGAAAGAAGACAAAGACCCTACATCATCCTGCTCCCATGAAAATGACCATAGAGCTGCCATGTCATCACAAGGAGTCCCAGGTGAGGCCCAGTCCTTTGTATCACCTGGGCCCTGAATCTGACAGACACCACCTACCTTCAGGACGTTCAGCCCCTAAGCTACTACATTGCTTGCTCACTTTCTGTTTGGGCAGGTTTGAGGTGAATTTTCTGTCTCTTCCAAGTGTAAGAATCCTGGGTCACTTCTCTAACCAACTGTTTCTTACTAGGTCCTGACTTCCTTGATGCATCACGTGTGTCACACACCTCTGAGGATCCCCAAAGAAACCAGGAGGATGCAGTCTGCATGTGATTCCTGCAAGCACCCAGGACTGCACTGAGCCATGGCCGAGTGAGGACAAACACGACGGGGGATGGGGATGTGGCTCCAGAAGAAACAAGGACAAGCTAAGAGAGACTGAGACACAAAGTCACCCTAAAGAACAGGACAGAACTTCAAAGGGCTGAGGAGAGGCCGTTTCTCCAAGCAGAATGTGGAGTTGGGTTTATGAACCAGAGAGACAGATAACAGCTTCTACTTGGTAAAAGATGTCTCCTCCACGTCCTCCCAGAAATGAGAAAGTAGTCTGTTCTGAGTCCAAGATGACAAGACTATAGTCTTGTCAGGCAGAAGAATTGGCTAGGTCTGTTTTTCATGAAAAAGTAATATTCTAATATTAAAATCACATTTTGGTGATTCACTATGGCTAGCTCCAACAACAGGAGATTAGAATAGGGTCTCCTTAAAAGCAGACTTGAAGCTCACTGGTAAATATTAAAGCGAAGTCAAGGACAAATGCATGGACCTGCTCCTATCCCTCTCTGCAATATTTATAGGAAAGAAAGAGGTAAACGTCCCATTTTCTGAATTCAAGCAGGAAGATAATTTCGGCTGCCTCACTGGCTGGTCCCGCAGAGGGGCTCGGAGTATCCCACATGGGACACCAGCCTCTGGCCCTGGCTTTCAGGAAGAAACTCCACAGTGGGTATCTGCATTGACCAGGCCAGACAGGTGACTCGCAGGGTCCCTTCAGAGTGAGTCACCTGTATAAGAACCGCTGGGAAACTGGTTAAAATTTCCTGCCTCTGAGACAGGTTGGGAGGAGTCCAGACACCTGCACTTTGAAATCACCCTCTGCCTTTCCAGGTCTGCCTACCCAGCCCAAGGTGCTGGGGCTTGAGAAGTACCCAGCTCGGCCAAGCCTTTAGTAAACCTTCATTATTCCTATTAAAATAGAGCTCTTTCAATCCCCAGTAGCCAAGAATGAGATGAGACGGAATCCAGAACTAGAAGAAGCCTTAGAACCTCACTTCACGCCTAAGGAAACTGAGACCCCAGAAGTCTCGTGACAACTGTGACATCGCCCAGTGCAGTCAGGTGCTGGGATAGGTGACACAGGGGCAGAAGCTCCAAGCAAGGCATCAGAAAGTCCTAGCTCAGCCCCTGCCTTCGTGCAGACCTCAGCTTTCCTTCACATCCACAAAATGCCTTTTAAAATTAGATTAAACACATTAAAAAGGAAGGAAAATGTAATGTCACACTTCCCCATCTATTAGAGTGGCCACGACCCATGTGTGGCTGTTGCAATTTCAATTATAACCTATTAAAAGTAAATATAGCTAAAGTCTAATTCCTAAATCTCACTAGCCACATTTGACCAGCTTGATCGCCCTGCATGGCTAGTGGCTTCTGTACTGGACAGAGAAGATACAGGGCAATTCTACCACCTCAGAGATGCACAAGCTTCCCAGAGGGGTCCCCAGTTCCCTGTTACAGCAGAAGACAACATAGGTTAAAAGCAGTGAACTCAGCATGCAACTGAAAATCTGCATGCATGTTAACAAATCTTATTTATCCAATATATGACATATAGTTTTAGTGTTACCAATAATAACACCAAAAAAAGAGTCTGGTTTGCTAAGTAAAAATCTAATTTTAATACATTTGATTAGCCATGCAAGGGAAGTTGACTCTCACTAGCCACACTCCCCCTATATGCCCATACACACTTGACTGGCTCTGCCCAAGAAGGTGCAGAAATGAGAGACCAGGCCTCAGTTTCTCTTTGTGTAAAATGGGCATGGCAGCATACCAGCTCTAACTTTCTACACCTTTATGTACCGAGCTGACACATTTCCTTTCTTGCACAAACATGCACCAAGCACTTTATGCACCAGGACAGATGACTACACAATGCGCACAACCACACAGAACACTGTCACACTCGACAGGCAGAGTGGTGGGGAGGAGGGCATGGTGAGGCTGCAAAGGGGCCCTCTGCCAGGCCCTGAGTGCATGACTAATGTCTCCACATGGGCTCTTGGCCTTTGGAAGACTCTTGAGTGGACTGCTGAGCGCGTGGCCATGTACCTCCAGTCTGCTGAGAGGAGAGAGACCCCTGACAGCTCATGTCCAGCTGATGAGCTAGAAGCTGATCTGGGCAAGCCACCCCTCCCTAAGTGGACTGCCTGAAATAATTTGGGGATCAAAGCACTTCAGAGGGTGCCTGGGTGGCTCAGTCGTTATGTGTCTGCCTTCGGCTCAGGTCATGATCCCAGGGTCCTGGGATCGAGCCCTGCATCGGGCTCCCTGCTCAGCGGGAGGCCTGCTTCTCCCTCCCCCACTCCCCCTGCTTGTGTTCCCTCTCTCTTGTGTCTCTCTCTGTCAAATAAATAAATAAAATCTTAAAAAAAAAAAAAAGGCACTTCAGAACTCAGTCAAAGCCAGCCCACGGCAGCTTCCACAAAGCCCTGATACCTCGAGCAGGGGAAGCAAACCCACAAGGGCAGTTCATCAAGGGGGTGGAGGGTGAACTGGGCTTGGGGGCTCTGAAGTCCTAGCAATAACCAGCTGCTTGTTCTAAGGGCACGTGTGACTGTGTGGGGGATGGCAGGAGAGGGGACGAAGCATTTAGGACCCTTCTTAGCAACAGTCTGGTTTTAGGTGAGAAGGGGCCTGCCACATCTCCTGGCCTCTCCAGCCACTTCCTTCCAACCTGTTGTAGACAGAAGCAGCAGGGCTGGTGTGCCAGCCCTTGGCCGAGCCACAGAATCGGGGCATCTGATGGCCAGAGAGGCGGACGATGTTCACAGGACCCACCTGTCTTAAAGTAGATTATGGGCCATAATGGAGAAAATGGAATTGTTTAACCAAGCTCAATTAATGCCAGACTGTCCAATATAGACTCCTGAAACCTCATATACAGAAAGCTAATAACACATATCAACATAAAGTTCAACATTGTAATTTTTTCCATTCAAAATTAACACAGTCTTTCTTTTCTTTAGAATGTATTTGTATAAACTTGCCTACTGATCTTTCTCAGGAACAGGTGTGTAATTCAGATTATGTTCTTTCTATTTAAGAAAAAGTGTGATAAAATAAATATAACATAAAATTTACCATTTTAACTACACAGTTCAGTGGCATTAAGTACATCTGCACTGTTGTGTAACCATCACTACTATTTCCAGAATTTTTTCATCCTCCCAAATAGAAACTCTGTCCCCATTAATACTAATTTCTCATTCCCCCTCCCCTGCACCCCTGGGAACCTCTATTCTACTTTCTTTCTCTATAAATTTGACTACTCTAGGTACCTCATAGACATGGAAGCATACAGTATTTGTCCTTTGTTGCCTGGTTTATTTCACCTAGCAAAATGTCCTCACGGTGCATCCAAGTTTAAGCATGTGTCAGAATTTCTTTCCTTTTGAAGGCTGAATAATACTCCATTGTGGTATATGTCATATTTTGCTTATCCATTCATCCATCAATGGACACCTGGGTTGTTTCCACATTTTAGCTATTGTGAATAATGCTGCTATGAACATGGGTGTACAAATATCTCTTCAAGACCCTGCGTTCAATTCTTTCAGGCACATACCGAGAAGTGGGATTGCTAGATCCTATGGTAATTCTATGTTTAATTTTTTGAGGAACCTCCATATTGTTTTCCACAGCAGGTGTACCATTTACCATTCCCACCACCAACACACAAGTGTTCCAATTTCTCCACATCCTCACCAATGCTTGTTATTTTGGGGGGTGTTTTCATTTTTTATAGTAGCCATCCTAATGGGTGTGAGGCGGTATCTCACTGTAGTTTCAATTTGCATTTCTCTAATAATTAGTGACGCTGAGCACCTTTCATGTGCTTACTGGCCATCTGTATGTCTTCTTTGGAGAGCTATCTGCTTAAATCATTTGCCCATTTATGAATTGACTTGGTTGTTGCTGTTGTTGCTGGGTTGTAGGAGTTCTTTACATGTTCTGGATATTAATCCCTTTTCAGTTGAAGATTTATCAATATTTCTCCCATTGCATAGTCTGTCTTTTCAGTCTCTCAACAGTGTCTTTTGATGCACAAAAGTTTTTCATTTTAACAAAGTCCAAGTGACCTACTTTTTTCATTTATTGTGCTTTTGGTGTCACACTTAAGAAATCATTGCCTAATACACAGGCAAGAAGACTTTCACCTGTGTTCTCTTCTGAGGTTTTCATAAAACATTTATGTTTAGGTTTTAGCTCTTTTATTTAGGTCATGGACCCATTTTGAGTTAAATTTTGTATATGGTGTTAGGTAAGGGTCCAACTTTGCTCCTTTGCATGTGGATATCTGGTTCTTCCAGCACCGTTTGTTGAAAAGACTGTCCTTTCCTCATTGGTCTTCTCACCCTGCCAGAAATCAGTTAACCATCTATGTAAGGGTTTATTCCTTGGCTCTCTATTCTGTTCCCTTAGTCTATACATCCACTCTGATGCCAGTACCATACTGTTTTGATTACTGTAACTTTGTAGTACATTTTGAAATCAGGAAGTGTGTCCTCCAACTTTGTTCAAGATTATTTTGGCTATTTGGGATCCCTGGATATTCCATATGAATTTTAGATTTTTTTTTTTCTATTTCTGTAGAAAAAACCATTGGGATTTTGACAGAGATTGCAATGAATCTGTAGATTGCTTTGAGTATTGTCCCTGTAATAGTATTAAGTCTTCCAATCCATGAACACAGGATATCTTTCCATCCGTCTGTATCAGAAATGTTTTATAGTTTTCAGCATACAACCTTTTGCCTCCTTGATCAAATTTATTCCTCCGTATTTTATTCTTTTTGATGCCATTGTATATGGAATTATTTTTTTATTTTCTTTTCAGATTGTTTATTGCAAGTATATAGAAATACAACTGAATTTCAAGGGTTGATTTTATATCCTGCAACTCTGCTGAATTTATTTATTGGCTCTAAAACCGTTATTGAGAATTCTTTAGAGTTTCCTACATAAGATCATGTCACTTGCAAAGAGAAGTAATTTTACTTCTTCCTTTCCAGCTTGGATGCCTCATTTCTTCTTCTTCCCTAATTTCTCTGGCTAGAACTTCCACTACTATGTTGAATAGGAATGGCTATCCTTTCTACTTTGGGAATATTAAAATGTTCATTATTTTAATAAATAACGAGTGAAAAAAATTTAATATTTTACCTGGTAAAATGAAGAGGTGGAAACTATGTAGTTACACAAAATGTTTTAGAAAGGATACTGAGCCCAAAACAAATACTGATAAAAAACAAAAGTCCAAGAATTCTGCTGAGTGCCTTTGAGGAAGCTCTCCTGCAAGCCCATGGTCCTCTGATTCTCCAGGCAATAGTGCCCTCTCCACACCCTACTACAGGTGACGCGTGGGACAGGGAGACTGGGATTCCACAAGGCCGATCAAGTGGGCCACCAGTTGAAGGCAAGTTGAAAATCATCCAAATCAAAGTCAGTTAAGTGAGGACTTTAGCCCCAAGTAGCACTCTAACCAAGAAAGAAGGGTCAGTTCCCCTAAATGCCATAATCGCAAAAAAGAAAGAAGAAACATAAAAGTCTACGAGCTTAGATGCCAGTAGAGAAGGCTCTCACCTGTCTGACAGAGTAAATAAGATGGAAGCACATACGGGCTCTAGAGAGGCTGGCACATGCCCCTCCCCCCACCCAGAAGAATAGACATTGTAACCATGTCATCACCCCTCACTCACCGGCCCCCTTGTCACTTGGGTCCCCATGGGTCACACAGAACTTCAGGAGCCTTGCCCTTGGTCTCTCCATCCCTACCACTCTCATGTATGCCACATACTGAAAAACATGACCAGGAACAGACAGCAGTGGCAAGCAAAAAAGGTGTGGAGGGCAAGAAAGTGGCAGCAGGAAGGGGAAAGAGCTGAGATCAGGAAGAGCCATGAGGAGTCAGACTGCTAAAGCCAAGATGGAAGCCCTGGGATCCACAGGGAGAGAGGTGCTAGAGTAGAAAGAGCACTGAACTAAGAGCCTGGCTCTCAGCCAAGCAGCCTTCTGCCTTCTCATATCCATAGGGGCCAACATCCAGCCCATCTAGTCCACCCATGGAGTGTTCTAAGGATAAATAAGGTAATGCACATGCAATTGCTTTGAGAACTCTGATGCACTCTACAATACAATGTCGCTCATGGACAGCCATGGACCCTACCCAGTGCCCATTTATCTCCTTGGATGCTCTATGCCCCTTCTCCTCCAGCACCCAGGTGAGGCTGGAAGGCATCCTGCTCACTGTGGTTCAGTAAGAAAAGCCCTGGCCAGGAGTCAGAGGCCTAGCGGTCTTTTCCCAGCTCTGCATGAATTCAGCTGATGACCCTGGGGAGAGCCTTGCTGCCTTGATGCTCGGTCCTACCATCTGTTGGGGATCAATATAGATCTGTGGTCCCCATCTAGGGGAAGGGACAAAACACATGGCAACATCAATAAAAATGGAAGGGGTGTGACAAGCACAAAGGAAAAAAGGTGCTTCACTTTTCACACCAGCGGTTCTCAGAGAGTGCTCCCTCGGTCAGTAGCACCAGCGTCCCCTGGGAACTTGTGAGAAAGGCTGCAAGAAAGCGAGAAGGCCCCACCCAGACCTAGACCCACTGCATTGAGACTCAGGGGCGGGGGACAGCAATCTGCACTTTCATAAGCCCCAGGTGATCTGATACATTCACAAGTTTGAGAAGTGCTCCTCCAGATACACACACACACACACACACACACAGATTCTGGTTCTGGGCCTGACTTGCTGGTGTGAAAACAAGCTTCATGAGCTCAGGTTAAGAGAGCTGGTTCTGGGGTTAAACCTCTGCTATGTTTCGAGCTATGACTTCATGGATAGGCTGCCTAACCTCTCTGAACCCCAATTTTCAACTGTGAAATAAGGACAAGCCATCCCCTACATCTTAGGGTTGTTGTGAGGGAGAAGAAGCCATGCCCACGACGGTGTAGCACAGAGTCTTGGGGAACCACCCGCCATCCGCACTATTACTCTCCTGTGTCCATCTCCACCGTGTAACTGGGGATCACACTTCTCTGGGGCCAAAGCTGTGGGTTTTCATAGGATTAAAATGGAAATGTTCCTTCTGCCCTGAGTGCTCCTCCATGTCTTCCTATCACGGGAGACAGAACACCTCAGCCTGGCGGACACACAATTCCTTGGGACTTCCAAACTCCCCGCCCTTTCTCTTTGGCCAGTGAGCTCTAAACTTGGAATTCAGAAAATGTGTTGAATCTTAATTTCTTCTCTGGGCACATGGGGCTCTCCTAGCCCAGTGCTCCCCTTTGATCTAATCTCCTTCTTCATCTTTATTTTTCTAATTGTGTTAATCATGTTTTGTTTTTTTTTAATGAATCACTTCAAACTTAATTGCAGCCAGGCAGAGGAGCATTGAATAAACAGCAAATGTAGTAGAGCTCTAGTAAGTAGCTCTTTTTGTTTTCACTTAGAGAACAAGATGCCAAAGCAAGGATTCCACAACAGGATAGGAAAACAGCACCACTCTCCACTGCACGGTACCACGTCTGCACCTAAACTGCAGCTTGGTGTTGCTTTTTGACTAAGAGAGGGGGGCAGTAAGGCTCTGTTTTGCCTGGGAGATGAAAAGGTCTATTGTTTGAATTTGTGGTCGGAGGCACCAGTAACACACACCTTTCATCTGCTCCCCCATTTCTGCCTAGTAAGCAGCACCACATAGGCTCATACTGCAGAAAGTAAGTGGAAACTGAAGCCCAGTTTTGTTAAGCATAACATTTTCACTCAGAGGCTATTTCTAGAACATTCCATCCAGCAACTCAGAAGCTCATATTTCAAATCAAAAGAAGGACAACTTCTGGTGAAGTAGAAGAAATCCACACCTCCTTTCAGCCACAAAAACAAGGGCAGGAGAGCCAAGAAGTTCCAAATACTGAAATGATGTCCTTTCTTGTGCCGTGTCATATAAATGAGCCCTGATTAAAACTAGGTTTTGTCACACATCTTAGAAAGCTGGTGAGGCCAGGCAGGACTTTTTTTTTTTTTAATAGGGCAGAAAGGGGATTAAAAGTTTTCTGTCTCGACTTAGTATCCAAACCCTCTAGCCTGACAGCTATGGTCACCTTCACCATGACCTACCTCAGTGTGTACCTCATTCTCTGCAAAGTCCATGGGCCCAGGGGAAAACAGGACAGGAGCAACAGTAGAAACCCTGGAGGGGAAGGGCCACGAGTGCACTCCAGGCTCAGCTGCCCTGGAAGGTCTCCAGGGGTCGGGCAGCTCCTTTTGTGTGGGGCCATGAAGAGGTGCCCCATCAGGGCTGGGGGTGGGCAGTCTGAGGGCAAGTTCGACCCCCGCATTGTGACCAAAGGACAGCACAGAGGTCTTCTGGAGTTATCTGGCCTGCTCGTACTGGCTGCGTGCTGGGCTTGGGCAGGTCCTGGGCCGGCTCTACCCAACCACCATTCCTCCCCAAAGGCTGCAATGACATTCCCACTTCCCGTAAGAACTGCATTCCCTTTTTCCTTTTCTACTGTATTTTCCTCTCCTCGTAAGAAGCTTCAAAGGTAGAAATTAGGCAAGCCATAAATAAATGAGCCAGGGAAGGAAGGTCTCCCACAGTCATATCTGTGCAAGAGCCCCGCCTATCTGATCAACACCAGTGAGAAAGTCAGAACAGGCCAAAGGGAGAGCAAGTCTGAAAGCCAAGTGTGCCCTCGCCAACCCTCTGCCCACATTAATCATGCACATGACAGGCAGGATTCTGGTCTGTAAAAGGCTCCATGTACCCTGTGGAACTGTGCCTCACTGTAGTGACAAAGGCTGGATGTGGTGAAGGAACACTGGCCAACCAGAAACCTGCAGACATGGCCAGGAACCCACAGACATGGCCAGGAACCCGCAGATGTGGCCAGAAACCCGCAGACATGGCCAGAAACCCTCAACCCGCAGACATGGCCAGAAACCCACAGACATGGCCAGAAACTCGCAGACGTGGCCAGGAACCCACAGACATGGCCAGGAACCTGTAAGACATGGCCAAGCCTGTGCAAAGGAAAACAGAGGTGGAACACCAACACCTCTCCTCATTTAGGACAGGCAGGACAGGGGAAGAAAGTGTGCTATACGGGGCGCCTGGGTGGCTCAGTTGGTTAAGCATCTCCCAGTATCCTGGGATCAAGCCCCTCAGCAGGGAGCCTGCTTCTCCCTCTCCTGCTCCCCCTGCTTGTGTTCCCTCTCTCGCTGTGTTGACTCTCTCTGTCAAATAAATAAAATCTTTAAAAAAAGAAAGAAAGAAAGAGAGAGAGAGAGAGAGGGAGGGAGGGAGGGAGGGAGGAAGGAAAGAAGGAAGGAAGGAAGGAAGGAAGGAAGGAAGGAAGGAAGGAAGGAAGGAAGGAAGGAAGG
>NW_023270305.1:79749067-79768893 GCF_011800145.1 Mirounga leonina | reverse complement strand
AGGAAGGAAGGAAGGAAGGAAGGAAGGAAGGAAGGAAGGAAGGAAGGGGTGTGTCTGAGACCTGGGAAGCCTGCCTTTCAGCAGCTGGTTACCAGTCTAAGATATTTAAGGTTTGTTCTTTGTAGCTCAGCCCGTTGTTTTTAAGCTCTGTCAGAGGCCTTAAGCTTACAGATAGAACTTGTAGAGCCTTTAGGTGGGTTGGGGCATGGCGAGAGGCACTGAAGTAGCCCTAGGATGACTTTGAGGGGACAGGTGGGATCTCAGCTGCTCTACAAGGCAGCCCAAGTCAAGGGGTGTTTGCAGTTGGTGCAATGTGGGCTCGGGGCTTCACAAGCCTGTGACACTCGGGCCCTCCACGGCTGGTAGCAACAAGTGGGCCCAGCCTGCCCCACCACCATGCCCAGCCTCACATTAATTTAACACAGTAGGGAGAATAATCTGTGCTTATTGTTAATGCTATAGTTATTTGGTGTTAAGTAATAGCTCGCCTTTCCCCAGAGGCTTTGGAATATCAGTCTCCTTGCTGGCAACTCCTGTGTTAGTCCTCCTCATCCCCATTCTGGTGGACTGGACCTGTCTATTAAACATGTGTGATATAGTAGGTCAGAGGAGGGAAAAACCTGCCCTGAGGCTGGGCATCCTAAATATGGCTGGCCAAGAGGACTTCCTCCTATCGTAAGATGAGGAGTAAGCCTATTTTTCAAACCTGGCCCTAAACCCTGAGCTGGAGAAGGAAAGCAGCTGAGCAGAGTAAGGTCGGGACCAGGGATGACTCATGTACACCAGGGCTAGAGGACGGGCAGTGGTCCCAGAGGAACAAATTAAGAGCTTTCAGCCAGAGGCGCCTAGGTGGCTCAGTGTCTGCCTTTGGCTCGGGTCATTTTCCTGGGGTCCTGGAGCTCGGGTCATGATCCCGGGGTCCTGGGATAGAGTCTCATGTTATTGGGCTCCCTGCTCAGTGGGAAGTTGGCTTCTCCCACTCCCTCTGCCGCTCATGCTCTTGTATACACTCTCTCTCAAATAAAATCTTTTAAAAAAAAAGATTTTAAAAAGATTTAAAAAATACAGTAGAAAAGGAAAAAGGGAATGCAGTTCTTACAGGAAGTGGGAATGTCATTGCAGCCTTTGGGGAGGAATGGTGGTTGGGTAGAGCCGGCCCAGGACCTGCCCAAGCCCAGCACGCAGCCAGTACGAGCAGGCCAGATAACTCCAGAAGACCTCTGTGCTGTCCTTTGGTCACAATGCGGGGGTCGAAAAAAAAAAAAAGAGCTGTCAGCCAGTGATGTTCACCTGGGAGCTTGAGCTGTCACCTCACTCATGTATTAACTGCAGCCCCAACTGTGTATCTATGGATAAGGACAGCCGGCTTCTTGAGGACTAAAAATAATAACAGAGCATACTCAAAAGCTTCAATGAAAAGATAAAACTTTATTAAATGAGTTATTGTTCCCAGAATACAGCCTATGAAAATATTTTTACAAGAGCAAACCCTGACAGACAAATGGATAAACAAAATATGGTCTATCCATACATTCCTCAAAAAGGAAGGAAATCTTGACATGTGCTACATCATGGGTGAACCTTGAGGACATTATGCTCTGTGAAGTAAGCCAGTCACCAAAGGGCAAATACTATATGATTCCTCTTACATCAGGTCCCAGGGTCATCAGATTCATAGAGACTTCTGTAGGAGGATGCTGGGTGCCAGGGCTGGAGGAGTGGGGATGGGGAGCTGGTGTATAACGGGAAGAGTTATAGTTTTGCAAGATGAAAAAGTCCTGAAGATGGATGCTGGTGATGGTTGCACAACAGCATGGATGTACTTAAGGTCACAGAACTGTGCACTTAAGAATACTTAAAATGGTAAAATTTGTGTGTATTTTAGTACAATTAAAAAATAGATATTTCTATGCTGCTTTAAATCAAGTTCTAGAAGACAATCAGATAAGCGTGTGACTCTGCAGTCTTACCCTCTTTGCCCCCCTGAGGACACCCGACTGGAGTGGGGAGGAGGGCACCAGTGAGGTGCTTGGGTGGCTCCCTGCAGAGCCCTACAGTCAGTCAACCAGCCCCAGTGTCAGAATACTTGGCACCACCCTCAGGCTCTGCAGTTCCTTTCCCAGAAGGGAAAGAGCACAGGGTTCTGCAGCTCCCTGACCAGACGTGGGGCGTTCTCAGGTGACTCACTCCCTGAGACTCAGGTTCCTCCTTTGCAAAGCGGATCTAATCACTTTAACACAGAGGGCTGCTTTGACTACGGGATTCAAGGAGATAATGAGGCCTATGAACACTGTGCCCGGGTGTTCCTGAGGCTGGGAACTAGGTTTCCTAGAAGCCCCTTTCCCATGTTTCAGGGCTAGACGTGGCCAGGGAGGAATTTGCTCAGGATCTGAAGGAGGCAGTGAGGCAGCAATGGCTAGTCTTTCTGGGCCAGATGTGTTCATGGCCAGGTGCCACAGGGCCTGGTGGCTCCCATCTTGCTCTCCCCTCTGAGCTGCAGCCAGGTCTGGGCCTCCCTGGGAGGCTGACATGTTCCCTGCTCAGATTAGCTAGCTGGTATCTCCCTGGAACCCTGTCCTCCCTGGTGACCATGTAGGTTTGTGAAGGGTGAGGCATGAAAGGTGAGGAGCCTGGTAACTCAGCACTCAACCACCGACCCAAAGGCCCATGTGACCCCCCGTGGCCCCGGCAAGGCAGAAGCCAAGCACACATCTGCAGCTTTGAGTGGACCCCCTATTGTGTGTTCTCGGGATTCCTAACATCCCACCTCCATATCAGAAGAAGGAAACGGGACAAACCAGTAGAACCTGTGCACGGGAAAATTCTAGCTTCACACTGCACCCTCAGAAACAACTGTGTGCCATGTCTCTCTTGTGAGGTCGAAGCGGTAGGCACATGGCACGCAGGACGATTCCAGAAGCTTACCCCAACAACCAGCATCCCAGGAAAGAACAAATCCCCACTGCTGGGACCCTGGCGTCAGCAATGACGAACCTCATCCCATAAGGCTCTCACGAGAGGCAGACGGCACGTGTGTGAGACAGCAGCTCGCCACAGAGGTCATGTGCCCAGAACCCACAGTGCGCTCCCAGGAAGCATGCTGCCTAAACGGACTCACTTTCCTCCTGCTGCTCTTCCAAAGGTTTAAAGCGGTTTGTGAAGAGGTCGGCTAAACTGCATGTTTTACAGATCATCTAGGTTCACTGATCTTTGTCAACACGTTTCTTCTTGATAGAGCAACTCTCTTCCCCTGTATTAAATTGACTGTCATGATTTTAACCAAGAAAACAGTTGTGTAATGGAGACTCATTCTCCCTTCTTCTTCCAGTACCCAAACCTACCTTCTCCCCCTCCCATTTCCTCCATGCCTGGCATTAGCTAGGGGCTGAACTACAGACTTATCACAAAAGTGACAAATCCTCCGAGAGAGAGACAGAGAGAGAGAGACACACACGTAAACTGTTTTAGCACAGTAAATTGCGACACTTCATAATCTCAGCTAAAACTTCAATGCTGCTCATTTTTTTTAAAGTCCAGAATTAGGAGTGCCTGGGTGACTCAGTCAGTTACGTGTCTGACTCTTGATCTGAGCTCAGGTCTTGATCTCAGGGTCGTGAGTTCAAACCCCGCGTTTGGCTCTATGCTGGGCATAGAGCCTACTTAAAAAAATAAAAAATATATAAAATAAATAAAAGCCAAAATTACTAGATTTAGAAGTACCAAAGTTGTTTCCCGGATTATTTGATACCTCATTCTGCCATTAAGGAGATGTGTGACCAGAATGACTGGCTGGTTCTCACGGAACATCAGTCCCGACCAGAACAGGCAGGCCCTGCCTGGTCCACGGCTCCACCTGAGAGCACTTCTGCCCCCACCCCACATCTCTGTGGCTTCCCCATTGGGCTTTCCACTTCCCAAAGCCTCCCTGCTCACCTTCTCACTCTCCATAGCCTCAGCGTCCCCTGAGGCCCACAGACCTTGTTCCCTTGGCAGATGAGGAAGTAAGGGGAGGGGGAGGGGGGGCAGTGACTGGCTCAAGGTCATGCACTAAATAGTAGCCAGACCCCAGCTTTCTGGTGGTGGAGTTCACAGAAGTACCGGTAGTGTGAGCTAGGAGGTCAGGCTAATCCATTCTTCCAGGGGAAGTCAACAGTCAGATGTCTTTCAAAAAAGGTCCCTATCCTGTTGCTTCATGTCAACAGCATGCCTAATCCCATCTTACTGCTCACCCCTACAGCACCTGGCAGTCCTGGGCCTCACTCCTATCTCAACATCTCTGCTCCTTGATGCTGAGAACCCGGACCTCTCTAGGCTCTTGCCTCACTCTTGTGGCCCCTGGGCTCCTCCTCCATTCAGCCATCATGGCAGGTGCTTCCAGAAGGAGTACCTGAGCCCTTCTGCCTAGTTCCTCCATCACCTGCCTTAAGTGCCCCATCCCCTCCTGTGGTTTTAACTGTAAACCATGTGTTGAGAGCTCTATTTCCAGTCTACATCTTAGCCTGTTCTGTCCAAGCACTTGCTGATGTTACATGTAGCACAGGTACAAACCTGTACATCTAAAACAAATCACAGAAAACCCTGTCTTCCTCCTCTCTCCGAACCTGATCAACTGCCTGTTCTCCCTGTTTCATTTACTCAAACCAAAAACGTGGGGCTCATTTCAGACTTTCTCCCTCCCCTGGTCCCCACATTCAACCCAATCATCAAATCTCGCCTTAGGGACTGACTTTAAACCCCCTAGAGGGGTCACTCAGGCAGCCTTCTCTGCATTCTAGTGCTATTACCTGCCTGGATTACTAAAATAACCTCCTAACTAGATGCATGGTCCCTAACCACACCTCCCTGCCATCTACCACACTGTAACCACAGTGATCATGTCCTACTGCTCTTTAAAACCATCCCATAGCTTCCCACTCGAGGAAGAGGATAAAGTCAGATTGACCCCCATCTTCCTTGCTTTAAGAGCCCATGCCTGAGATACAGGCTGGAAATGCCCAGCACTCACTTTCCCAGACTCTCTTGCAGATCCTATGGCCACATTCCCACCAGTGAGATGCAAGGGGAAGATTTTCTTCCCTCATAAATGGAGAGCAGCTCCAGGAGCCCTGGCCCTTCCATCCTATCACTGGACTTCATCATTAGAGGACACAATGCCTGGGCTGTATCACCCATCTTCCAGTGTGAGGGACATACTGTGTGTGGTAGGGAGAGCAGAGATGTAGGAAGAGCCTGCATCCTTGATGACATCTTTGAGGATGACATCTTTGAGCCCTGGACCAACTCTGGGGCCACTTATTCCCAGAGATCTTGAAAATGAGATCATGAGTTGCCCTATGATTTAAACCATTTTCAGTTGGGTTTTTGTTACTTGTAGCCAAGAGCATCCAAATGACATATCTACTTGACTACATTAGTAGATTGCTCTGAACTTTCCCCCAGACCATTTCTTCTGCCCACTCAGAATGCCATTCCTACCTGCTTAGCTCTCAGGGCAGGGCCTCCTCAGCCTGGGCACATGTCTGTCCTATCATTTGTTACATCATATTCCAACCATTTTTCTTCCCCACCAGACAGAAGTTCCCTTGTGTCTGGTCCTCTCTTGTTTTCTCAGTGCCCAGCCTGGGTCAGTGGCGTGCCATACAAGCTCATCGGCTATATCTCATTTCTCTAACCAGACAGTAAAGCAATGCTAGGCCTTCCTTGGTGCTATAATTAAGCCCCACGAGCTGCCACAGTGATTAGAATGGATTCATTTTGAGACTTTTATATTGTTTCTCCTTGTCCAGGTCCTAAATCAAATGCTGTCCAAGTTGGGACTGATAATCAGCTATAATCGGTCAAAGTAGTCTCCTCATTTAGGGCACCTGCACTAGAACTTAACTGTAGCCAATTTACCGTCCTTAGCCTTTTCTGGGGAGCCTTACTTCATGGACTTGGAGAGACAGGAGTAAAGGAAAGGAGGGAGAGAATTCCAAGTGCGACACCAGTGGCCTGGGACCCTGACAAGTCAGCTAGAAGCCAAACAAAACCATACCTCACCCAGGGCCATGATTCTGAGCCATCACCAGGCAAGCCATATCCAGCAACCCATTCACCAAACACAGAATCGCCCTTGAAGCCTGAACATCTTCCTGGAATTGTGGAGCTGGCCCAGCTGTGCCAAAGCAAGTGCTCATTGAATTGCTTATTGAACCAATGGAATCCTCATTCAGGTTTCTAAGAAGAGGTGACAGAAGGGTGAGGAACGCAGGAATACCATTGGTCTTTGCATCTTTAATGCTCTCCATGGCCAAAATGTTTCTTTCTCTTTTTTTAATTTAAATTTAATTAGGCAACATATAGTATATCATTAGTTCAGATGTAGAGTTCAATAATTCATCAGTTGCATATAACACCCAGGGCTCATCACATCACGTGCCCTCCTTAATCAGAGCCATAGTGTTCTAAGCTCACCTCTCCCCATCTGCAATGGCCCTCAGCTCTCCTGATGCCTGCCCCCTGCGCAGGCTGGTTCCTCCCCTCCCTCTACTTGTTCCCCTCTGTGTTTTTCTTCAACAAGGCCCAAGCTATGTCGTCTCCAGTTTTCTACCCTCTCCGGGGCTTCACTCTGCCTTCACTGCTGTTTGTAACACCTCTCAATTTAGCATCATCTGTGAATTTCATTAAATTGCTGTTTACTGATGCTTCCAGCATCATTAATAAAGATGTTAAACAAAACCCAGGCTTGTAACCAACGCCTGCTGCAATGGTAGGACACCCCCTCTCCACTTCCCATCCTGCCATTTATCATGGTCGCCTCCGTGATTTTTATCTCTGCCACTGAGCCATCCCCCACCAGCTTTCAGGCCTAGTGGCAGGGCTCAACTCTCCTTTAATGGAACTTAATTCTGCAAGTAATGTTTTCTCCACAGGCCCCACAGATATGCATAAATGGGTGTGTTAACCAAAGTAGATGCATTCTTTACAGAAGACCAGAGCCAAGCAAAATCGACCCACAGGCCACTAGCAATCCCCATGCCCTGAGAGGGGACAGAGTTGAGCAGAGAGCTCCTGCCCCCTGCAGAGGGAGCGAGCGAGCCTGGGAGAGTGCCTGGTGGGTTAAGGACAGCAATAACTCCACCACGTGGAAACAGGGTTTTTCTCTTTTCAATTAAAAAGAAAATTTCTTACCTGGATTTATAAATTAATTTTTTAATTTAAAATACTATGTCCAGGTGGCTCAGCCGGTTAAGTGTCTGACTCTTGGTTTCAGCTCAGGCCATGATCTCAGGGTCCTGGGATCAAGCCCTGCATTGGCTCCCATTCAATGCAGAGTCTGCTTGAGATTCTTTCCCCTCTTTCTCCACCCCCCCCCCCGCTCCTCCCCCTGCTCACACTCACACGTGTATGTGCGCATGTGTGCACATGCACACATACTTTCTCTCAAATAAACAAATCTTTTAAAAATAAAGTATTATGTTTTATAGTGATTCATGTTTTAAAAACGGGGACAGTCAAAAGCTCTGTAGCGTTTCTCCCTACTTGAACCAAGAGAACTTCAGTAGGAAACCCAACTTCCTCCCCTGACTCCTCGCCTGGAAGAAGCTCAGCAGACTCCAACTCCCCACTTTGTCCAGCCCGGCCCAGATAGCTCCCTGAGTTGAGACAGGGTTGGTGGAGAGTTTCCTCCTGCCCATGCCAGGAGGTGTCAGGAAAAATCTGCTAACTGCCCTGCTTAGACCATTTGCTCCAAGCTCAGATGTTCATTCTAATTGTTCAGTTCATGTCACTCCAGCCAACACTGTCTCCCAAGAACTTGGGTTCCAGTACCTACCATGCCACTCATTAGCCGGGCAACTTTGGAAATAGCACGTAGCCTCTCTGGGCTCAATTCCCACAGACAAGAATGAAAAACTGAGAAGACCAGTGGTTCGCCATTTTGGACTCTAAAGGACCAGTTGCATTAGAAGTCTTAGAATATTATTACTAGGTTTATGCTCAAAAAACATAAAAGCAGGGACTCAAATAGATAATTGTACACCCACGTTCACAGAAGCATAATTCACAGAGCCCAAAGGTGGAAACAACCCAAATGTCCATCGATGAATAAATGGACATGCAAAATGTGGTCTATACATACAATGGAATACTATTCAGCCTTTGAAAGGAAGGACATTCTGACACGTGCTACATCATATGGTATGATTCCACTTATTTGAGCAGCCAAATTCATAGAGAGACAAAGTAGAACAGAGGTTACTAGGGGGCTGGGTGAAGGAGGGGATGAGGAACAATTGTTAAAAGCGTACAGGGTTTCTGTTTGGGATGATAAAAAAGTTCTGGAAATGGATCATGTTGGTAGTTGCATAATACTGTGAATGTTAATGCCACTGAATTGCACACTTACATATGGCTAAAGTGGTCAATTTTGTGTTATGCATATTTTACCACAATAAAAATAACAAATCAACTCATAAAACAAAAGCGATTTTAACACCAAAAGCAAAGAGTGGACAGAAAGCTCAAAAGGAAGGAAAACCTGCCCGGGGACAGCTGAACCCTTGACTCAGATAACGTGACACAGAACCTGCATGCGCGCGCACACCTCACACTGACCTCTTCCCTCATTGCGCCCAGGACCGGGGCCAGAGCCACCGGCGCTGGGCCAGGTACTGATGGTGCACATCTCTCCCCCACTCAGTGACAGCACATTGGTGGCTTGGCATCCTCCGTGATAGATGTATTTATACCCCCAATTGGCATATGCTGTCAGGGCTTTTTTCTAGAGAACTGACCATTACGCATTTGCTAGCACATCCCTGTAGCCAAAAGTTGGTCAGGTTGCCGAAGTCACCTGCACATGACCTGGCCGGAGGGAACTTCAAAATCTGATGACCTCTGGTTTTCCTATAGTCCAGAAATACCTCATGATTCCAGAGGATATCAGACCATCAGGCCTCAGCTACACAACAATGGCAGGCAGACCACCGTGCGGAGGGAGAAAGACAGAACTGATCGGTCCTCTTCACCCTTTGCATAAATTACTCTCACCAAAGGCCCAAATGCTCATCCTTAGGATGAGCAGGTGGCTAAGTAAACATAGAACCAACCCCAGACGAGCACACTGAGAATGCTGGCTGTGCCCACAAAAAGACCTCATCCAACTTGGAGCATTTAGGAAAAGAGGGACAAAGTGTGTGGGCTTGATTTGCGACACCTGATGCCATGGCCAGCTTTGTCCACTCTGGGTGCATCCCCATTGATGCTGGACCTCCATGGGAGCCCCTCTGCCAAACGCACTTCTGTCAGGTGACCTAGATCGCTCAGGCCTTCTCCATCCACCCACATTGGCCCTCTTTCAGGATCTTCTCATCCACATTGGCCCTCTTTCAGGATCTTCTCACCCACACTGGCCCTCTTTCAGGATCTTCTCTAGCAGATCAGTAAAACAGAAGTTACTGGTAAGAGATAATTATGCTGAATTTGCCTATTGCTGGAGTTGCTTGTGCATTACACCCTTGGGACATCTGTCAACCACGTGTATGACCTAGGCAAGTATCCTTTACCTCATTTCCTATGAAAAGACTATTCCACACTGGCATATTCCCAGAACAGCAGTAGAGAGGCTAGAGAAACAACTAAGTGTCCTCGTTATCTATTGCTGCAAGACCAACCAGCCCCAAACTCAGTGGCATAAAGCAACAGTCAGCTTTGCTTACAAACATGAAGCTTGAACAGGGCTTGGCAGGAACAGTGTGTCTCTGTTTCCCATTAGAACAACCTTGCAGGTCAGTTGCGGCCAGAGGATCTGCCTGTGAGAAGCTCACTCTCGGGGCAGGCACATGATGCTGGCTGTCGGAGCTTAGCCAGGACCATCAGCTGGGGGCCTTGGCTCCTCACAGGGGCCTTTCCCCAGGGCTACTTGGGCTTCTTCATAGGATGGTCTGGTTCCAAGGCCAAGTGTTCCAAGAGACGAAGTGCAAGCTGCCAGTCTCTGAAGGCTGGACCCAGAAACTGACAGAGTCACATCTGCTATAATCTATGGGTCAAAGCTGCCACACAGTCCAGGTTCAGGGGGAAGGAATACGCCCCCACCTCTGGATGGCAGGAGTGTCCATGAGTATGCATCCATCTCAAACCTACCACCTCAAGATATGAACTAAAACCTCAGCTCTGCTAGAGGAGTCACTTAGGAACCGCAGGATAGTCACATCCTGTCTTAGTAGAGCTTAAACTCAGGCTCCATCAAGGCTGAGTGCCCAGCTCAGTGCCTGGCACAGGCATTCGATAGATGTGTGCTGAGCTGCTACATTTAACAAGTCCCATGCTTTGTCTTTCCAATCACATCAGAATTCTAAAATTAGGGGTAGGGTTAAGGATGGCGGTAGGGATTCAGTTATTAACCAAACTAAAGTTGATTCAGCTACATACTCAGTTTAGTTGCAGGTAAGCCTTACTACATAAATGCTTTATTTCCAAGCGAGATAGCTTCCCAAATTCTGTAGGTGGCACGTGCCAGCACGCAGCAGCTGCGTCCCTGCAAACAACTTCAGGGCTCCACTGCATCTTTATTGTTCACAATTTCAATATCCTAATAACACACAAATAGCATTTTGTGCCTTATAGAAACTCTGTTTTACTGTAAAATTCCATGACACACATCTTTCCAAAGGCAGATGGCTCTGCTGCATAACATTATTACGTATATAATTACCTACATCACAAATATTTTCCAAATCGAAACTGCTAAGCTTCTTTGCTGTCTCTTTTTCTTATGCTGTCTCCATAGCAACCTGCCTCCCCTCCCCCAGAGACAAAGAGAACACAGAAGACATCTTTAAATTGGCATAAATTAGAGACAAATTCTTTATTTAATCAAATACACAGCTTACTCTAATGATTACCATACACCAGAATTATCCAGAAATAATAATTGTAGCTCATAAAAACGAACCTCTGTAAACAGACCTCTCTGTTCACACTCAATGGCAGGATAATTATAAAACACGGCGCTCCGTCTTCTCTCACCATTGCACCCTCGTCCCCCCATTTACCACCCTCTGTAACCTCACACAGCCACAGCACCCCTCCTTCTCGGAGAAGCACATCCAGCCCCACAGCCTTTCCTCCAGCTGGTGCAGGCCAGGCCCCACCTCGGGCACCTGAGGGCTCATGCAGGACTCTCACCTCCAGAGAAGGCAGAGCCCAGCCACACAGGTACACCAAGCTCGATTTCAGCCACAAAACAGACTTACTAACCCAAACTCAAGCTGGGCAGAAGGTGTTAAGAATGATTTCGATTAATTTTGGTGCTGGTACAGGGACAGACCTGCAAGAGTTAAGTGACCCTGGGTCTCTCCTGTCACAAATCCTCTAGTTCATGACACGTTGAAAACACCCCTCGAGTCCCCAGAACAACCCTGGACACCGAGCAGAATCCCCAGGCAGGGAGGGCCTGCTGCCCTCCCATTCATGCACTCTGGCTCATGAAATTCCCAGAGAGTGACCACAGAGCCTGAAGGGCAGCCTCGGAGTCCAGGTGACAGTCCCCCAGCGGTCCCAGCTACCGGCTGGCCTTCAAGCACTTCCTTCCTTCCTTCCTTCCTTCCTTCCTTCCTTCCTTCCTTCCTTCCCTCCCTCCCTCCCTCCCTCCCTTCCTTTCTTTCTTTATTATTCTTATGTTAATCCCCATACATTACATCATTAGTTTTAGATGAAGTGTTCCATGATTCATTGTTTGTGCATAACACCCAGTGCTCCATGCAGAAATGTGCCCTCCTCAATACCCACCACCAGGCTAACCCATCCTCCCACCCCCCTCCCCTCTAGAACCCTCAGTTTGTTTTTCAGAGTCCATCGTTTCTCATGGTTCGTTTACCCCTCCGATTTCCCCCACTTCATTCTTCCCCTCCCGCTACCTTCTTCTTTTTTTTTTTCTTAACATATATTGCATTATTTGTTTCAGAGGTACAGATCTGAGATTCAACAGTCTTGCACAATTCACAGCGCTTACCAGAGCACATACCCTCCCCAGTGTCTATCACCCAGTCACCCCATCCCTCCCACCCCACCCCCCACTCCAGCAACCCTCAGTTTGTTTCCTGCGATTAAGAATTCCTCATATCAGTGAGATCATATGATACATGTCTTTCTCTGTTTGACTTATTTCACTCAAAATAATACCCTCCAGTTCCATCCACGTCGTTGCAAATGGCAAGATCTCATTCCTTTTGATGGCTGCATAATATTCCATTGTATATATATACCACATCTTCTTTATCCATTCATCTGTCGATGGACATCTTGGCTCTTTCCACAGTTTGGCTATTGTGGCAAGCACTTTAAAGTATGAGCGTCTCAGTGTTCCACGGAGCTGAGAGAAACACACATCTGCTTTTTTAAGTGAACAAATAATGCAGAACCTTCCATTGGTTTCTGTGGAAAAACAGGACGTAGACAGAGACCCCTTGAGCTGGAGGGCCGGACAGTGGCGGGACACACGTACACAGAACTTCCACCTGGGGGCACAGCGCAGAGGCGGGCGGCCCTCATGACCAGCGAGTGAGCAAGGCATCTAGACACGAGGCAACAGCCCTGTGAGCTTTGAAGAGAGTGCATCCCGTGAAGGTGTCTGAGAAACTCACAGCAAACACGCGGCCGCTCTCGCCCACGTGCGAGATGTGCCCTGTTCCACCCCCAAAAGTTATTTTCGTTGTGAGTGTACATGGTCACATAAGCTGTTCTACTTTAAAAGTCAGGCTTTGCATATCATTTAATTGAAATGTAACAAAGCCTTAGTTTGGTCCCATTTCCAATTTGGATAAAATACAGGGACTTGAGAAACAAGTTAATGACCGGATCAAACAAGGGCAAGTCACCTGCTGGCAGGAGCCAGCAGGGTCTCTGCAAACGGTTCTGGTTGTCATCACAGAGGCAGGTGGTGCAAACGGCATCTCGAGGGTGGAGGCAGGGAGAGAAGACACCACCCAAACGGTGAGTCAAGTGCATCTAGTCAGGGCTTCACATCAAGAAATCCCAGATGATGGAAGGCCCCTGGAGCAGCTGAAATGCAGTCACTGGAGAATTCCCCTTCAGGGTCTCTTTTAAAAGGTTTCAGGATGCTGCCTACACTAGACCTGAAAACAGGGGACGCTCCAGGCTCGTGGGGCCGTGACGGGCTGGGACGCTTGGGGCCGCCTTGCCGAGGCCGACACCAGGCCAGGGGCTTGCCGTCCACAGAAGGGCCCAGGGTGACCCTGTGAGGTCCAGGAGGAGGGAGCTGCCTTCCTCCCTCCACTCCACCAGCGTGATTGCATCCCCTTATTCTGTCCCGTGAGGGTGGGTGAGGGGCGGAGGTGGCCACCCTCTCTGAATGACCACTGAGCCAAGCGGACCTCTCCGGGACCGTCTCCATGCCTGCTGTGTGCCCCGCAGTAACAAACCTAGCCAGGCCTCAATGCAAATCCAAACGTGGCCCGCAGTCATTGCTTGTGTCACCCATTTTCTTGGGACGTATAACCAATGACTTTCTTTAAAACAGCTGCCTCTCAACCAACGTTCTTTTCTGACTTCATGTGCCTTGGTACTGATTTCAAACCTGTTAGACAAATCGGTGGGATGTTGCTGGCTTAGCAGCGCAGGACAGAATTCTCTTAGGAGGGCATGACTGTCCCTCTAAGGAACATGAAGCCGTCTGCTGGGAAGGCAGTATTTATGCTGGCTTCCCAAGGCACCAGCATGCACATCCCTGTTTACACCCCACTGTGGCTGTGCCCTCTGAGCACTGTGCTCAGAGGCTCAGAAGCTCTGCAGGGTGAGCTGAGGAAGAGGTAAACAGAGACTCTCATTCACGACATCCACATGTAGAGGGACAGGCCTGCTGCTGTTCAGCTGGTCCCGCCTGCCTCCGGGGTCTCTCTGTCCCCAGGGCCATTCCCCGCTCCCTCCCACCATCCGTCCCCAACGGCCTGGGCAACAGAGCTGGGAGGGGGTTGGCCACACGGCCCTGCACCAAGCCACGGGAGGCCCCCAGACTGTGAGGGTCTGCAGGACCCCATGGCAAATAGAAAACCCCACGTCAGGTCAACAGGTGGAGAGAGACCACCGACAAGGAAAAGGCTTTTCTCCTCCTCTTTGCTCTGGGCCCTGAAGGGCCCGGTGATGCAGCAGATAATGTGGGACGAGAAGTGGCACCCAGAACTGAGCACTAGAGCAGATGAGGTGAGCAGGATGCCAGGGCAGGCTGTCAGGGAGGGGCTCCCCACTTTGCCAGGGCAACTGCCCCACAGTCTCTTTAAAGAGAGATGCTGCTTCTCAGCCTTGACACCAGGGACATTTCTCTGTGGTGGGGTCTGTCATATACACTGGAGGATGCTCAGCAAACCCTCCCCCTTAGCTGTCTCCAGACATTGCCAAATGTCCCCTGCAGGGCACATACTGAGAGCCAGTCCCCCCCCTCTGTGAGGCAGTCCATCGGGCCCCTTCCTCCCTCTGCACAGCCCAAGCTCACTGAGTTTTATTTTTAGATTATTCATCACATGGACTTTTTTTTTTTTAAGATTTTATTTATTTATTTGACAGAGAGAGACACAGCGAGACAGGGAACACAAGCAGGGGAGTGGGAGAGGGAGAAGCAGGCTTCCTGCGGAGCAGGGAGCCCTATGCGGGCTCGATCCCAGGACCCTGGGATCATGACCTGAGCCCAAGGCAGACATTCAACGACTGAGCCACCCAGGCGGACTTTTAAAGTAATCCCTGCCTTGCACTGTTGGGAGTTTATTTTTTAGGGGCATAAATGTTACTGCCATGTACACTTACTGCAGCTGTCATCTCACAGGGTTTAGACTGTGGCTTTGTTTTGTTCTTTCATTTAAACACATGCAGTCAATGCCATTTACAGTCCCTGAGGTTCCTGCTGTCCCTGGCATCTAGAAGGGACCTCCGAGTGTGCCGGTCATGGAGAGAGAGCAAATGCCAGCCACCAGGCACCACGTTCCAGAGACGGCCTGCCCGCCCGGAAAACCAACAGGGGTGCTGCTGCAGAGTCCAGCTGCAGGGCAGCCACACTAGAGGCCTGCTCCTCACTAACCACAGGCCCAACTCCACGAAAAGGTTCTACCTTCTAGATCGCAAATAACTGAGGCCACCAGGGACCACCTACCTAACCTGGGGGACCCAGTGCAAGGCGCAAGTGGCAGGTCCTGTATGCTCACAGCAGGCAAAGGCTCTTCCTTTCTTCCATCACTCTCCTCCTCGTTCCAGGGTTTTTTACACACTTTTTCATGCTGGCTTCCTAGGCAGGAGACCCAGGCAGGGTCAGCGCTGGGACACTAACCGCAGCCTCTATGCACCTGTGCCCAGGCTCAGAGGATGTTTGTCAGGGCTCACCTACCCAAGGACTGTGGCCGCACAAGTCAGGAGTCAGACCATAAGCAGTGGTGTGGTCCACCATGCGGTCCACGCCTGGTTTTCTGTCTTCCTCAGCCTCAGTGGGCCTGGAAAGGGTGTGAGGTGCAGCTCCCCCGGCCCCTCCTGGGGCAAAACTTGCACCCACCAGGATCTACTCTAGTCACTGTGCCCAGAACTGAGCCATAAAGTTCAGGGCACAGCCTGTGATCACAAAACAGCACCACTCCTGCAGCTGCGAGCCCAGGTCCTATGCACATTGTCCAAATCTAGTTCCACTGCCTGAGCCACACTACAGGCAGACAAGCCAGGGCCTTCTCTGCACATGTTTCAAGCAGCTGGTCCCAGATACTCTCCAAACAGACTAGACAGGAATGTCTGCTCCCCTCTCCCCAGCAGGGCCCCAGGGGAGAAGCAGAGGTGCAGGAACCATGCTCAGGGCTGGAGGCTGCATGCCAGGGATGAAACGACAGTGACTGTCAGGGATAGGACCCAGGCCACAGTGAAATGCCAAGCTACAGGGGGAGGATGAGCTAGCTGTGAGCCAGTCCCAGCAGGCCAGGGAGGCTAGGAGCCTAGGAAGGGTGGGACGGCACCCCCAGCCAGGGGACAGTCTCTACCATCACCCCCTCTCAGAGGTGCCCTGTGATGGTCTCAGCGACTGACCATCCCAAATGCCACCTGACACAACCTCTAGGGATTCCAGAGAGCCAGCTCTGCCTAACTGACCAGCTGTGTGACCGTGAGTGAGACTCGACCCCTCTTGGCATCTATTCCTCATCCCACAAAGGAGGCTTTGAAGGAAATGGCCCAGAGATACCTCCTGTAGACCCTTAGAATAACATGGATTCCAGCTATTGAAAAACACATAGACCTACAGACCAGCAAACGCAACCTGTCTCCGTAAGTTTCTAGTGTCAGTTTCCGGAAGGTCCACAAGATGGACAGGTCGCCTGGCCCTTTACACTGTGGGATGGGCACAGGGTAACAAGACCAGTCAACACCCAAAGCTGGAAGGGGAATTAGAGAAATCTTCCAAATATCTGGACTTACTCCATTCCAGAATGAAGTGATGACAAAAAGCAGGTATTTTAAATTGGAAGAGTAATTCTAAAAGGCCGATAGCCCACAGGAGGCCCAAAAGCTATTTTTAAACACCTTATCAGAAGTTCAGGTCAAATAAGCACTAAAAAAACGCACAAAAATAGTAAGTCCTCAGAAAAATAAAATGCAAAAGCTGAGCTATCTGGCACATAGTCAGAGGCTGCCTGCAGGGAAAGAGGCATCTTTCCAGAAAACGACCTAAAAATAGCTCCAAAGAGAGAAATCCACCACGTATGCCAGCATTAGGTGCGAATGGGAACTTAATTAAACAGGTCTCCGAAGAACATGGGTTTCCCAAATAAAACAAACAGCTCTTTAAATGCCCAGGCCTGGAAGGGGTGGGGACACCCAGTGGCTGGGTGCTTGGAGCCAACAGCAGACACTGCAGTCTGCAGAGCTAGGGTCATCCTGGGGCGGGGGGGGGGGGCAGCTGCTCAGCTCCTGAGTCCCCGGTTCCTTACTGACACCCCCCCCCCAGGGCACAGGAGGACACCTGCAGCCTGGCACACATCCCCCACTTACAGAGGCTCTCCTCACCTCTCAGCCTCCTGAGCACTAGAGAGAGGGGGCAGATAAAGACATCTGTTATTTACCTATTCCTGTCTCCAAAGAGCTTCCCTCACTTCACAGAGAACCAAATTCGCCTTCTTTTTTAACCATCTGCCAGCTGCAGATACATTTGTAAAGTACTTCCCTCTTCAGTCAAGGAGCCAAAATCTCAGGGTTCCTTTTAAAAATCGGTTCACTTTTTCCTTTTCACTACCCTGCTTCTACAAAGCTGCATGCCTTCAAATCTGCAGCAGGGATCCCAGAGATGAGCCACGTCTTTCCCCTGCCTTCTCATACCACAGGCTCCTCTTCTTTCTCCCTCTCTTGCACTTTTCCTCCTTTTCCTTTCCAACTAGCATTTTAAAAAAAAGGAGTCTGTAGTAAGTAAGCAAGAAATCCTCTGTTTACCATCCAGAGCTCTGTGAACTCCTGTTCTCATTGGCCTGACTGCCATATTCTGGGCACTCAATACTAGGAAGTATCTCCCACATGCCAAGCAGTCTTTGGGGTGGAGAGGAGAAAGCACACCACCTGGCCTAATGATACATCAGTTCCAGTATTTACTAAGCACACACTGTTTCCAGTGTGAAAGATACACAGCACAGCCCTCTGCTGAGGGGATGCCCTACACCCTTAAACTGGGGCCCTTCACTAGATGCTGGATCAGATACCTTTCTTCCTCAGGCTCACACAGACCCGGGCATATCAGTGGGCTTTTCCATTACAAGTAGCTGTGACACGCCTGCCATCAGCCAACAGCTCAGCCAAGAACTATGGCCGCTGGGGAGGTCAGGTGGCACCAGAATGGACCACCAGGAAAAAAGCATGCCTGCCCCTCACAAGCCAGGAGGGGATGGCAAGGTGTGAAGCCGGCCGGGGCAGGGGGGCTCATGGAGGCCCTAGCGCAGGGAGGCGGTTCACAACTACAAAGGCAGCCGGGGGTCCCGGGAGTATGGGAAGTTGGGAAGGCGTGCATCCAAGGGAGATCCTAGCCTGGGCTTTCAAAAGTCCTCCCAGAGGTGAGAAGTACAGGAACCAGCATCTCCTGGTTTATATATCACCTGTGCTTTGCAGCTTACTGATGCCGAGTTCCCAAACGTGTTCTGTGATAAAAGCACTTGAGCCATAATTTAGGAATTCCACAGACTGCAAGAGTGTGGGCAAGTTTGGGGGCGGATCAACAACAGAGACTGTCCACGAATCTAGTGTCCTGCGGAATTTTTATTAGAATATCCTGACATGTAGACTTGGCATATTGTGTCCATGCACAGGCAGAACAAACTGTTCTAAAGCTTTTAGTGTTTATTTTTGGGCATCATGCACTCATCTGATGCACCAGAACATGGTCTTTGGACTCTACATTGCCCATCATTGTTCACTGGCCAGGAAAACTTGGGAAAGTCTTGTGATCAAACCCTGAGTTGGACCCAGGTCTGGTGAGGAGTTAATGAAGCTGTGTAGGAAACGTTCTTTCCAAGGGACTCAGCATTATGCCAATATTTTCCCTTTGTCAGCTAGTTGTCATGTGAGAAAAAGGATGATATGGTTCTCAAAATGAGGAGTGTATATTCATTTTTCTATACAATCATTAAAAATAAAGGTAGAGGCGGAGCAAGATGGCGGAGGAGTAGGAGACCTGGATTTCGTCTCCTCTCAGGAATTCAGCTGGATAGGGATGAGACCATTCTGAACACCTACAAATTCAACAGGAGATTGAAGAAAAGAAGAGCAACAACTCTCTCATCAGAAAAGCGACTACTTTCTGGAAGGTAGGACGTGCGGAGAAGTGAACCCGCGGCGATATTCGGGAGGATAGACGGCGGGGGAGGGGCCTCCGTCGGCCGCTTCTGGCAAGTGATAGAGCCGCGGAGCACAAAGTCGGAACTTTTAAAAGTCTGCTCCGCTGAGGGACGTCACTCTGGTGGCTAAGTGGGGGGGGGGGGGGGGGAACCCTCCGGGACAGTGTGGTCTCAGGACGCTCGGGGTCACAGGAAGACCGGGGGTGCCTGAGGGCGGCAGAGCTCCCAGGCATCGGAGCAGGGAAGCCGGCTGCAGAGGCGGAGCCCAGGCGCGGGCTCTCAGCTCGGGGTTGCAATAAACTGTGATCCGCGGCACAGTCGGGCCCCTGCTCCTCCAGCAGGGACCCAACAAGCAGCAGACCCGGGGAGACTCACCTTCCTCCCCCAGGAAGAGCCGCGCGGGAGTGCACCGCAGGGATCTGCTGGGTTTGGAGACTCCACCCGGGGGTCGGGTGCCAGAGATAGAAACGCGCGGTCACAGGCCGGGTGAGCACGGAGTGCGGCCGGAGACCAGGGAGACGGGAGTGACTGACGGCTTTTCTCTGGGGGCTCACTGAGGAGCGGGGCCCCGAGTTCTCGGCTCCTCCGGGGTGGAGATTGGGAGGCCGCCATTTTCACTCTCCGCCTCCAAAGCTGTACGGAAAGCTCTCAGGGAACAAAAGCCCCGGAGAGCAAAACCGAGCAGATTACTTAGCCGGGAGGGGGCAAGGGCGGGGCAATTCCGCCTCCGGCAGAGACATTTGGAAACCACGGCAACAGGCCCCTCCCCAGAAGATCAGCGAGAACAGCCAGCCAAGACCAAGTTTACCGATCAATGAGAACGGCGAACTCCAGCGCTAGGGGAATACTGCACATAGAATTCATGGCTTTTTTACCACGATTCCTTAGTCTTTTAAAGTTAATTTTTTTTAAGTGTCTTTTTGTCTTTTTATTTCTTTTTGAATTTTTCTTTTTCCCTTTTTCAACCAACATCTTATCAATCCCTTTTTT
>NW_023270305.1:79673400-79743907 GCF_011800145.1 Mirounga leonina | reverse complement strand
GGGGGGTGGAACCCTCCGGGACAGTGTGGTCTCAGGACGCTCGGGGTCACAGGAAGACCGGGGGTGCCTGAGGGCGGCAGAGCTCCCAGGCATCGGAGCAGGGAAGCCGGCTGCAGAGGCGGAGCCCAGGCGCGGGCTCTCAGCTCGGGGTTGCAATAAACTGTGATCCGCGGCACAGTCGGGCCCCTGCTCCTCCAGCAGGGACCCAACAAGCAGCAGACCCGGGGAGACTCACCTTCCTCCCCCAGGAAGAGCCGCGCGGGAGCGCACCGCAGGGATCTGCTGGGTTTGGAGACTCCACACGGGGTCGGGTGCCAGAGATAGAAACGCGCGGTCACAGGCCGGGTGAGCACGGAGTGCGGCCGGAGACCAGGGAGACGGGAGTGACTGACGGCTTTTCTCTGGGGGCTCACTGAGGAGCGGGGCCCCGAGTTCTCGGCTCCTCCGGGGTGGAGATTGGGAGGCCGCCATTTTCACTCTCCGCCTCCAAAGCTGTACGGAAAGCTCTCAGGGAACAAAAGCCCCGGAGAGCAAAACCGAGCAGATTACTTAGCCGGGAGGGGGCAAGGGCGGGGCAATTCCGCCTCCAGCAGAGACATTTGGAAACCATGGCAACAGGCCCCTCCCCAGAAGATCAGCGAGAACAGCCAGCCAAGGCCAAGTTTACCGATCAATGAGAACGGCAAACTCCAGCGCTAGGGGAATACTGCACATAGAATTCATGGCTTTTTTACCACGATTCCTTAGTCTTTTAAAGTTAATTTTTTTTAAGTGTCTTTTTGTCTTTTTATTTCTTTTTGAATTTTTCTTTTTCCCTTTTTCAACCAACATCTTATCAATCCCTTTTTTTAAAAAAAAAACATTTTTATTTTTCAGTTTTAGAGTCATATTCTATCCCTTCATAGTAGTTACCCATATTTTTGGCTTATATATATAAGTTGTTCTCTCTTTAAAATTTTGAGATACTTTCTTCTAACAGATTAAAATATACCCTAAATCTCTAGTATATGGTGTTTTCTATTCCCCTGCCTGATCACATCCTCTCCCTTTTTTTTTCTTTTTTCTTTTATTAAATCCTCTTGTTTCTTTTTTCAAACAACTTCTTATCAATTCCTTTTATAAAATTTTTTATAATTTCCATTTTTACAGTCATATTCTATCCTTCATCATCTCAACCCTTATTTTTGTACATATATAAGTTTTTCTTTCTTTAAAATTTTGGGAGGCACTTTCTTCTAAAAGACCAAAATACACCCCAAATCTAGTGTGTGGCACTGATCTATATACCACATAGATCGTATTTGATCACATTCTGGTTTTTTTGTTGTTTTGTTGTTTTGTTTGGTTTGGTTTTTATCTTTATCTTTTTCTTTTTCTTTTTTTTTTTTTCTTTTTCTTTTTTCTCTCTTTCCCTTTCTTATCCCACTGCTTCAGGTCTTTTCTGATTTGTTTAGAGTATATTTTCTGGGGACGTGGTTACTCTGCTAGCATTTTGTTCTCTCATTAATCTATTCTCCTCTGCACAAAATGACAAGACGGAAAAAATCACCTCAACAAAAAGAACAAGAGGTAGTACCGACTGCCAGGGACCTACTCAATACGGACATTAGTACGGTGTCAGATCTAGAGTTCAGAATCATCACTTTAAAGATACTAGCTGGGCTTGAAAAAAATATGGAAGTTATTAGAGAAACCCTTTCTGGAGAAGTAAAAGAGCTAAAATCCAACCAAGTAGAAATCAAAAGGCTATTAATGAGGTGCAATAAAAAATGGGGGTGCTAACTGCTAGAATAAATGAGGCAGAAGAGAGAATCAGTAATATAGAAGATGAAATGATGGAAAATAAAGAAGCTGAGAAAAAGAGATAAACAACAACTGGATCACGAGGGCAGAATTCGAGAGATAAGCGATACCATAAGATGAAACAACATTAGAATAATTGGGATCCCAGAAGAAGAAGAAAGAGAGAGAGGGGCAGAAGGTATAATGGAGCAAATTATAGCAGAGAACTTCCCTAATTTGGGGCAGGAAACAGGCATCAAAATACAGGAGGCACAGAGAACCCCTCTCAAAATCAATAAAAATAGGTCAACTCCCCGACATCTAATAGTAAAACTTACGAGTCTCATAGAAAAAGAGAAAATCCTGAAAGCAGCTCGGGAGAAGAGATATGTAACCTACAAGGGTAGAAACATTAGACTGGCAACAGACCTATCCACAGAGACCTGGCAGGCCAGAAAGGACTGGCAGGATATATTCAGAGCACTAAATGAGAAAAATATGCAGCCAAGAATACTCTATCCAGCTAGGCTGTCATTGAAAATAGAAGGAGAGATAAAAAGCTTCCAGGACAAACAAAAACTAAAGGAATTTGCAAACACAAAACCAGCCCTACAGGAAATCTTTAAAGGGGTCCTCTAAGCAAAGAGAGAGCCTAAAAGCAACATAGACCAGAAAGGAACACAGACAATATACGGTAACAGTCACCTTACAGGCAATACAATGGCACTAAATTCCTATCTTTCAATAGTTACCCTGAATGTAAATGGGCTAAATGCCCCAATCAAAAGACACAGGCTAACAGACTGGATTAAAAAACAAGACCCATCGATATGCTGTCTGCAAGAGACTCATTTTAGAACCAAAGACACCCCCAGATTGAAAGTGAGGGGGTGGAAAACCATTTACCATGCTAATGGACACCAAAAGAAAGCTGGGGTGGCAATCCTTATATCAGACAAATTAGAGTTTAAACCAAAGACTGTAATAAGAGATGAGGAAGGACACTATAGCCTACTTAAAGGATCTATCCAACAAGAAGATCTAACAATTGTAAATATCTATGCCCCTAACATGGGAGCAGCCAATTATATAAGGCAATTCATAACAAAAGCAAAGAAACACATCGACAACAATACAATAATAGTGGGGGACTTTAACATCCCCCTCACTGAAATGGACAGATCGTCTAAGCAAAAGATCAAGAAGGAAATAAAGACTTTAAATGACACACTGGACCAAATGGACTTCACAGACATATTCAGAACATTCCACCCCAAAGCAACGGAATACACATTCTTCTCTAGTGCCCATGGAACATTCTCCAGAATAGATCACATCCTAGGTCATAAATCAGGTCTCAACCGGTACCAAAAGATTGGGATTATTCCCTGCCTATTTTCAGACCACAATGCTTTGAAACTAGAACTCAATCACAAGAGGAAAGTCGGAAAGAACTCAAATACATGGAGGCTAAAGAGCAGCCTACTAAAGAATGAATGGGTCAACCAGGAAATTAAAGAAGAATTTAAAAAATACATGGAAACCAATGAAAATGAAAACACAACTATTCAAAATCTTTGGGATGCAGCAAAGGCAGTCCTAAGAGGAAAGTATATAGCAATGCAAGCCTTTCTCAAGAAACAAGAAAGGTCTCAAGTACACAACCTAACCCTCCACCTAAAGGAGCTGGAGAAAGAACAGCAAATAAAGCCTAAACCCAGCAGGAGAAGAGAAATAATAAAGATCAGAGCAGAAATCAATGAAATAGAAACTAAAAGAACAGTAGAACAGATCAACGAAACTAGGAGCTGGTTCTTTGAAAGAATGAACAAGATTGATAAACCCCTGGCCAGACTTATCAAAAACAAAAGAGAAATGACCCAAATCAACAAAATCATGAATGAAAGAGGAGAGATCACAACCAACACCAAAGAAATATAAACAATTATAAGAACATATTATGAGCAACTCTATGCCAGCAAATTAGATAACCTGGAAGAGATGGATGCATTCCTAGAGATGTATCAACTACCAAAACTGAACCAGGAAGAAATAGAAAACCTGAACAGACCTATAACCACTAAGGAAATTGAAGCAGTCATCAAAAATCTCCCAAAAAACAAAAGCCCAGGGCCAGATGGCTTCCCAGGGGAATTCTACCAAACATTTCAAGAAGAATTAATACCTATTCTTCTGAAACTGTTCCAAAAAATAGAAACAGAAGGAAAAATTCCAAACTCATTTTATGAGGCCAACATTACCTTGATCCCCAAACCAGACAAAGACCCCATCAAAAAGGAGAATTACAGACCAATATCCCTGATGAACATGGATGCAAAAATTCTCACCAAAATACTAGCCAATAGGATCCAACAGTACATTAAAAGGATTATTCACCATGACCAAGTGGGATTTATCCCTGGGCTGCAACATCTGCAAATCAGTCAATGTGATACAATACATTAACAAAAGAAAGAACAAGAATCATATGATCCTCTCAATAGATGCAGAAAAAGCATTTGACAAAGTACAGCATCCTTTCTTGATCAAAACTCTTCAGAGTATAGGGATAGAAGGTACATACCTCAATATCATAAAAGCCATCTATGAAAAACCTACAGCGAATATTATTCTCAATGGGGAAAAACTGAGAGCTTTCCCCCTAAGGTCAGGAACGCGGCAGGGATGTCCACTATCACCACTGCTATTCAACATAGTATTGGAAGTCCTAGCCACAGCAATCAGACAACAAAAAGAAATCAAAGGCATCCAAATTGGCAAAGAAGAAGTCAAACTCTCACTCTTTGCAGATGATATGATACTTTATTTGGAAAACCCAAAAGACTCCACCCCAAAACTGCTAGAACTCAGACAGGAATTCAGTAAAGTGGCAGGATATAAAATCAATGCACAGAAGTCAGTGGCATTCCTATACACCAACAACAAGACAGAAGAAAGAGAAATTAAGGAGTCGATCCCATTTACAATTGCACCCAAAACCATAAGATACCTAGGAATAAATCTAACCAGAGACAAAGGATCTGTACTCAGAAAACTATAAAATACTCATGAAAGAAATAGAGGAAGACACAAAGAAATGGAAAAACGTTCCATGCTCATGGATTGGAAGAACAAATATTGTGAAGATGTCAATGCTACCTAGAGCAATCTACACATTCAATGCAATCCCCATCAAAATACCATCCACTTTTTTCAAAGAAATGGAACAAATAATCCTAAAATTTGTATGGAACCAGAAAAGACCCCGCATAGCCAGAGGAATGTTGAAAAAGAAAAGCAAAGCCGGCGGCATTACAATTCTGGACTTCCAGCTCTATTACAAAGCTGTCATCATCAAGACAACATGGTACTGGCACAAAAACAGACACATAGATCAATGGAACAGAATAGAGAGCCCAGAAATGGACCCTCAACTCTATGGTCAACTAATCTTCGACAAAGCAGGAAAGAATGTCCAATGGAACAAAGACAGTCTCTTCAACAAATGGTGTTGGGAAAATTGGATAGCCACATGGAGAAGAATGAAACTGGAGCATTTCCTTACACCACACACAAAAATAGACTCCAAATGGTTGAAAGACCTCAATGTGAGACAGGTGTCCATCAAAATCCTAAAGGAGAACACAGGCAGCAACCTCTTTGACCTCAGCCAAAGCAACTTCTTCCTAGAAACATCACCAAAGGCAAGGGAAGCAAGGGCAAAAATGAACTATTGGGACTTCATCAAGATAAAAAGCTTTTGCAAAGCAAAGGAAACAGTCAACAAAACCAAAAGACAACCAACAGAATGGGAGAAGATATTTGCAAATGACATATCAGATAAAGGGCTAGTATCCAAAATCTATAAAGAACTCATCAAACTCAACACCCAAAGAACAAATGATCCAATCAAGAAATGGGCAGAAGACATGAACAGACATTTTTCCAAAGAAGACATCCAAATGGCCAACAGACACATGAAAAAGTGCTCAATATCGCTCAACATCAGGGAAATCCAAATCAAAACCTCAATGAGATACCACCTCACCCCAGTCAGAATGGCTAAAATTAACAAGTCAGGAAACGACAGATGTTGGTGGGGATGCGGAAAAAGGGGAACCCTCCTACACTGTTGGTGGGAATGCAAGCTGGTGCAGCCATTCTGGAAAACTGTATGAAGGTTCCTCAAAAAGTTGAAAATAGAGCTACCATATGATCCAGCAATTGCACTACTGGGTATTTACCCCAAAGATACAAAAGTAGGGACCCGAAGGGGTACGTGCACCCCGATGTTTATATTAGCAATGTCCACAATAGCCAAACTGTGGAAAGAGCCAAGATGTCCATCGACAGATGAATGGATAAAGAAGATATGGTATATATATACAATGGAATATTATGCGGCCATCAAAAGGAATGAGATCTTGCCATTTGCAACGACGTGGATAGAACTGGAGGGTATTATGTTGAGTGAAATAAGTCAAACAGAGAAAGACATGTATCATATGACCTCACTGATATGAGGAATTCTTAATCACAGGAAACAAACTGAGTGTTGTTGGAGTGGGGGGTGGGGTGGGAGGGATGGAGTGACTGGGTGATAGACACTGGGGAGGGTATGTGCTCTGGTAAGTGCTGTGAATTGTGCAAGACTGTTGAATCTCAGATCTGTACCTCTGAAACAAATAATGCAATATATGTTAAGAAAAAAAAAAAGAAGAAGAAGAAGGTAGCGGGAGGGGAAGAATGAAGCAGGGGAAATCGGAGGGGTGGACGAACCATGAGAGACGATGGACTCTGAAAAACAAACTGAGGGTTCTAGAGGGGAGGGGGGTGGGAGGATGGGTTAGCCTGGTGGTGGGTATTGAGGAGGGCACATTCTGCATGGAGCACTGGGTGTTATGCACAAACAATGAATCATGGAACACTTCATCTAGAACTAATGATGTAATGTATGGGGATTAACATAAGAATAATAAAAATAAATAAATAAATAAATAAAATAAAGGTAGAGGTAGGAACAACCCAAGTGCCCACCCATGATGAATGGATAAACAAAATGTGGTATGTGCAATGGAATATTACTCACACTTAAAAGGGAATGAAGTACTGATTCATGTTACAATGGATCAGCCTCGAAAAACTTACGTTGAGTGAAAGAAGCCAGTCACAAAGGGCCACGTGCTATGTGACCCCATTCATCTGAAAGCCCAGAGGAAGCGCTGTTGCTCAGGGCTGGGGTGAGGGGTAGAGGTGCGGGGTGGAGTGGCAATACAGGGTGTGGGGTATCCTCCTGAGGTGATGGAAATGTTCTATATTGATGGTGGTGATGGTTGCCCATGTCTGTATCTACACTAAAACCACTTCGAATGTGCCAATTTCACAACCACCCCCTTCTCCTTTTGGTGTCAAGAAAGGACCTTCCCGACCACTTTTCTAAGAACGCCCCCCCCCCCTTCTCCCTTCAAGTAGCACCGTCACTGTCCTTCCTCCTACCCTGTCCATGGCACACAGGGACCTCCTCCCCTCTCATCTGCAACCTGGCTTTACCTTCTCCCCACTCATTTACAGATCATCTGGGGCTGCTTTTCCTGCCCCTGCCCAGAGCTTAGACTATATGTGGGCCACAAAGCTTAAAACAGTTACTATGTGGTCTTTCACAGTACTTACTGACTCCTGTACTATATTAAATCAATTATTACAGTTAACTGGAGTTATCTCCCACAAACAAAACTGTTTGCTTCCAGTGGGCAAAATATCACAATATTCTTTATATTTCTCTGAATATATTTTATATTTATGTATAGCATATAGTGCTTTGCATACCATTAAACGTTTAATCAAATACTTTCCAAACTGAACACTCTAATAAATGATTAATTTGAGGGGCGCCTGGGTGGCTCAGTCATTAGGCGTCTGCCTTCAGCTCAGGTCATGATCCCAGGGTCCTAGGATCGAGCCCCGCATTGGGGTCCCTGCTCGGAGGGAAGCCTGCTTCTCCCTCTCCCACTCCCCCGCTTGTGTCCCCTCTCTTGCTGTCTCTCTCTGTCAAATAAGTAAATAAAATCTTAAAAAAAAAAAAAAAAGAAATGATTACTTTGAGCCTCGGTCTTGCGTGTTACACCTGTTGGTTACCCCATCTCATGCGTGTCAGGTCATTCAACTTAAAAAGGAAGAGAGATGCCAGACACCCAGTGAATATTTTTTTTTAACAATTTGCGGGTAATTTTAAGTGCACACAGGTTGTAGGTCTAAAATGAAGAAAAATTCGCCCTAAGTCACCACAACATAATTAGGTGCAATGGGAGTTTGGTAATTTACCCATTCCCATTAACAATCTGTTCTCTCAGGTGCTACACAACTCCACAGGAAAAAGAATCAACATTTTGGAAGTTTACAACCCATCAGCCACAACCCATAAAAATAAGACGCCGATCTGATTGTAATGGTGGAAAGAAGATTTTCATCACGGTTTTTGTTAACGCTCACATACACAGAATTATGCCACCTGATTGCAGGAAAGTTTAAAGCAACATCACTCACGATGTCAAGAAGAACTTGGAAGTCTTCTCGCCTCTTTAGTTCTGCGAACTTCCTTTATCAGAAGCAATGGACAGATTTGTTAAAGAAACATTCTGGCGCCATTTCACACAACCACAGTTTTGCTCCCAACTTCACAGAGGCATCCATTATGCAGTTACGTGCAGAGAGAATGATTTCCAGCCTTATGGCAACCGCTGGATGCACCTAAGAATGTGGTCTTTTGTCAATGTCATCTTGACAACCCTGACGCGCATTGCAAAGCAGGTATCACTTTGGGGGAATTCATAAAAGACACACCTGCTAGAAGCTCCAGATAAGTAGCTCACAGTGATGCAAACATAAAAGCTATTTTTACTGGGCTTTTAATTTCATCTTTGATTATTTAACAAGACATGAAATTAATATATTTCCAAGGTATATATACTTATGATAAGCTACAAAGTCATCTGATGGGGAAGTATAAAAATGGAGAATATGGATACAAATAATATAATGCTTTTTATTTTGCTAAATAAAACTTTGGGGGGGAATTATAATCTGATCAAGATAGTCATTTTTCTCCAAGAGGTACAACACAGAAAGTCAAAAGGACTGAACACATAAATTCACCTCCTGTGCGGTGATGAGGTATCAGATGGAGCCTGACGATTAAAAGCACACACTTGCCGCCAAGCCCTCTCACCACCAGGTAACTCCAGATCACTCCTGGCCAGGCCTCACACCATGTCACCTGAGGCTTCTCTCTCACTATGCGGTATTGTAGGCAGCATTTTCCATCCCAGGAGAAACACAACACGGTCCACGAGGAGCTTCTGCGGGCAGGGCCATGGAAGCTCTCCCCCCCGATCTGTGAGCCTGCAAATGTTTCCGATGGAGCACTCCAGTCCCTGTGCCAGTCATGGCCTGCGTTCTCCCTCACGTCTAGTCTTGGGGAAGTTGGAGGCTGCCGGTACAGAGCTGCCTCCTTCCCTCTGAAGAAGCTTCTATTTTTTAGCCTGAAAGGAGCACTTTAAACATACTTTCAGATTCCTTTATTAAATAAAAAAATGCTAGAATAAATGTCAGCTGCCATACAGTGCCCCAGAAAAGCAAACACTCTCCCCCTTTCAGTTATACTTAAAGCAGCAGCCTAGAAAGTAGGAACCATTTTTTATTCTGTTCATGGATATCAATAAATAACCAAATTCTAATATTTTGCTTTTGCAATTGGTGTCTCTCGGGAAGTCTCAAGAGTCACATGGACAAAGGTGCCATATGATGTGATGGAGAAAATCTCAAGCGGACTCAGGCACCTAGCGCTTATTCATGCCCTCAGCAGTGCAGGACAAGAGGACTTCCTTCTCACCACACAGACTCGTCTGGCTCTCCTTTCCACATGCAGCCATGGTGACGGGGGCTGCTGTCTCTCTGGACCTGGTCTTTCATCTGGATGATGAGCCAAGTCCACGGAGCAGAAGCCCCAGGCAAAGTGTCACACGCTGTCCAGCCCTGATGCATAGACACTATGGCCCTTGGTGTCCTAGCCAGACAGTTTTTCTTCTCTGCCTCCAGACCTTACAGGAAGAAGAGCACAGACATCATCTGGCAGCAGGCGGAGACTGTGATGCTGGCAGCAGGGAAGCCTTGCTGGGCCCAGGGAACAGGTCTGGTTCTCAGGAGGGCCCTCCACCGCTGTAAGCCACGCACGGTTCTCCCGTTCATCAGAGCTCGAAGGGCCCTGCAGGGAGCGCGTGGCTGCAAGCAGAGACCCCTCCCTGCCTTCATGGGGGTGCCGTCTCCACCTGAGGAGGTGAAATGAGTGCAGGGAGTCCCCCGTGTCGCACCTGTCCTGCAGTGGGCACATATGTAATATATGTTTACATGTATGTAGCCTCAAGTGCCATCTTGAGTTTTTCTACACAATGTAAATTTTCACAAGTCTAGAACAAAACACTTCACTGTCTCAGACTAAATAGAGGCCATTCAGTGAGTTAAATCAGCATGGTGAACTTTTTTCACTGAACTGAACTTTTTTCACTGGAATTTCAAGTAGATTTTTACAACTCAACCTCTCAGATAAAACGTAAACTGACGCCTTTGGGAATAATTTGTTGTAATGACAAAGAAGTGGCACACACGGAGGGGACTGGGGTCCTATCTGTCCTCTTTCATCGTGCAGCTCTGAAGCCCAGCATAGAGTGTGGCCAAGCTGCTCAGTAAATAGCGCTCATCGATCCGACAGGCCGGCCCGGCGCTTCCAGGCAGCAGGATGCCAGGGCCAGGGCCAGGGCCAGGCCCAGCTCGGCCTGTAGGAGCCGCGCAAACCTGCCAAGTCCAGAAACAGGGGAGGCAGGTCAGCGGCCTCTGGGCTCCCATCCAGCTCCAACATTCTTTTATGTTGTAAAATAAGTAGACCCACAGAATCACACATTTACTAAAAATAAAACTAAACTCTGGCCCAATGGCTGGCAAAGCAAGACAGATGCTAAATCAGTAGGCTGAATATAATGCAAGTAATATTGGACAGGGGCCTTTCTTTCCCACACCCTCCCAAATCCTTACAAATGTGTAGTCAGGAAAGTGTTCACCTCAATGTTGTAGGTAGGTTCTGTTCTTAGGGGAAGAGCTAATAAGATAGATTTCCCAAATTGACATCACAGGATTCTCTCTCCCAATCTAAAACCCCATTCAGTATGAACTGTCTTTTTCTACATTTGGTGGCAAGGAGATATTTGTTTTAGCAGTTGTTGGAAATGTTAAACACAAATGAGTTTCTTTTTTTTTTTTTTTAAACATTTTATTTATTTGACAGAGAGAGACACAGCCAGAGAAGGAACACAAGCAGGGGGAGTGGGAGAGGGAGAAGCAGGCCTCCCACCGAGCTGGGAGCCCAATGTGGAGCTCGATCCCAGGACTCTGGGATCATGACCTGAGCTGAAGGCAGATGCTTAACGACTGAGCCACCCAGGCGCCCCCACAAATGAGTTTCTAAATCCATCTGAGTGACTGGCCCTAGGTACTCCTATTTCACATACAATTTGCACTTGCATCAAGCAGTCCAGCAAATTCATTTGGTAGCAAAGAGCATACACTCTAACGCCTCACTCCCTGCGTTCAAATCCCAGCTCTAATTCTTAGTGCTGTGTGACCTCACCTAAGTTACTCAACCTCTCTGTGCCACAGAGTCCTTATCTGTAGGGTGGAGGTGATGGCAGTCCCTCCCTCCAGGACTGCTATAGGGACTGTGTGATTTTATTCTATGCAAACACTAAGAAGGCAGTACGCACTCCGGTTACCATCATCTTTGTCCCAACGAGGCAAAAGTCTAAGTCTTAGTAATGACATTTTCAACCACTAGGAAAATTACTGAAAGGCACACGCCAAGGATGCAGAGACACTGCCTGCCATCCTCTGAAGTTAAAATCACTCGGGGAATGCAAAACACAGGCGACGACACTGGGTTAAGTGTACAAAACAGCTACCCCAGTGACTAAGGGGCTAGAGACCACACCAAGAATGGCACTGAAATGTGCTCACGACAGCCAAGGCCAGGCCACCACTGGCCGGCCACAGGGGCACGGAGCCAGCCTAACAGAACCAGGGGAAAAATGACTAATGGCAGAACAACAGAGCGTGTCTACACTCAGGAGTGACTTGGCCGCTTGCAGGAGCACAAGAATGCATTTAAAGAGGAGATGCTGTCTCCCCATTTCTTCCACTGTAGTACAGAAGGTTAATCATAACATTACTAACATGCCAATTTAATCAGCTAAAATCACAATATAAAATCCTGGATGGGTTCTGTTTGTGTCAAATGTTTTAAGTTCCCACTTCCTGTCCAGAACGCTTCTTTTCCGCCTTGCTGTGTGCCTGCTGAACTTACGTGAACTAGGAGTGTCCTCGACTGTTCCAGGCAGGGCCTGGCTTGGGCTTCCTCGCCGTCCCCCGGAGGCAGGAAAACCAACCGCTGCCCCAAGACACCGGGGACTCCGCCCCCCACTCCTCATGATGTCTGCACCGCTCAACAGGTTCTGGACTCAAGTAAATGTGATGTCCTCCATTTATTTTGTTACATTAATTTGCCTCTTCAGATTAAGGATTTAAAACAAGACTTTTTATTTAAGTTCCCAAAGAAAACAAACACAGCTGTCTTCACTCTTCTCTGAAGCTCTAACAATCCAATCTTTTATTGTTTAAAAAAAATGCACACACACCGAACCCATCTTATAAGGGATTTTATACACATCGATTCAGAAAGAACCGTTTACCTGCAGCATGTCCCTGTCAAATTATTCTGGTCAATACACAGAAAAATAATCACCATTCAAGTCCCAATGGGAGAACGTTCAGCAATCAGAAAAAAACATTCCAGATGCAGTCCAAAGTGTCTACCGATGCATATGTTCTACTCTGCTCACATTTTATTATCTTGATGTCTTGATGGCATAACTGAGACCCAAATGAAGGAAATGGAAGAACACAAACATCAGAGAAGGGGGTCCCCTATTTTAACCACAGGCTGGTTCAGCCACAACATGGGGACAACATATTACTCAGAGGCACCCACAGTTTTCTTCATGTTTTCCTCGTGGAAATAAATGGGAAATGTAAACATTGTTTCAGGCTCTCTGTTGTTTGAGGAGGCCACTCTCCCCAGCACCTGCCTCAGTGACAAACACCAGCTTCTGCCTGTGTTCTGGACAGCTACTCAACTGCCTCATTGGGCGTGGCAGACAACTTCTTAAACTCCCAAACTCAGCAAATCCATCCAGTGAGCCCTGCTGGGGCAAAAGCCCCACACACTCAGTGGGAGAAGAAGGTGCTGCCTCCAGGTGGTAAGGAGGGGGATCCAGCCTAGTGTGGGATGTGGCCTTAGGGGCTGGCTCTCTCTCTCTAGGGAAGCTTGTGAAGGCACAGGAGCCCCCCAGGATGGGGTGGAGGTGAGCGAACAACCTGGGAAGGAGGGAGCCTGAGGCTGAGCCACGGTTTAGAGCTCCCACCTCCCACCTTGGCCCAGGCTGGACTGGGGGTGGAGCCCTGGGCTGGGGTGGAGCCCTGGGCCAGTGCGGCTGGGAGACCAGCAGCCCCCCAGGGTCCCACTGCCAGGGACACAGGTGCACCGGCTATGTCTGCCTTCATCTCTTGAAACACTGCCTTTCTGTGCTTCATCCTGCAAGGAAACTATAGGCCTTTGTGTGAAAAATGTCCATTTTTATGAACAGGGATAAGAACCTGCTCATTTAAAGAGACGGGTGTGGGGGGAGAGAGTTTAATAATGGTTAGACCAGTCCAAGAGTCTCCCAGAACTCCCAAGGGAGAGAGCAGAACTTCAGACAACACTAGAAGGAGATCCAGATCTACCCAAGCACCACAGCCAGGAGCCAACTGAGGCAGGCCCAGCAGCAGACAGAGCACGAGCGTGAGAAGGTGCTCGAGAAGCACAGGTCACCACCATGCAGCCTCAAATACACACACCACACCCAGGGAGAGACTGTGGCACCCAGGGCAGCACCCCAGGCTCGACACACGTTGTGCCATTTAACCCCACTAAAGACTGCTACATCTCCATTCTGTATCTGAGAAAAACTGAACTTCCAAAACACTGAGGAGCTCACCTACAGCTCGTCAGGACTGGGATTCCAGAGCCCACGTGGCCCTGTGGGACAGCAGTGACCTGGAATGGGCCCTTGGCTCCACTCCTTATTAGCATTATTAGCACTATGCCCTTGGACAGGTAATTTAAACTCTCTGGGTCTTACCTCCTTATCTGTAATGTGGATAAATTATTTCTGACCTGACAGAGCTCTTGTAAGGATCAAAATACTCTATGTAGAAATGTACTGGGAGGTTGCATAGGTTTTGTTTTTGTTTTGAAGGGTAAATTTTGCATTTTGACAAAGAAAATGAGTGAGCAGACAGGAAGGAGAGGAAGACGTTAATTTCTAGGTTCTTCTATTAAAAAAAAAAAAGTGGGGCGCCTGGGTGGCTAAGTCGTTAAGCGTCTGCCTTCAGCTCAGGTAATGATCCCAGGGTCCTGGGATGGAGCCCTGCATTGGGCTCCCTGCTCAGCAGGAAGCCTGCTCCTCCCTCTCCCACTCCCCCTGCTTGTGTTCCTTCTCTCGCTCTCTCTTTCTCTGTCAAATAAATAAATAAAATCTTAAAAAAAAAAAAAGTAAGACTAAATTGGGAAGAGCTGGTGTGGAACTCAAATGTTCTTTGCTGATTTACACACAAAAGGCACAGCCTTCAAAAGGCCCTTGAAACCTCTCCAGGCTCCAATTTCCTCATCTTTAATGTGTGGGTGTTGAACTGTACCACATGTGCCTGGATACAGGGCAAAGCTGTGTTTCCAAAATCACCAAGCAGCAAGTGAGGAGCCACCCTCCTTTGGGCTTCCTACTCAGACTCTCACAGTGGAAAGCACTCTACCACTGACTTCGTTAGCAACACCAAAGAACTATTTGGAGTAAACACACAAGCCTGAGACTAACTCAGTCAACAGTGGTCTCAGGATGTACTTTGTAAGAATAGTGATAGAAGGGACAAAGTTAACACAGAGTCAGTAATGAACCTGAAAGGAATGGTCCACATTCCAAGCGCTAGTTGATATTATAAACAATCCTTTAAAGATCACTTTTAAAAAAATGAAGAAGCAGAGAACTGTTCCAGTGTTGGGTGAATCAGTCATTGTGGCTCAGAATAAAAATGATTAAAGAGTATGTCCTGAATGGGGTGGATGATGCAAGAAGGGTGGGTGTGTGAGGTACAAGGAGTTCAAGTATAGTGTGCAGGATGTGAGGTTCGTGGGGTGTCTCTGCTCACCAGGTCAGCACCCCACCCTCTCCCCAACCAACGAGTCGTTGCATCTGTGCTCAGCTCTTCCTGAAGTGAGGACATTCACCCAGGTTTTCTTGCTGCTGATGCCTCTGCCCTTCTCCCACCCGACCCTGCACCTCCATTTTGAAAAACTGGGAAGAGAATAGACATATAGACTGGCGCCTACTATGGGCCAAATGCTGGGAGAAGTGCTTTCAGGTAACCCCTCTCATTGAAGGCCCATGACAGCTCTGCAGGATAGTAATTTGGTCAGGGAGCCACACAGGAAGTAAATGATGGAATAGGCATTCAAACCCAGGTCTTCCTATACCCCCAAGCTCCCCTCAGTGGAATCTAGAGCTGCACTGTTCACACAGCCATCGGCCACATTAGCTACTACACACACGAAATGGGACCGTCTGAACTGAGATGTGAAGTAAGGGTAAAACAGACCCCACGGTTTAAAGACTTAATTCAAAAAAGGAATGCAAATACCACATCAATAATTTTTATGTTCATTATATGCTGAAATGATAAAAATTTGGATATATTGGATTAAGTAAGATACATTATTAAAATTAAATTCATCTGTTTCTTTTTGCTTTTTTAAACGGTACTAGCAAATTTAAAATTATATACATCACTTGTGTGGCTTACATTGGATTTCTTTTGGGCAGCACTGATCTAGAACACTAGAATGAAGAGCCTCAATCGAGCCTTTGCAAAGTACCATCCTGTTAAAAGAGCCACAATGCAAGGAGCAGCCAGGAGTCTGATATCAGATGGGATTAGAAGTTCTTTTTTTTTTTTTTTTTTAAGATTTATTTATTTATTTGAGAGAGAGAGTGTACATGAGAGGGGGGAGGGTTAGAGGGAGAAGCAGGCTCCTTGCTGAGCAGGGAGCCCGATGCGGGACTCGATCCAGGGACTCCAGGATCATGACCTGAGCCGAAGGCAGTCGCTCAACCAACTGAGCCACCCAGGCGCCCCGGATTAGAAGTTCTTGACCAGTGATGGTCTTTACCCCTCTGTATCCTACTATCATTTTGTTTTGTTTTGTTTTTCAAACTTCCCAGAAGTTCCACATGGTGCAATTTTATAAATAAATGAAAAAATTCATTTGAAAAAAGAAAAGAAAATGTGTCCCACAACTCAGTCCTGCTTAGGGATAACATACTCTGAAACCAGTTAGGACACCCAAAAAGAGCATCTGCCATAATAAAGCCACCAGTGGCAAAAATTCATGGGAAATTTCTGAATTATTTTCTGAAACATGAGGATGAAAGAATATTTTTAAAGTAATATAATTACATGTGTTTTTAGTATGTATAATTAAATAAACCAAATATTAGAAGGGGATATCTGAGTATTCCATTTACATTCCCAGAAGCTGGGGCCTGGGTGGCTCAGTCATTAAGCATCTGCCTTCGGCTCAGGTCATGATCCCATGCTCCTGGGATCGAGCCCAGCATTGGGCTTCCTGCTCAGCGAGAAGCCTGCTTCTCCCTCTCCTACTCCCCCTGCTTGTGTTCCTGCTCTTGCTATCTCTCTCTGTCAAATAAATAAATAAAATCTTAAAAAAAAAATTTTTTTTACATTCCCAGAAATTAAAATGTCCAAGTTGGCCTGATGCTCTTTTTAATATTCACATAGAGAAAACAGGACCTCATTTAAATTGAGACTCACTTTATATGTAGATAAGTATGGTAGATGACACAAAATATGTATCGGCAGGCTACCCAGGCATTAGAATTTAACGGGAGCCATCATTTATCCATTCACTCATCCCCTTACTCCCTGGTCCATATATTTGTGTGCAACGTACACATGCCTTCCACGTCTCAGGCACAACCAGGAGAGACACCTGGCTATGTGAGAGCAAGATTATGTAGACAACTGCGTGCAACTTCTTCAGGCCCCAACAGGCTTAGCATTATTTTTAAACATTATTCTGGTAGAAGCATATACATGTTTATCACATGGAGAATTTTTTTGAATCCAAAATCAGGATCCTGCTCCCCCTGAGCAAGGAGGGAACATCACTGAACTAGTGCATGGTTTCCATCACTGCCAAGCACGGAGGCCTGGGGAGGCCCACTCAAGTCCCTTACGTGGCAATATGGTTGCACAAAGATCTAAAAGGAAAACGGAGAATATACTAACAATGTAAGCTTAACATCTGCCCAGACATCAAACAAAGGTGTGTCACAGAGAAATGGTCTTCAGAAAGTGACATGCAGGAAGCATGATCAGAGATGCAAGGAAACCAACAGCAAAAACAAAGGCAGGGAGGGGGAGGGGTGGAATCCCCTAACTAGAGAAGACAGAGGGGTGGGGGAGCCTATGGACCAAAGGGTGGGAGGCCCAAGTGCCTGGTAAGGAGTTTGGACTTGACATGTCCCACCACAGGCATCTACCGTGGGTTCTTAAGGCAGAAAGGAAGGAAATAAAAATGGGTTCGATGAAGAGGAATCTGGTAAAATTATGTAGTATGAGACAGACTGGAGGAGAAAGGGACTGCAGGCTTCTGGTTCTTATGCTGGTGGTGATGGTATGTGTGTATGTGTGTGTGTGTTTCGCAGTTGAGTCTTTTCTTCGCACAAAATTTTACATAGCTAAAAGCAACATGATGTTCTGGATTGGATCCTGGAACAGAAGAATCACATGAGTGGAAAACTGGTGAAATCTGAATAAAGTCTGTAATTTAGTTAATAGTAATGCATCCATGTTAATTTCTTAGTTTTGACAAATGTGCCAGGGTAATGTAAGATGTTAACGTTAGGGGAGACTGGGTGATGGGTATTCAGGAATTCTCTGTACTGTTTTTTCAACTTTTCCATAAACTTAAAATTATTCCAAAATAACAAGTTGATTTCAAAAAATCTGACACGGAAGTCCAACATTAAAAACAGATGAGCTGGAAGGGCCTACCCACTGCACTCATCCTTCTCATTTCCTCCACCTGCCTGTGTCCATGGAGGGTCCCACTGAGCAGGCCAGCCCATCAGAGGAGCACCTTGTCAAAAAGGGACAAATGGGGGATAAGTGAGCTGAGAACTTTGTCAACCTGAGAAACCTGCTCAGAGTAAACCTATTGCAGACCGTTAAACACCCTCAACATGTGCCTTGCAGTCCCTTCCCAGGGAGCCCGCCCTGGGACTCAGGCCTGGACTCTGCCCCAGAGGCCCACATGACTGCCTTGTCAGCTGACGGGAAAGGAAAGTCACCTGACCCCAGAGGGGCCAGTTCATTAGCTGGCCTGTTGTGAAATTATTCCAGGGCCAATGTGATGGTCTATTTGGGAATGGGAAATGGGAAACAGGACAAGGAGAGCCACAGATACCATCTGCCAAATCAGGAAAGGCAGCATGAGCTGGAAGCAGAGAGAGGTGGAGATTGTGAGAAGGAAGGGGAGGAAAGGGAACAGAGATGGGAAGTGGTCAGTGGCAGAACAGGCAGAGAGGGAAGATGACAGATGGGGCACAGCCCAGCCATGTGACTGGCAAAACAGACGGCCTCCCCTCCAGAAGGACAGTTGCCCCCTCGGCCAGTTCTTCTACGGTTCCACCCTTTCTGAGGCCCAGGGTTCAGCTGTGCCAGGGTCCCCATGCAGGGGAGACCTTCCAATAAGCCTCCACCACTTGAGGCATTGGAGTGAGTTTATTTCTTGCAACCACAGAGTCTTTAAAAACTACCGTTGGGCCAAAACAATCCAGTCTTTGCCTTTCAGGCCCTCGTTACTTGTCACTGATGTTTTTTGGTTCCCCTACTTTCCTCCTACAAGGAACATTTTGAAGGTAGGAGACAGTGTGGTTCAGGCAAGAAGGCCGGGGGCTGGCTGTTAAGTGCTCCTGGGACCATGACCGCAGGCAAGTCATGGCCTCTAGGATTCTGCTTCTTCATCCACTGCAGGAAGAGTTTAGACTTGGTCTCAGCCACTCCAAAAGGCTCCTGACCACCTTCCTTTACATCATCCTCTTACCCCTTGACCATTACTTCTAGAATCATTCGAGAAGGAAAAGGGCTGCTTGATGGAATAGAAGGTAGAATCTAATTTTGATCACTCTGATTTCTATAGAGCTGTGAGATATTTGTTTTCCTGGTCAGATACACTGTACATCCTACCCACTTTCAGCTGCCAAGGCATTCTAGATTTTTCCGAGGCTCAGTCAGAGGATGTGAATCCCATTTAACTTACAGACTTTCATTCTGTTTAAGCACACACACACACACACAATATTACTATTATAATCTAAAAGAAAAAGCAAAATTCTTTCCTCCAAAATCTCCATACACGCACAAAAACTCAATTTCAATATTTTATACTGAAAAGAAAGTCCATAACCACTTTCTCAGGAGGTTTCCATGAAGTCATCGTTTAATTCATTTATTAATTCAGTGACTATGTACATATTCATTTCACTGTAACACAATTATTTTGCTCATTAAACATTTTGTGCTGCCAGAGACACCTATGAAATCTAATAAGCAGTTTCCAGAACTACACAACATGCCAATTAAAAATGTTAATTAGAGCTAAGTGAACAACACAAGAAACTTAACAAAGTGAATTCCAGGGAGGGAAAGAAGAATATGATAAGTAAGCCAAGAGCCAAGAGGTTAGCTCTGCCTGGCTCTCCTAACCATAGACCCTTTTGATTCTGAAAAAAATGCCACATTTGAGTTCAACAATCTTGGGCCAAAAAGTTGACATAATACATAGTAATGTTGGGAATAATCTCTGAGTCATATACTTAGAGAATATAAATTATCCAAATATAATGTGTCTAGAGCATCTGCTGCAGATGATCTAAGGCTCACACCAAGCCACTGCACGGTTAGCAGCACGGCGGCAAATCCAGGAGGACCCACCTTCATACATAAGAGAACTCTAAAAATTAAAGCAATGAGGAGGATAAAAATGTGCCCCCTGTGTTCCCAAAGCAGTTTCAGAACATGACTGCAATATATGAAGTCCATACAAAGATACTTCGCTTGGTAGAAAGGTGTCTCGTATCTTCTACTCACCCAAAGTAAAGCTAGACTTGTAGTATAACAGGACAGATTTGGTTTACATATAGAAAGGGAAAGGGTCTGGCTTTAGGATGTATTTGTTTGTTTTGCTTACACCTTAACATAGAAACATACTTGAACTATTAGGAGAAAAGATTTAGGTCATTAGGCCTTCTGGCTTTCTGATTAGTTAGATGCTTTGGGAGACAGAAAGACAAATCAAATGAGACTCATGGTCCCTAGAAATTTCCAATTTAGTAATGAAATCCCACCTCAAGGGAGGAAGATGGATTAAACAAACAAGCTTACTTGCCCTTGACCTACAAGTCATCAGGGAGTCAGCCAAAATAAACAAATTGCTTTGATATTTCTTATATCTAAAATCTGCCAGAGGATCAAGTAGAAGAGAGCTCCTATAATTTTCCTCTGGAGTATTCCTACCCTAAGTTACCTGAAGAGTTTTTGGATTCCTTTACAACAGCAGGCCCTCACAGTCCTAGACATCTAAAACCATTTCCCTCCCACCCACGACACACACCCTGTCATCCTTCCAGATCCCTCCCTTCAGATCCCTCCATATCACTGACTCTAACCTTGTGGGGATCACGCACCCCCATGGGAACCTGATGGCCACATTCCCCAGGAAAGAAAAGCCCCACCAGTCCATCATAACATCGACTTTCACGTGGCACCAAGGGGTCATTCATGTCACAGGTCCTAAGTTAAGAAATCCCTGCCCCAAACTATTTCATACCAAATTAACCCATGCAGGGGCAGGGCTGAATTGGTTACATTCATTGATTTCAACCACAAGTATCCTTTATAGGTATGAAAGAAAACCACCATTCACTGGGCTATTTCTATGCACCAGCGCTATGCTAGGAATTCAATCTTACTGCTTTATAATCCTGCCAAGGGGCTACTCCTCCTGTGTTTACATATGAGAAAACAGTGTCCCTAATCCTGACCTCAGGGTTGGATATGTCTTTAAGGAAAAGACCTCTCTTTGAGGGCGCCTGGGTGGCTCCGTTGGTTAAGCGACTGCCTTCGGCTCAGGTCATGATCCTGGAGTCCCGGGATCGAGTCCCCCATCGGACTCCCTGCTCAGCAGGGAGTCTGCCTCTCTCTCTGACCCTCCCCCCTCTCATGCTCTCTGTCTCATTCTCTCTCTCAAATAAATAAATAAAATCTTTAAAATAAAAAAAAAAGACCTCTCTTTGAGAGGTATCTCACCATCAATGACAAATAGGTCACTACGTGGGTGACCTTTTCTGCTAAACAGAACTTACTGTCTCAGATTTGGAGACAGTTAAAAAGTCACTGATGCCAGGTCACAGGGCAAACGGGGGATAAAGTAGGGAGAAGACTGATCACCCAGCCCCAGTGGAGGGTTCTCTCTACTACACCGCGGTCAGGTCCTCATTCATCTCTTCCCACCTCCACCACCTTAGCAGAGGCCGACATGTCTCCTGGAGAATACAAAGGCTCCTAAGTGATCTCCTGCCACCAGCCTCACTCCAGACAAATCCATCCTCACTCTCCAGCCATGGGGATCCGTCTCCACTAAATGCACATCATCCTACCAAAAGCCATTTAACAAGGTGCTGTCATCTATAAAATAAGGCTCTTCTGCCTACACAGCAGCCCCCTTTCTTGCTTCTATGCCCTTGATGCCTTTTGATCCAGAAATTGTGAACAACTATTGGTCTCCTAAAAATATAACATGCAAAAAAAAACACAAAAAACAACAAAACAAAACATAACATGCCTTTGCAGATGGTGTTCTTTCTACTTGGAGTATCTCTTTCATTGCCATTCATCTGTCTTCTTTCAAAACACTTCCATCCAGCCCACTATGAAATGACCTTTCAATTAATTGACTTCCTCCTCTGCACTTTTATATATTTTATGAACCTCTATAATTACCACTTAACTCAAGCATTACAAAATAATTACCGCACAGTCTGTTCTTCCCCCCACTAGGCTGTATATTGGTTATTACCCTTTGAATTCTCAATATTTATCACTGTGCCAAGCAAAGAGCAGGCACTGAGGAAAAGCAGGCTGACTAAGAATTTTTCCAAAAGCAAAAGGAGATAGGCCCCAGGCAAAGACAGAGGGTGTCTCACGGACATACAGACAGAGTAGCATATGGACCACGTGGATCTTTTCTCCTTGCTCTTTGATTTGCTTCAATGTAAGTGATCCAGACAAATAAAGTATTACCATAAAATGTTCAAAGAACTCCCAGGAAAAATAAATCAGCACTTATCCAATAAATAATTAAAATGCAAAACTAAAATGCATGTTAAAAAAAACTGGCATGACAGCTTGAAGTTCATAAAAACTGAGTTATTCCCTACTTCAGGATGCCTTTCTATTAATCCTAGAGGTCACACTGTTCAAAATTACTCACTTCAGTTGTGCTTTTTTACTGATTCTGGAGATCCTTACATTTCTCCTCAGATCTCACTTTTAAACCAAAGCAATAACATACGATTTTGGATTTGCTGCTCATTGAGTATAGTCACAGAACTAGCTTTGTTAAGGGAAGCTATGAGCTCATCCTTGTTTGCTCTCAGTAGACACTTGCTGAGCAAATGAACCAACGGATGTACAACCCACCTGCCAATTCACGATGCTTCCTGATTAGACAGACAACTGCGAAGAAATCTGTATTTACTTTCAGGGGTCCCTAACTTCACCAGCATTGACTTTTCAGTAAGCTAACCTTTTTTGTTTCCATGACAAAGAATGAATTACAGATCCCTCAGAGATTTCATCAACATAAAGTTATGCAAAGATTAGAGCACAGAAAGGGGGAAGGGGGTAGGGGGAATGATATAAAATACAAGCACCAGCTGAAGCAATAGGGAAGCCCCACAGTGCATGGCACCAAACTGACCTCTCATTGGCTCTGGTGCTGATGATTCAGATTCCCAGTCTGGATTCTGAGTGAGTCCCAGGCTTCAATAGGATTGTACAACCAGGTCTACAAGCAGGCATGAATGCATTTCTCAGCACATCTCAAAATACTTTCAGGATGGGTTTCTATTGCCAGACTCAATGAAAGGCTGCTCATGGAAGCCCAAAGACAACTGCACAATATATTGTTTTTCAAAGAGGTAGAAAGCACCTTCCAAACACATCATTTTTTAGGCAACTAGAAGGAATCTCCCTATTAGATGGCATCACTGTTGAACAAGCCCAAAAGACAACCCAAAACATATGGAGAGAAAGACAGAACTTGCCAGCGCTCTTGCCAGTTGGGAAACACGGCCTCAAAGCCCTCAGAGCATGTCTCCAGGGGTTCGGTCTCCACAATGATAAGGCAGAGCCCCCCACCCGGCCTCTGAAGATGCCACTGAAATCCCCCATCTCGGTTCATAAGCCCCTGCTTGCAATAATTTTATCTTGAAAATAAACTGCATTTATTAACCATTCATCTTCTGATTCCTTATCAAACGTACAATTCCAAGTCAAGGCTTCTGCCCTCTGGGTATGAACACTGTGGCTGCCCCAGGGGAGTTTCAGACAATGTGTGATAGAGTAGAAAGACCACAGTTGTGAGCTGTAGGCCTGGCTGGGCCCCTCACCAGCACTTTTGAGCTTCAGCCCTGCTCCACCCCCACCCCCTCCCCAGCCACAAAGTGGAGGTATTAGCTACCAACTGCAGTGAGGGCCTGTGAAGGAAACTGAAATGAAATAAAAAAATATCCAGCACCCTGACTGGCACAAAGGAAGCATACCCAAATATTGGTTCCTTTTCTCCTTCTGCCAAAACACTACAACTTGATCTTTCTCTCTGTGCGTGCTGGCCTGTCACAGATAACTGTCCAACGTCCACTCCCTCTCAGGAACACTAACATGGCTCGGCAGGGTGGGGGGCTCCCCAGCATAGAGCACCTCTGGCTGGGAGGCTCTGCTCTGTGCTTGGCCCTCCTATCCCGGGGGCACCTGGGGCCACTGCACATGTGAGAACGGTTGTAAGGACACTGCAGGAGGAGCCTACCAGACTCCACTGCTTGGCCGTCTTCTGATATTTCATCTGAATTAAGCCCAAACAGTATTTTCCACTGCAGATTCCAGGCTCCAGGACTTAGTGCCCACGGCTTGAACTTGACATCTGCTTTAAAGGGCATAAGAGTTGGCCCACACTAGATTCCACATTCCTTATGAGAACATTCCAGATGAAGTAACATAGCAAAAGAGCTGAGTTTTAATATCCACTCCCAAGGACAACAGTAGCTTTCCAGCCCCATCTCACGCCTTTGGTCAAGGGGGGCTGAAACTGGGATCATCCCAAATGGCAGAGGCAAAATGGCCCTGGTCTCTGTTCTCTCCTGGATAGGGTTACTCCAAAGAGTAGACTTCCCATTCTTATATTTATGGTCCTTGTCACAGGTCTGCTATTAACATTCACCATCTTATGAGTTTTAACAGGTGTCAACAAACTGATCCGAAAGGTCGGGAGAGTAAACACTATCCGCTTCACAGGCCATGAGGTCTTTGTTGCAACCACTCACCACTGCTGTTGCAGCCCCAAAGCAGCCATAGACAATGCGTAAACAAGGGGACATGGCTGTGTTCCAATAATAATAACCTTCATTTCTCGAAACAGGAAGCTGGCCAATAGGCTGCAGTTTGCCAAGCCCTGGTCTTAAATATTATCTGTATGGCCTTAACTGCAAAGGAAATAAGGAACTATGGCTTTTGTCCAAATTATCCCAAACCAGAATAACCACCTCTATCTGAAATAGTCATATAACAGACACCCAGGTCAAGGATGGCTTGGTTGGTGGTTGAAAGGGCCTAAGAGCTAGAACTAAAAGGAGAGAACCCTCGGGGCACCTGGGTGGCTCAATCGGTTAAGCGTACAACTCTTGGTTTCAGCTCAGGTCATGATCTCAGGGTCATGAGATTGAGCCCCACGGGGGGCTCTGTGCTGAGCGGAGCTTGAGATTCTCTCCCTCTCCCTCTGCCCCTACTCCCACCCCCCGCCGCCACTCTCTCAAATAAATAAATAAAATCTTCGGAAAAAAAAAAAAAGAGAGGACCAAGGTGTGGGCTCTGCTACCTCCCATCTGAATTACGAGTTTTGAACTTGGCCATCTTTAAGGTTCTTTCCAACTCTACAATTCTATAATTTTAACACCTATGACTCAGCCTGTATTTGATGTCCATGAAGAAAATGAGTCTAAAACTCTGAAAGATTAAAAATTCTTTAATCTGAGTAAAAAAAAATTACATATGCTCACTATGAAAACCTCAATCAAAAAAAAAAAAAACATAAAGAAGAAAGTTAAAATTCCCCTGAAGTCCCACTGCCCAGAGATGACTGGCATTGGCATTTTGGTGAAGTCTCGTCTGTGTGAAGAGACACACGATGCTACAATAGGGCAAGCACAATGGTGATAACAATTACATCCACAGCCAAGCAATTACTTTGAACTTGCATATTCTTTTTGGAGAAGAAATACTGGCCTCACCCAAAACAATCCTCTTTATAGTATACACCATGAGGTTAAGTGCTGAGACCAGCAAACAAAGGAGGCCACTTCTGCAATCCACGATCCACATGTGGTCAGCTCTCCCGCCAGAGCTTCACCTGGGCACATGTGCCATGTCCCCACTCGAAGTCACAGGAAGGAAAAGGAAGAGCCCAGCACAGAGGACAGCCACACCAGACGGCAAGCACCTGCCGCCCTGTCCACACTCTCCAGCAAGTAGTTAGCTGATTAAAAACATCAACACCAGTGGTAATTCACATTATTTAGAATAACATATCCAAGAAGGAAGGGAGAGTGGGAAGGAGGGAGGGGGCAAATTACACAATTAAAGGATATTTTTCATTCACTGGAAAGGATAAAATTTGATATTGCAATAAATATTTTTTTAGTATTTTTAAATTACAAACATAGCCACAGAAAAAGGGAGACCACCACAGACAGGGAGAAAGGGAAGTTATGGTGAGTGTATAAAGAACAGAGGGGTCTCACCCACCAGTTTACTAATTTAAACCCGGGGGAGGGCTGAGAGGTGTTTTTCAGGTACACACATGCCCAGTGCTGAGGATGGTGGTCCGAGTGGCCTTTCCTGCAGATGAGATGTTCGGTGACTCAATGCATCAGCAGCTGTGCTCAAGAATGGATGCCTGTGAGTCTTGCCACTTGGCGCTAATTTCCAGCTTACTCATCAGCACATTCCAGATGGCTTTGATGGGGAGAAACACTCTCCATCCTGCTTTGCCTCTGGGTCATTTCATTGGAAATGCTGTGCATATCAAGTTTTCTTCTTGCTCCAAAGCAAACAACCAAAAAGGCCATCAGGAAGCCCACAGTCCTGGACACGGCCTTTGATTGGAAAACAGGGGCAACTCAGCTCAAAATCACACTGAGAAGAAACAGTTTTACCACAACCAAAGGAAGGATTTATGATTCACTTCTCTGCACGTTCATGTACTTTATGGGGACACAAAATGAGGTTTTCACAAATGAATCCATATAAAACATGAATAGAATGCCTTCATTTTGTGAAAGAGATGCCAGCTCAGAGCAAGCAATCCACTCTTTTCCTCCCAATTTGGGAGTGTGTTTAGGCCCTGCAAGCCCAGGAGGGCCATGTGGGGAACAGGGGCCTGAGCCGGAGCGGCCACTCTGAGGGGCAGAGCTCTGGAGGGCATCACCAGGACCAAACTCCCAAAGGCCCATACAAAACAAGCCTGGAGAGGCCCTGGATGTTGTTCCCCAACGGGAAGTGTCTCCAGTGGAGCTCTGCACAGATCAGAGACAGCAAGAAGGAAACGGCCCCATCTGTTCTGTGTTCTCATGCATCTCACGGTCCCACCATGGGCAGAGGTGGCTTCACGGTGCCTGCAAGCCAAGCACCAAGCGTCCTTACGGGAAAGACAGAAGCAAAAGCACGGAGCATGGGGAAATCAGCCTTGGTAGGAAAGAGTATTTCAAGTCAATACCCATCTAATTTTCTCTGAACTTGCAAAGTAACTAACAGCAAAGTGCATCGTTTTGTTTGAAGATGACAAAAATTCTGAATTCTTAACAGACTGTAGACAAGACAGAGATATGGCAAGGAGATAAAAGGACATTCAACCAGACAAATACCCAACCAACACAAAGCTGATGTGCTGTTTAAACTCTGTAAATTACTCAAGAAAAGATAAGTCAAATGGCAGGTACGTTACATAAAAGTGGGACTTCAATGATCCAAGGCAAGATACAGACTCCCTCGCTCCCAAGCTTGGAAAGACTTCAGTTGCAAAACCTCCCTCCCACCAGGTTTCATGCTCCTGGGGAGCACATCCTGTTCTCCTGGGTGCCTCTGAGCCCTGAGCCCACTCTGGGTCACAGCAGGCAGGGGCTACAGTCTGGGGACAGTGTGCACCCCCTCTTTCCTCTCTGAATTGCAGAAGGCGACCCCAGCTAGCCTTCTGAGGGGAAGAACATGCTGTCTCTCTTCCCACTTGGAAATCTGCCCTGAGCAACTGAATTCCAGCTTCCTGAGGGGAGCAGGTTGGGCCTCAGTGCCTGGCACATAATTAGTACTCAGCAAATACTGGTTTAATGAACGAAGGACTATCTCAGATTTGGAGCAGGACCAATCCTCAGAAAATATCCACCACTCATCTGCAGAAAAGGCAGTAACAATGTGTGTAAAATTACAACATTTGTTAGTGGCAAGACCCGTCCTGGATTCCAGCTACTCTGAATTGAGTCCTGTCTGCCTTATCACACTGCCACCCGCGAACCATACACTAGAACAACTTATATCCTAAGCAAACTTTCAAAGACTGGTCAATTGTAGTTTCTGGTAAAGTGTTTTGGACAAAATGCCATGGTTATCAAAGCAATAACAGCTATGGACTATATGAAAATAAAGGCCTAAGTTCACTATCGTCAAGTAAACAGGATGTGCTACTTCTCTCATTATCAGTTAATGCATTACAATCTCTGAGTTAAAGAAATTCACATATTGTTGCTACTTTAAGAATGGCACAGAAACAATGAAATTCCTACTATGTTCAGACATGTTACCCAGTTCTCTTATCCCTACAGGGAGCTACCCTACTTGCTAAGGGGAGGTCAGTTTGTTCAGCACAAAGTAATTTTATGCATCAGTCCACATTCCATCAAGGAAGCAGGAAAGAAAATGGACTGGTGAACAAGTTAGCACAGAGCAGACAAGAAGCCCTTGCAGCCTCCTTCCCTATGACCAACACCATCCTCATCCTCAGGGAGCTGGGTTGTGTTGATCTTCACCTTCATCACCATCATCATCCTCATAACACAGAGCAAGAGAGCATTTCCTGAAATTTCTGCAGGCTCAGAAATTAATTTCACACCAACTTAACAAAAATAATATACCTACCTCCTGGCGAGTACAAATATAACACCATAAAAATGGTGTTAAATTCTGGAAGATGGATCAGCATTGTCCCATAGTTGATTTTTTTAAAGTTTTTATTTAAATTCCAGTTAGTTAACATACAGTGCAATATTAGTTTCAGGTATACAATATAGTGATTCAATACTTCCATACATCACCCAGTGCTCATCACAACAAGTGCCCTCCTTAATCCCCATCACCTATTTTACCCATCCCCCCACCCACCTCCCCTCTGGTAACCACCAGTTTGTTCTCTATAGGTAAGAGTCTGTTTCTTGGTTTGCTTCTCTCTATCCTTTTTTACCCCTTGCTCATTTGTTTTGTTCCTTAAATTCCACATATGAGTGAAATCATATGGTATTTGTCTTTCTCTGACTCATTTCACTTAGCATAATATACTCTAGTACCATCCATGTTGTAGCAAATGGCAAAATTTCATTCTTTTTGATGGCTGAGTAATATTCCACACACACACACACACACACACACACCCCACATCTTCTTTATCTATTCATCTGTTGATGGACATCTGGGCTCTTTCCATAATTTGGCTACTGTAGATAGTGCTACGATAAATACTGGGGTGCATATATCCCTCTGAATTAGTATTTTTGTATTCTTTGGGTAAATACCTATAGTGCAAGAACTGGATCATGGGGTAGTCTTATTTTTAACTTTTTGAGGAACCTCCATACTGTTTTCCACAGTGGCTGCACCAGTTTGCATTCCCACCAACAATGCAAGAAGGTTCCCCTTTCTCCGCATCCTCACCAATACCTGTTGTTTCTTGTGTTGTTGACTTTAGCTGTTCTGACAGGTGTGAGGTAATAGCTCATTGTAGTTTTGAGTTGCATTTTCCTGATGCTCAGTGATGTTGAGCATCTTTTCATGTGTTTGTTGGCCATCTGTAAGTCTTCTTTGGAGAAATGTCTGTTCATGTCCACAGCTGCTTTTTAACCACAAAGAAAGTTACAACTCATTATCATTAGATAGTATATTTGTAGAGATCCCAGCAACACTGCTCCATGGAAAAGGCTGCCTCCTTTGATGACTCGTCAGCCACCAGGCATCAAAGAAGCAGCCCTTGGTGACCAAGGGCGAGTCTCCTTACAGAAACCCATGGGCTGCCTTTCTCTCGGACACTCAAACCCTGCCTTTCTCTCGAGGACGTGAGGAAGCCTGAGGGGTCAGTAAGGAGCCATGGAGATACAGCAGAGGGCCATAAGCACACTTGCAAAGACCATTCTCAATAAGGTCTTCACACTGGGAAGATAGAGCTGATCCTCCCAGGCCTACTTTCTTTCAGGAAGCAGGCCATGAGTAGGGTTTACAGCCCTAGTGGCCTCTCACCAGGTCCATGCTGGTAGGCATCACAGCAGGCTGAAAGGAAGGGGACTCACTGCTCCTCTTCTGGATGATAGAAACCAGCAAGAAAACAAAAGGGTACCCACTGAATGGGAGAAGACATTTGCAAATCATATATTTATAAAGGGTTAATATCCAAAACATATAAAGAACCATGCAACTCAATAGCAAAAAAAAAAAAAAAAAAAAAAAAAAACCTCAAACAATCCAATCAAAAAATGGACAGAGGACCTGAACAGACATTTTTCCAAAGAAGACATACAGATGGCCAACAGACATGAAAAGATGCTCAACATCATTAACCATCAGGGAAACACAAATCAAAACCACAACGAGATATCACTTTATACCTGTCAGAATGGCTAATATTAAAAAGACAAGAAATAATGAGTGCTGGCGAGGCTGTGGAGAAAAGGGATCCCGGGTGCACTGTTGGTGGGAATGCAAACTGGTGCAGCCACTGTGAAAAACAGTATGGAGGTTCCTCAAAAAATTAAAAATAGATCTACCAACAGTTGCAATTCTGGGTATATATCCAAAGGAGATGAAGTCACTATCCGAAAGAGCTATCTGCACCCCCATATTCATCTCAGCATTTACAATAACCAAAACATGGAAACAACGTATGTGTCCATCAGTGGATGGGCAGATGAAGAAAATGTGGTATATACACACACACACACATACACACAAAATGGAATATTTTCAGCCATACAAAAGAAGGAAATCCTGCAGTGGTGACAACATCGATGGAGCCAGAGGACATTACGCGGACTGATAAAAGTCAGAGAGAGAAAAGACAAACACCATGTCATTTCATTAAATCTAAATCTAAATCTAAAAGAAAAAAACAAGCTCACAAATACAGAGAACAGATTGGTGGTTGCCAGAGGTGTGTGTTGGGGTTGGGGATGGGAGAACTGGGTGAAGCAGGTGAAAGAAAAGAGCAGGGGACTGCTCTTGAACCCAGGGGTTTCAGTTCACCTGCCAGTTCATGTCTGGAGAGCACAGACACCCATCTTTGCTGAAGGATAAGAACTAAGCATATCTTCATAAGGATCTATAATCAACTCTTACCTATAAGGATTTAACATGTAAATCATGCCAAAGCCCACCCACATGGTCAGGACCTACTTGCAAGGCTTCCACAGGCTTCTTAATAAATTATAAGCTTAACCGAGAAGTCTGGAAATGATTTTGCCTCTTTATTCTAAAAGTATGAGCAGGGAAAATTTAAACACGAAGTGCATTTCTCAAGGGCCGAGCCATGACCAGCTCCAGGAGTGACACCCAGAGGTCAAACAGGAGCCTCAGAGGACTGCCATCTCTCATCACCCCAACTGGCCACATCAGGCAGCCTTCTCGCCTCATCCTGTTCTTCCCACCTTCCTCATTAGGTGCATGAGAACCCGTGAGGTCTGCTTCCATTTCCAAATGCATAGTGTCTTCCCCGATAAAAGCATCACAGCTTAAAGGGAAAAGCTATCTCTAATGACTCACCCTGAAGTTGGAGCTCAGAGAATTTAATGACCCAGAGGAGCACAGATTTGCAAGATTACAACCACCTATGCCCAGCTCAGGCAGGTAGTCTGGGCAACACCACGTTCCAGGGATTCTCATGAGCCTGTCCAGATACATCTGCACCACCCCAGGGGCTCCACCTGGCCCACCCCCTATATCAGGGCGTTGGGCCCACTCAGCTCACATTGGACCATAAGCCACCAGCTCACATTGGACCATAAGCCACCAGAAGTCAGGAGAAGGTGACCATCAAGCCTAAGGACTTATTGCAGGTGGTCCCCCTCTGAACAGGGACCCCCTCCTATCCAGAGCCATCTGCCAAGCCCTGGGATCTACTAGTATTACCAAGGCTTCCAGTCATGGCACTCTTCATAGCTGGCTCCAAACAGGGCAGGACAACTCTGGACTGGCTCTTCCCAGCACTGTGCTCCTGAGATCAACCGCCAAAAGGCCAGAATCAAACTGAGAACGGGACTATCATCTCCCAACAGCCAGACCCTCCAGCAGATGGTGAAAATGTGTAGTTTCAATTCCTCCAGAAAGGCTCTGAATTTGTAACCCGGTGATGAAATGTTTGCAAATCAGAGCATTCATCGCTGTTTGGACTCCCAGAAAGCAGACATTTTAAGCCTAACTAGGAGGTACTCTAAACATAACAAAAGGCCTACCTTATAAGATGATTTCATTTTAGCAAATCAGTCTTGCAGAGACCTTGCACAGAACAGGCTTCTCTCTAAAGTGACATTTTAGAGGGATCACCTTGTAAAATGTGCTCATCCATTTAATGAATGTTTCTGTGATAGATGCAAGAGATATAAAAATGAACAAAGCTACAGCCCCCTACCTCCTGATGCTTGCATTTAAGTGGGAAATTTGGACATGAAATGATACAGATGTGCTATGATAGCCCAACAGAAAGTCCAGAATGTAACCCCATGAGTAAGATGGGGAGCTCTCCTACCCACTGATCACCATCAGCCATCAAGTTTCTGTAATATTCCTTTTACTTTTTAAAGATTTTATTTGTAAGTCATCTCTACACCCAACGTGGGGCTGGAACTCACAACCCTGAGATCAAGAGTTGCACGCTCCACTGACTGAGCGAACCAGGTGCCCCAAGTTTCCACAATATTCCTTAATCAAATATGGGCCAAGATTAGATACAGCTACTAATTCAACTCCTATTATGGGCTGCAAATGCTGAGAAGCCACCTTGTGTTAATAGCTCTGCCATGTCTCCTACCCCTGTGATTTCTCTTAAGTGTGTAAATAAATTGGCAGCCACTTCTCTCCTTTTCTTTTTTTAAAGATTTATTAATTTGAGAATGGGAGAGAGAGGATGAGCAGGAGGAGCAGAGGGAGAGAGAGAGAGAGAATTTCAAGCAGACTCTGCACTGAGTGCAGAACCTGACACAGGGCTCGATCTCACAACCCTGATATCACAACCTGAGCCGAAACCAACAGTCGGATGCTCAACTGACTGAGCCACCGAGGTGCCCCTACAACCTCTCTCCTCTTTATAAGGCCACACTGCTCTAGAAAAGTGGAAGAACAGAATCCCATATGGCAGAAACCATATCATAAAGGAGTACTCAGACCTACTCTGACACCAATTCTGCTAATAATTCACCTCTGGGTTGACACTGGCCTCCATGGGACGCCCGTGGGATACCTGTGGGAAGCCGGCGTTGTACTTCTGACACTGCTCAGCTATCTATCTTGCTGGGGACCACATCAAGGGAATGGGCATCTTATAAGAAGGCAGATGCATACGTCACGTAGAATGTAAAAACACAGTGATGTTATTTTTGTTTAAGTAGTAAGGTCTAAGCATACCTTATGGCCTCCAAAATAATCTTTTAAAAATCATATGGGGGGGGGACAGAGTTTTAGAATTGTCATTTCATACTTACAATTTTAACATACATAGTTAGAAACAGAAAGTAGAGTCTTATACCATGCCAGAACCCAGAGCAATTACCAGTAAGATGAACAGGGAAAAAAGACATTCCATATTGCTTTAAGGAGGAATTTATGGGGGTTTTTATTTCCTGTTTCCTAAATGCTTTGTACCTGGGACTTCTCCCCTTCACTCCCTCCACTGGAATTCCCTCCAATCATTCAACTACTTTGAATGATTTTTTTTCCTGAATAATCTTTTCTTACTGACACTGCTATGACTCAGCAAGGGGGACAGTGTCTCAGCACACAAAGGTATAACACTACAAACAAAATCAACAGAAATAGGAAAGGGCGTATTCCTCTAACAGAAGAACTTAGGGCAAGCCAGCCATGTGAAGGCATTCATGCCACTTCTTTGTGGCTGGCCCATTCCTACGCTCTGCCCCCACCAGGCTTCACACTGAAAAGCCCGAGCTGACCTCTGCACCTGCAAGGGTATTTATCTACAGAATGAGCAGGAAAACGGACAGAAATGGGAAAATGAGTAAACCCAATAGTGGGGGGAAAAAAAGAAGGGAAGAAGACAGAGTTCAAGTCAAATACTCGAGACATAAAATTAGTCTCTGCACATTTCTCAAATAGGGCATAGGTGCCCAGCCAGGGGGACACGCGAAAACACATAATGTCTACGTGGAGCCACAAATACACTGAAATGTGCTAAAATAAACGTGTTTACCTCACTCATGCCAAGGGAGGACTCCTATGTACCTAGAAAAGGAAGAATCTGAGGAGGGGCGTCTGGGCAGGGACAAGGTCTCTGGCCTGCAGTGTCTATGGGTATGGGGCAAGAGAGTCCGCCAGACGGGCCCTGGGTGTGACGTATCTGTGCCAGGGACAATGCGGTCTGCAGAACGGCTGCTGGGAGGCGGGTCAGCAACACCTCTATCAAGAGCCAGAGACCAAATATCCCAGGCTCTGCAGGCCCCCAAGCCCCTGTCACTACGCCTCCTCTCTGCTGCTCTCTGTAGCGGGAAAGCAGCCTCGGACAGTAGTGAACAACGGGGTGCGCCAGTGTCCTACTCCCACAGGCTGGGGTCTGCTCCCCCTGCTCGAACGCGTTTCCTCGTGCTCCTTCCACCTGAGTCTCACTTTCCTTCCAGCAGCGGCAATGAGGTGCACTGGGCACACCATCCCCATCTGAGGCAGGAAGGAGCAGGGAGGATGTGCGGACATGCCCACAGGGGCCCCAAACAGGCACTCCCACCAGCAGTTCCTCTCACCTCCCACATGAAAGTAAACATTCCTGATCCATGCGGCAAAGATCTGTTTGTGCGATTAGCACCATCTTCCCTCAACTTTCTCGGGTGATGGTTTTACGTGAATTGGGCAGACAGTCGACCTAACCCTGGGTATTCCTATCAAAAGAGGAGAGGAACTGCAGGAAAAACCACCCCTAGCAGGGAAACACAAAGTTCAGTCAAGGCTTCCTGCCAACAGGAACAGAAAATGATCCCCTGGAGGACCGTGGCCGCCTTCCTTTACATTCCAGTGAAGAGGCTTTGAAAAGAAAAACAATTACAATGTCCCCACTGTTGGTTATTTTCATTCGCAAGGGTCTAGTTGTGGTGCAGTAACCATCACCCGTCAGCCCCTCTGAAATCTTAAAGTTACTTGCAGTATCTAGAACAGGGGGAAGAAGGTAGAAACCTAGGCCCCAGCATATTGGGGTGCTGGAGCCAGGTTTTACCAGCTCGAGGGCTGACAGTTAAATTTTGGGAGGTTTTGCAAGCCAGTGGACATCACATTAGTAGACTGAAACTGACCGGTGGGCTTTTCTTACCGCTCCCAGAGGCCCAGTTTTTATACCACTGCCTGGGAGAGTCCTGCCTGGAAAAGGAAGCTGGGGAGGTAGAAGCAGGAATACTTATAGTACAATAAATGTAACTGTAAGTAACAGACAGATAACAGAAAGATTTGGCCATGGAGTCCACAGAAAAAAAACTAGAAGGGGAGCATAGGAGTTGTCCCAGGCCAAGAATTTCTTGGAGATGAACATCAGTGAGAGAAGAGAGAGCCCCTCAGCACCCCAAAGCCAGTGGGGTTCACCTTAGAGACAAATACATAAACACAGGGATCGTGGAGCTCCTCCCGGCATGAAGTCAACGAAAGGCCCAGGGAGGGAAAGACGCTGAGAAGTAACATGTCCAGATCACGAAACTGAAATCAGTCCCAGGCCATCCATCAAACTCTAAGTGCATTCTTTCATTCATATTTGGTCCAACCACAAAGAGCTGGTAATAGACCAGAGAGATCATGGAAAACACATTGTGCAGGAGGAAGCGGAGCTGTTACCCGCTCACAGTGAGCTGCGGCTGCGCTCTCCGGACTGTGACAGCAGTTACCAACTTTGGGGCCACGAGACTTCCAAGCCTCAAACATCTGTTCCCCGTGCACCTAGGAAGGGCCCCAGCTGCCCTCCAATGACCCTTAACAGTCCACCATCCCCACCTGTTCTCCCCACACTGTAATCACCTGTTTCATTAGAGAAGAAACCAAACACAGGGCCCAAGGTTGACAAACCACACCCCAAAAATAACTGTGTCTGCACCACAGCCGCCCCCACATGCTCATTCCTGCTTGCAGGGTGAGCGGGCTCTCAGACTCCGCGGGGCCCCCCTGGTGGGGCCCAGTGCAGGCCCGGTGGCCAAGGTAAAACAGAGGTCACCACTACAATCTACAACACTTCAGCCTATTTGGTGGGATGAGCCCTGGCCTATCACTATAAATAGCCTGGGCTTTTTTCCTTCCAAATCTAAGTGGTCTATCCGTCCAGGAGAAGCTGCAAACCTCTAAGCCAGGTGGCCACCTCAGCCATCTTCAAAGAGGGCAGCCGAGGGGCTCTCACAACCAAGCAAAGGTTAGGAAGAAACTGCTTTTCTTAGCGTGGTCTGTGGTCTCCGGCCCCGTGGCACCAAAATTAAGAAGGACTTGGCCAAGGAAAGAACCCTTCATCTCATGTCAACAGCTTGAGGAGCCCTTGAGGGGAGCGTGAGAGCAGCCCCGGCTTTGCGGGCACCTGTAAGTCGTCAGAACCACTTCCCGCAGTTTTATTTACAGCAGCACCTTGCAGGGATTTTAACAGAGGTTCTGTGTGCACAGAGGGCGAGCTGGTCTTCGGCGGGAGGCTGATGGAGGCCGTCCCTAGGCACACAGGGCACAGGTCCTCCGCTCTCTCTGGAGTCCACTGTACAGCCAGAGACATTTGTGGTGGAAAACAGGGGGTGCCCTTCTGTAGCCTCGATCCCTGCCAGCCGGCAGGGTCCTGAAGCAGCACAGTCCCTCCGTATCTTGAGGACACACTGGAGCAGTTCCGGCTGGGGGCTGGGACAGGGGCAGCACCTCAGGGACCCTTGTCCCATGCAGTGCCTGGGACCCCACTCTCATCCCTCCCCAGGAAGCTCCAGGCTCGCACTGGACGGAAAGGAAACGGGCCAGCTCAGCCGCGCCTCTCCTCCAGGTCACACAGCTGGCCGGAGGGCGGATGAGCCTGAAGCCGGCCCCAGCCCAGCCCTCCTCCCTGCTAGCTTCTGCTAACCCTCGGCCCGAGCGGCCAAGACTCACGCACACTGAATACTACCAACTCATGACTGCTCAGAAGCCAGACTCTCCGTGCCTTTCAATCACGTTGACCGCGTTGACCATGATTTTATGCAGAGAAAGTGAAGAACACAACAGGAAGCCTCAAAGAGACTCTCTTCTGAGGAAAGTCTGTCACTTTGTGCTCACAGCACCTGCCCTCTGGCCCTCCCCAAGTTCACGGCCCTCCACATCCAAGTCTGACCCGGGACTCAGTTCTCCCCTCAGCCTCGCCCCAAGGCTGAGGCTCCCTGTCACCACCTTGCACTGGACAGTGGCCACCATGGGCCCATCTGCAGTCCGGCCTGCCTCCTAGCAGCCCCTGCCACATCTCCTGCAGCCGCGCCTCAGTGACCCTCCCAGCCTGTAGGGCAGGTCCACACTCCTGGGCCAGCCCCCAGGTCCATGTAGACCTGCATTCCAGCGCCGGGCAGCCGACAGGGAGAGCACAACCTCTGAGTCAGAGACGGCTGAGTCTGAACCCAGCTCCACCACTTCTATGTGTGTTTTCAGTGGAAAATAAGGGCTCAAAATACACTTAGCTCAGAGTTACTGTGAGAATTAAATGCAATGAAGCCAGCAAATCTGCCCACCATCCGGATGGAAAGAGTAGGAGTGGCTGAGGCCGGGACCGAGGCCATCCCCACATAGGGAGCTGAAGAACAGGGGTGCAATGGGCAACTTCTACCACTGTTGCTTCACCTACAGCAGAAGGAGTTGCAAGAGGCCCAGGAGCACAGCTTTGCTGAAACCATCCGTGTGACCTGAGGGAGGCACCCCTCCTCACCTCGAGTCCTGACCCGGTGTTGCAGTGGGGACTTCATGGGTTTTACACTAAGGTCACAGTCCCATTTCAGGCCCTCACCAGCTACAGGACTTTTGACAAATCACGTAACCCCTTGTGAATTCTGCTGTCAGTCTGTAAAATGGGGCTCCTGCCTCGTGATTTTATGGACAACACACAGACTCCAAGTCTATAGAATAAAACGAGTCAGAGTGAAAAATGTAAAGGTCCACAACCATTAATATAATTCCCTCTGGTAACATTATAACAACCTGGGAAATCAATTTTAAGAGCTCTCATCCCAACTGGAGGGCCACACACATTCAGCAGGAGGCTGCCTATATTTACCAAAGGGAGTCCAAGAGTCCTTCCCACGGTCAGAGATGCACATCTTTGAAGTAATATGCAACCTCTGTGTGATCTGAGGGAGAAATCAACCTTTATTCACCTCTTTTTGGTAGTCCTTAAATAAGTGATAGAACGTGAACTGAAAAGAAAGCAGAAAGTGCCTCCTTCAGCCATTATCAGTAAATCAGAAGCATCTCCTCTGCTCTCTTGGTTCATCGTAGGGCTAGTTTTAAATTTATAATCAGGTAAGCTTCAACAGCCCTTCACATTATTTAACTTAAAATTCAGACCTTAGTGTCCATGCTTAGTGATTCTCCGCACCCAGTCCAATATACTTGGTACAATACTTGGTACAATAAATGGAATCACTCAAAGGTCCTGAAACAAATACCTTAGATGGGCACTTGCTCCTCCTGCAAGACCCTTATGCAGGATGGGAAGTATCAACCACCCCGGCCCGGGGGCACTACCTACAACTGGGAAAACAGCGGCACCGGAGAGGTGTACCTGATCTGGGTAAAAGTGTAGGTGCGCCTCCTGTCTATAACTCATGGGGTTAACTCCACACCCAGCACCAAGTTCACTGATTGAACAAGCTTGGTCCTGATCTGCTAAGGTGGGTAATCAGAGAGTGTAGACATTGGGAGGACAGCTAGCAGCCTGCAGTCTTTAAAGTGACAGCAAAGGTAGAGAGAGGACCCCTACTTTCAGCAATATGGCCCATTTGTGCAAGAGTGAAACAGGCCCACAGGGCAGTTCGGGAGCCCCCAGGGGTGTCCCTGAATCACAGGACAGCTCAGGACTGACATGCAGAATGACCCCAAGTCACCAAGCAAACCACACCCAATCCAATATACTTGTTACAATAAATACAGCAATTTTAGAAAGACACCCAACAAAATAGCCCAAATAAAGCCCTTACCTGAGAGAGTAAGCATGTACTCAATTGTATATTATTTATACACATCAACACATGAACTATTACACATATTGACAGCATTCACTTCTTCTTCTAAAGTACTACTGGAAGCCGTATCAAAGTTCAATGTTATGACTTGGGATTGAATTACAGGCAGATACTCTGCTTGAAATAAATCATAACTAAATATGTTTCATCAAAGCAAAGATACAACTTCAAAATTCTACCATCATTAAGACTGTAATATTATACCACAAGTACCATATAAGGCATAAAAACAAAATACACATCGTATAGAATACCACCTAACGTTAGCACAGCAATTGGCAATTTATGAAACACAGCCCACACAGCCCGTCCAACAGTCACCCTGACCTCCAGAGGGCAGGGGGAGCTCCAGTGTGCATGAAGCACCCATGAAACATTCTCTGTCCGATTTTATGAATCCAACAGAGAAATGGCTGGAGTCATTCCAGGCTGAAGTCATTAAAGGTGACAACTGAAATGGAAAATGCAAATCCCTCTTCAGGGAAGAGGGCAAGAACTCCAACAGCTCGATATGGGGAATAGCCTCCAAAAACACCTGCTCAAAGACTCCTAAGCAAGAGCCCAAATCCACGTGGGCCCATGCTGGCCCTGTCCAAACACTGGGCAGCTCAACCACAAGCCAAAGCTATCCATCTGGAAGCCAGGAGAGCTAAGAAAGGAGGAGGTGCACCCCGGAGCCTTCTAATTTTAGCTGAGCCGTCCTGCCATGACCTAAGCCCAGTTCTAATTTTGAGAGTGAGCTCTAGTTTCCCACCAATGAAGAATTCAAGCCAGCTGAGGGGGTCTTCGGGAAGGCCCTTCGAGACCTTTGAGAAGAGCTGGTGCTCCCATCCCAGGAGCCCGCCCAGCACAGCCTCTGCTTTACTACCACCTCATCTGTACCACCTGCCTGGAGTCATCCCCTAAGCTACCTGCAGCAGAGCACAGTCCTCCCAAGGTTGGGAAAGGGTGAAGCACTCCCTCCCTTGGTCCCCCGCATTTCCCAACTTCAGACTCATCCAGTCACCCAGATAAGCACAGCACACTGAAAAGCGCCACACAGGACCCATACCACCTGCACCAGCAAGCTCTCTCGGGCCAGACCCATCAGTCACGCTCCATGCAGGGCAGACATTCTGAAACCAAACATAGACAAGAGTGACACTCTAGAAGCAGCTTTACACCTGTGAGATCGAAGTGTGGGAACCATAGCATACTGCAGTATCTGCACTTTGATGTGTCAACGTGAAAGGCTTGGGTCTGCTGGTCCCCACCCTGAGTCTTGGGAGTCACAGTCTGGGCCCCTTTGCCTGTACCACGGCCGTATCTTAAAGCTCCTTATAATTTGAATTTCCCTTCGCATAGGGCCCCACCAATGATGTAGCAGTGCCAACTGCAAAGGCCCCAGAGGGCTGGGAGATGGGTGGGTGGCTCTGTAAGATAGGTCTGCAGGAAATCCCAGCTCAGTCAGCGCTAAAACACACAGCAAGAGTACATTCTCTGCAGGACCGAGTCACAACCCATTCCCAGTGCACCAGAAGCAGTCATGTGGGTGAACTTCCACTACCATGTGCTCTTCCTTTGCAGTGGCTTCCATACACAGAGAGACAGCACCTGATGGCCCCATCTGCGGGGGGCAGGTGGGCCAAGTCATGGCACCCAGGGCCGGTCTAGTGTCCATCTACCCCTGACCTTATGATGCCCCTCGGGGAATCACAGCAAATTTTCTGTCTCTTTAATACCCCCATTATTTCCTTCTCAACAGAGCCACCCTGTCCAACAAAAATACCAATTAAAAAAAATCCCTAGGAAGGTAGAGAGAAAACATACAATTCCACTTTCTCTCAGGAATGCCTTCTCAGTGACTCCTTAAATGCCCTCATCACCTCTGAGTATGAATTTAATTTCTCTTATCAGAAAGGAATGTGCTCGTGATCCTCACCCACAGGCAAGGTTGAGGGCTAGCATTATGTGGACACACTTCGACCGAGGTTAGCTCTCTTCTAGTGAAATATTTGCCCCCAGTGCTATGGTCTGCTCTGCGGGTAACAGGCTCTCCAACAAAAGCTTCACAACGACTGTCTGTGGACCAGGTCCATTTCTGCCCATTGGAACCTGCTCCCCAGAGGGGCTCACGCTCGGCTGCATCGTCACGTCAGTGGCTTCGGGCTTCAGTGCGACCCTTACCGGGAGAGATTTTGTGCCACAGATTAAAGCTTTAGACAGGGCGCCCGGGGACTCCACCGGAGGGAAGGGGGACATGTGCTGAGACTTACTCTTGTTCTAAGGACAAGGTATCTCAACTACGGCTAACAAAACACTGAGAGGCGGCCACACAGGGGACAGTGACCAACACCCCCCCACCAGCCTCGTGAGGACACTAGGGGACACCCCAGGTTCCCACCCATGCCCTCTCCAGACGGGAACCCATTAATTGAATTTCCAATGAAAAGCTAACTCTTTATCAAATAATGCCATTCAAAGAGAATGATAATCCCCGCAGCCTTAAATATAAATCTGATAATACACAATGTAAATAATAAAATGCAAAAATCCAATTTCCATGTAGTGAACTTTCAAACACTCCACTGTTTCCATTATTCTAGCTCTCAATCTAAATGCTGCAATGCTACTGTAAGCACATCAGGCCCCCAGAACAAGGCTATTATACACTTGTTCCTCACTTGAAACATGAGCCCAGAATTATTTACTCAATGCACTGTGCGCGTCAGCTAACAAAAGCACTGCATAAAGGATTTGACAACGCACAGGGAAAGTGCAGGCCACCCCCACACATATTCCCCCAAACCATAAAAATATAACGGGATGATGGAGAAGGGGAAACTGTCCACCTCCCCTTATGATACTGCCTGTCACCTCAGAAAATGGACAGGCTGACAGGTGACAGCTTTGTAATCACTTAATCCTAAGACACTGCGCACTCTTCCTATGAAGGAACATAAATCCAGACACTGAATTCCACTCCCTCTGAAAAGGGGCCAGAAGAAAAACAAAATTAGACTCCATGTCCATCAAGACCATTGAAAAGAGACTGCTGATGAGGAGACATGTCAGAGAAGTAATAACTTCCCTTTGGGAAATTTAAATAATCAGCTGGGTCTGAAAAATGTGCGCATTCTGGGTTTCAGAGCAATTTCTCAGCGTGCCTTTTATAAGCCCTCCAGGCTGTTACTACATTTTAGGTTCAGTCCCAAAATTCCTGCAGTGGTTTGCAGATTCTATCACTACAACAATTCAAGTATCAGAGGAAACTTCAGATTGTTGCCTATAAACCTTCTGAAAGTACACTGTATGGGTACAAATCAGTCAGTCATGAAAAAGCATGTCAGCGTCAGAACCTCTATTATGGTACCTGGAGTGTTCTAAGGTGTTCGAGTCCAGCTCTCCGACACAGTGCCACCAGCCATGTGTGGCTACTGAGCCCCTGAAAGGGGGGCGAGTCAGAATGGAGCTGTGCTGTTAAGGGTGAAATAAACACCAGGCTTCAAACGAAGCTTGGGAAAAAGAATGTAAAACATCTCATTAACATGATTTGTAGTGGCTAATGCCTGCATGCCAATATTTTGGATATAGTGGGTTAAATAAGATACAGTATTAAAGCTAATTTCATCTGCTACTTTTTACCTTTTGTAATGCAACTGCTAGAAAATTTCAAATTACACATGTGGCTCACATTCTCTCTATGGACAGTGCTGCTTTGGAGTATGAAATTAAGAATTCATGCCATCAAAAGACTTTATTTGAACACATGTTAATCCATTAGCTTTCTGTAAATGTTTTTGAGACATGTAAGCGCAGATGTCCAGGGGAAAAAAATTCTGTATTCAGTCTGTCTCCATGGCCACAAATGTGGAGCCCCACAAACATCTGGGCCTGATTTTAACACTCAATCCAGAGAGAAGGAGACTCAGATGGCAGGGAGAGGCCACCTATGTATGAAAACTTAGAACAAAAAGACAGCACCGGCACTTCCCTGTGGGTCACTGTGTACACACTTTCCAGAATGTGCATTTCACCTTGTGAATCAAGAACAACTCAAACATAAGCAAGAACCCAAGGACCCCGCCTCCCCAAATACAAGGGAGGCACAGCTGACCTTCACTAGCATTTCTGCCACAGAAGAGACAGAATCTTCCTGTTCCCATCCCTTCCCCATCATCTCCTCGTTCTACATCTGCTCTTTATGCTTAGATATGAAATTCTCTCACTGACTTGCATCTTTATACATACATTTTTTTTTTTACAATATGGTAAAAGATAGCACAAAATATTTTAATTTCCCCTCGGTCAGGGCAGCTGGTGAGGAGAAAATAATGTGAACTTGGAGGCAGTCAGAACTGAATTCTAATCCCAGCTCACACCTTGGTTTCCTGCTCTGTGAAATGACGCGCATGGCACCAGTCCCACAACAATGCACAGACCAAAGCGAAAGCCAGTCTGCCTGGGTTCAAGTCCCAGCTCCCACCCACTAGCTGTGTGATAAGCTGCTCAACTTCTCTGGGCCTCACTTTTCCCAAATACAAAATGCGGGTAATCAGAGTACCTATTTCACTACGTAATTCATGAGTTGAATTCATTGTTTTTGTACAAAATTACTTTTCTAAAGAATTATCTGTTAAGTGAATTAATCAGCAGAATAATGCCAGGCTCATAAATAAAACGGTTCCAACCGCCATCAGGTAAAGACCAATATCCCTAGCATGGTCTCACACCTCTGTCTCCCCCTTCCCCTCCAACCTTATCTCAAGCTGGTCTCACGACCCCCACTGGGCCCCCAAACGCTTCCTTTCAGTTCCCCATTTGCTCCAAGCACCTTACGACTCCAGGCCACAATGCCCGCTATTCCCTCTGCTGGAACACTCTTCCTCCCTTCTCCACCTGTCCTAGCCCAGCTGCTCATCCTTCCAGCAGAGATCTGGTAAGATTCTCCAGTCTTCTGCTCCCACAATCCTTCATACTTCTCTGCAGGTTGGGAATGGCCTTCCAGGAAAGGTTTCCTCTACCCCACCAACTTTTCCAGGCCTTCTGTGGTTTAAACCAATACTGCTCAACGGTGGCGTCAGCTACATCTGGGGACTTTTGACAAGCCGATGCCAGGCTGCAACCAGACCAATCACATCAGGACCTCTGGGCCAGGCCCACACTTCAGTGTTTGGGCAAGTTCCCCAAGGATTTCCACATGTAACCCAAGTCGGCAACCGCTAGATCAATATAAGAACACAGGTGCAGTATTTTAAAGGATGGTTTCAATCTTCCAATAGGATTTTAAAAATCATCTATCGACTGCAAAGAGAACACATGATTTTCTTAAATCTGAATTAACCCAATTAAGAGTATAAAAATACATATATTACAAAACATCTCCACTGTAGCTGAGATTTTTCAATTAGCATTTTATTCAGTCTCTGGATAGCCCATAACACCAACCAACTGGAAGCTCCGGGAAGTCAGAGACTTTCTCTTGCTCTCTGTGATGTCACCAGCATAGGGAAGCGTGCCGGCATGCACGGTGCCGCATGCACACCTGTGATGAGAGGTGCAGTCCTCCACGCACCAGACTGCAGGTGACAGGAACGCAGGCCAAGCAGTACACCCAGCACAGTGACAGGCAGTGGGTGGCTCGTTTGAACAAATGAACTCCCCCCGCCGTGGCTCTTCCTCTCTCTCTGCCTGGCATGCTGCTTGTCCTCTCACTATGGGAAAGCCCCCCGCCTGCGTTTGAAGCCATTCATCTGCGGTTTATGAAATACTGTGGTAACCTTTGAGATGCAAAGAGGTTTAGAAGTGCAAAAGACTGCCAATATGAATATTAATAGCAGCGTTATTAATAACTGAAGTTGTCTGCCAGACACTTGACTCTTGATTAAAGGAAGTGAAGGAGCTCAAGCCAAGCCAGAAACAGCTCAGTGCAGAGCTGAAGGATCTGTGCTAGAGCTCTGGTCCCCGTGGGGACAGAGGCTATTCTGAATGTCTGACTAGAGAAGTTTACATAAAGTCAGGTGGGTGCTGCCACTCCCATGGTCAGGCCACACCTTCCCTGTTCACCAGGGTGCGAGCTCCACCAGCAGAGTCGCGAAGCTCGCTGCTCTCCCCAGAGCCCAGAACAGTGTCTGGCCTGCATATGGGGCCCCAGCAAAGTGGATCAAGGGAAAAACAAATGAGTAAATGAGAGAAGGGAGCAAGGGAGGAAGGAGGAATGTGCGGCTGAACACTAGAAAGTGCAGACAGGGGAGCTCAGACCCAAAGCTCACATGGGCTCTGCCCACTCCACAAAGAACAAAAAACAGAACTTCTTTTGGTAAAATCACCAATCCAGAACTGTTCCACAAGCTGTTAATTCACCTAAAATACTTTTTTTAAAAGCACTGTGGTCGCTGTCACGACAAATATTTGAGACACCAGCTGTCCTGACAAACAAGCAGCCTATCCATACCCAAGTCTTAGTAACTTCATGATTCAAATATATTCATATTATGTTTTGCTTAAGTCATGAATGTACTTTTCAGCATTAGAAATTATCCCTTCCATATCTTTAAATATTGTGGTTTCTGCCTGACTAATGTTATCTTTAATTATACATCATCAAGTATTTTACTGTGTTCTAATGGGGTCTATTACTCATCAGAATGGCCTCAGTCAGCAATCATACTCCCCAGAGCCAACCACTCAACCCTTCTTCCATTTTTCAAATGTACCAGCCTGCACGTGCACAAATTTATACACAGACTGAGTCACAGCTTCTTACCAATTTGTCCAAAAGACAAAACTACCCTTGAAGGAACTCACAGTATACTGGCTTCCTAGTGAGGTCTGGCCCAGCGACACTTTGAGCACTGAGGGCCCTCCGACCTTGCCCTGGGTACAGCCACACCTCCCTGTCCACCCCAGGCACACTCTACACAGGCCATGAACAGAAGAGAAACGGGTACTCGGGAAGGTAAGCAATGTACCCAAGTCCTGCAGCAAGCCGGTGGCAGACCCAGGATCCCACCCTCAGTGACAACACAAGGCAGGAGGCCAGGAGAAGAACACGACAAGACCTGGATGGGCCACATAGCATGTTGGGGTGCTTTCCGCACCCTGACTCCCACAGTCACCAACCACAACCCACCTAGATGACCTCTTTCAAAATATATTTGAAGAGCCAAGCAATCTTAAGCAAACCTAAAGATCAGCAGATGCCAGCTAGTCCCCAAACTCTCATTCAAAGGGATGAACTGCCAGTCAAATTAATAATCTTAAATGCACAATTTATACAAAGTATAAATGTATACATATATTTTCTATATATTAATATGTATGTATATAAATAAACATATCTATGTCTTTTGACATGTTTTAGTTATTGAGTGAAAAATGAACAGGTCAGGCTCAAGTTCTAGACATTTTACCTAAACAGCTGGTGCTTAACTTCTGCATACTTATGAGACAGACTCAAACTACTAAACCAAGTGCCTTAAGACCCAGAAGCAGAAAACATAACGAGAAAGGTCACTGGATGGACAATTAACAAATAAATCATTTTGAAAGAACTGGAATCAATGACGAGCTAGAAGACCTTGATGTGTCCCTCTTGAATAATTGACGAGGAATCTTTTCTTGGACCATTTATGACTATGTTTAGAACTCCATTTAGTGCTGTAAGATAGTTCGCCCACGTGTTGGCTTCTTATCAGACCTGTTGACCAAGCAGCAGATGGAAAACAATAAATACACACACAGATCTGGTGTCCGTGCGCCGTGCCACCAGCACGCTGCAGCAACAACTCCACAACCGCCTTCACTCGGCCCTGCTGACAGCAAGGCTGGCAGCCTTTCCAAGTGAGTGTAGATGCGAACCTGGCCTCAGGGCTGCTCCAGGTTGTGCGGATAGACTCTCACAGAGTGCGGCACTGTCTCCCTGTGCGCATTTCCTTCTGACGACCTCCCAGTAGCCATGGCAGCTGTGATTTCAAGAAACAGGCACCCTGGTCATTTCTCCCCGGCACCTCTAGGAAGGTGCTAGCCAACACCTGTCTCCTTTGGAGAAAGAGAAAGCCCGTCTGTGACTCACTCCAGGCTCATGGGGCCTGCGGTGCAGGGGAGAAGGAGCAGAGACAGGGAGGGGAGGAGCTTGTTTGAACCGTAGTGAGGGAAGGAAGAGCTTTGGCTGAGGAGAAAGACCCAGAGGCCCCTGGGTTGGAGGGAGGCCCCAGGAAAGGCACCAAGAGGAGAGGAGACAAAGTACTAACACCAGCAGGACTGACTAATAGGACTTTGAGAATGGAGTGCAAGGTGGGGGGAGGCCAGGGCAGAGGGCTGGCTCTCCAGAGTGGGGAGCATGGCAGAGGGGCCAGGGAGGTCTGATGGGGAGGGTGGTGGTGTCGAGGCCTGTAGACACAGAAGGCTGCTCTACGTGGTGGGGCTGGCTGGGAGGCTGCATGAAGCCTCTCCAGCGCCCATGATCCTCAATAAGGCCTTGGGTCAGTACCTTTGGGGAGATCCTCCACACAGCACCCAGCAGGACCACAGAAAGTGAACTAATTCTGTGGCAGCGAAGGCCCTGAGCCAGAGGAGGCATGAGAGGAGGCACAGCCCCCAAACCTTCTGAGAGACAGGGAGGGGAATGCTGGGTCTCCCACTCACTTGGAAAGGCTACCAGCCAACATCATGTGACCCTCAAAAGGCCACAGCGGGGCTCCTAAGGAGCCGCCCATGGCTTGGCCAGGGCTCCGGCAGGGGTCACAGGCTATGCACATAGCCGGGCCCACCTCCTACCCCACAGCCACCGACTCCTCGGGGCGAGCATGGCCTCTGGGTCCCCCTTCCCGAGGGCTGGTGGCTGTGGGAGCGTCTGGGTGGTGGTGGTGGGCAGGGGAGAAGTGGCAGCTAAGAAGAACATCACTTTACCTTGAGCACCCTAAAATGTAGGACACCAGCGGGTGATCCAGAACTAGATGAAAGGGATATCTGAGATTTTGGAAAGGCAGAGTTGCAACAAAGATATGCATATGCAGACTCTGCAGGGTCCCCCAACCTGTGCCCCCACGTCCTTCCTTAGGCTCTCAGCCCAACTTTGTTGGAGGTTCATCCATTCTACTACTTATTATTATGAAAACTCAAGGCTCAAGAATAATAACAGTAACGACATTTATTAAATGCCTATTATACATCTAGTACTTGTCTCAGAACGTTTTAGATAAGAACTCATTCAGCTTACAGTCCTTTGAGATGCTGGATGCTCTTCTTGGTCCCCACCTTCGAGATGAGGACACTGCAGCCCAGCTGTCACATCATGTGCCTAATGGCTGGCCCACAGCACGCTGCCAGGATACGTGGAGAGGGCCACCTAAGTCCAGACACTCAGGCCCCAAGGCTCCAAGCCTGCCCATGGCTGTATGCAGCCCTCCATAGCTCATCTGTTCTTTCCTGTTTTGTTCCTTCAGAAGCATTGCCATCTACCACCACACTCCTGAGCACAGAAGAACCAACTAACCAATACCAGTACCACTACAGAAGTTCTGCTCCTACACAGGGGGTTCAGACTCAGTGCAAGGCATGGTCCTGACCCTGGTGAACTTACAGTGAACCCTGATGAACATTTGCATGGGTGAAACTCAAGACCTAAAGAATGACCAGAGAATAAATTCTAGAGAAGAGCTTTAGACATGCAATGAGAACATAGACAAACGTGGCCTGGAGAAGTGCCAAGAGTCCCTCAGCGATGTGTGGTCAGCACTGGGGAGCTGAAGAGGAGTAGCTACAGGACAGCCCCTGAGACAGCACGGTAGGGTGGAGGACACCTAAGGAAGCACACACAGATGATATGATGACAGGCTTCTCTACAGTGTCCCAAGGACAAGGACGGAGGAAGGGGGTACCCATCCTTTAGGGATGGCCCACCTTCAATCAATGGCAAAGAAGGTGCTGGGTCTTGTGTAAGCACAGAGCAAATGCCAGGGGGGACCTCACTGTGCAGGATGAGAGAGCAGCCGTGGGCCATGCAGAAACAAGACCACAGGACCTAGAACCTGGCCCAAAGGAAGAGTCAGTGGAGCTGTGACAACCAAACAGCATTGTGGGACAACTGTTTGGGCCATGGGCACAGGCAGCCAGCAGGGAGTGTGGTCATCAGGGGCCTGGCCCAGTGTGACAGGAGCTGGGTTTGGTGCTGTCTGAGAAGCAGAAAGGAAGATGTTAACTGTCCCTTCTGAGAAAGTAACAATAAAACTTAGTGCCACAAACACAGCTGATGAAGGAAAATCAAAAAGGATCTCAACCCCTGTAAGATGTCAGTACTAGGTCAGGCCCTCCCAGCTCTGCATTCTGTCATCAGCTTACCCAGACAGCCCTGCTGTGACCATGGAGCCTGACCTGGGATTCCCAGACTGGGAACCAGAGTGCAGAGCCCTCTGCCCTGAGATGAACCACGGAGCCTGACCACCCTCAGAACATTTGAGCTCTGTGGACCAGGTTGGAGGAGAGCCTGTTTTGACCATTTCCTTTACCCCTTGTGTATCTCTCGGTCCTCAACCTTGTGCCACTTTTCTGCTGTGATCACACGTTGTCAAGTTCAGGTACCAGTCTGGTGCCCAACTGGTTCAAATGGGCATGAATATGACTCCATGCCAGGTGGGTGCCACAAGCTGCAGATGGGCATAAGGACGGCCCAGCTCAGACCCCGGCTCAGCGAGCATGAGGACCCCAAAGACACATGTCATTCTTAACCCTCCCTGCCCCATTGATATTTCAGCCCGACACAAACCCCAAAGGCTAAGTTGCTCACACTTGTTATTTGAGTTGAAAAAAAAAATTGTAAGCAATTTTTCCAAAAGTTGGCTTCCAAGCATCAAATGCTGCCCCTGTCTCTCATATTCACCTCACCCAATCCTCTCCCATCTTACAAACCCACTGCCCAGGCCCCAGCAGCTCACATACAGAGAAAACTAGGGGTGGAAAAGATAAATGTCAAGATGCTCTAGAAAAACAAAGTCTGCTTATTCTGTGACTGCAGGCAGTTTTTATCCAAACTATAGTCATCCATGCCGCATCTTCACCGTATTTACTTAATGAGGTTCTTTAATTGACTCACTTTTTATTTAAATTTGCTTCCAAATAAGACTTCGTGTTAACTGCCATAATTTTTTTTTAATGGACCACTTGACCTAAAAGAAAGGATCATTAAAAGAAACACAAACATCGACATAAAGCATCACTAGGTACCACCTGGGACACCGTGCAGCCATCATGGTGGGCCCCCACATTTGGGTTCCCCATGTCCCCACCAGGAACACAGGCACCCTGTGGCACTCTTCCCTGCTCTGCCTGCCAGGTCACCCTCCACCAGCCAGGATGCTACCTCTGAGTCCTCGACACTCCACTGTAACACCCCCTCACCACATCTGTCAACATGACAATTGTCACCTTGAAAACCGACAGGCTTGAAAATTCCTCAACCTGACAGAATGTTTCCCACTTCCATTTAGAAAGTGAAAGTGTTCCCAAATGACAGCCACCTTTCCCCACAGTTGCTGACAAGCCACAGCACATCCATCACTCGGCAACAATCCACGATTACTTCACGGGTAAGGCCAAACACCAACTATCAGAAAAGAAACCTCAGCTGGACCACGCTCCAGAATGAAGAATGAAGGCCACGCTCCATGTGGTGCACCCAGGGCAAAGTCAGCTCTTCACCCACAGAAGGAAGTGGGGCTTCTGAAAATGGGACAAGCCCACAACAAAAGTCACATCTAAAACCCTCCTTCAGTGCACACCGCTGTCAGGAGACAGGAGACCACCCACCCCTCCTCAGAGAGGCCCCCTGTGCAGCAGCCTCTCCTGCTGTTGGAAGCCAGTCCACCCCACTCTGCTCAGTGGCACCCAGCCCCCCACAGCTGTGCCTGATGTGCTGGGGAACCCATGGGGGCAGCTGGGTTGGCCAGGGCTGTGGGAAATCATGGGAAACCCATCTGATTCCAAGTTTGAGGAGAAAACCCCATGGTTTTATGTGAAAATCAGAGGAAGCATATTCTAGAATAACATTCATGTGAATTTTTAAGAAGATAATATAAGACCTCAAATAAATACCCACTGCTAGAAAGAATGCAGCAGGAGGGGTATGGGTGGGAAGGGGGCAGCTAGCAACAAAATGGGGGCACACAGGTTACCCAGTCTGAAGGTACCAGAATCCACCCAGAGGGGACTTGGAACACAGTGATGATTCGGCACAATGGGCTAGAAATCACCACCCAGCAGGCAGCAGCTTTCCCACAAGGGCAGCAGTGGGGTAGGGATCAGGGAGGCCAGGTGGGAGACCAGAGCAAGAGACCAGAGATGCCCTTAGGAAACACATCTGAGAAACCCCAGGAACTTGAGAAAGACCCAGCAGGGCCCAGGAGGCAGAGGTGACAAGGCAGAGAAGTTCCCCATGTGGCTTTTCCAGGTAAGAGCCGGGGAGGTCTGTGTGTGCTACCTTGGGAGTCTCCAGGAAGAAAGCTGCCAGCCCATGACACGAGGCCCCTCTCAAGGTGGCATGACCTTGATGGGTATGCCCCACAGGGCACAGCCAGGAACATTCCCTGCTGTGGACCCCAGACATGTCTGTTCATCCAAAAGCAAAACCGCTGTCAACAAGAACGCCATGAGATGGTGGGACAACCAGAAAGATGTCCTCATTCACCGGGGACTAACCTGCACAGACAGGATGCCCTCGTCCTCAGAGTGAGCACACCTGAGAGCCCAGTGAGCATCACAGAGTAGCCCGGCAGGCATAGAAGGATGTGAGCTCCCAGCCTTGCTAAGCTGCATTAACCGGTCTGGGAGTGTTCCTCTCGGCCCCCACAGCCACTCTGAACCCTCCTCTCTCTCCAGGTCTGACCTCCCATGGATGCCTTCAGGACCCCTTTTCCCCTGAGCCTAGCAAAGGAGCATTTTGCCGTCTCTGCAGAGATGCTGACTTAGAAGCCTAACCCTTCTCCCAGGATTCACAGACATCCTCAAGTGTTGCCCACCACTCCCGGGACAGGCACCCTGAATCCACAGCAGAGTTCTGTCTGCACCTGTAAAGAACGGGTCAGGCTGGACTGATGACCTCTGCAGCCTGGGGATCAGCTCCACGCCTGGCCCGGAGCACTTGGGAAGGAAGGCAGGTGCCAAAAGGCTGCAAGGCACTCACGTCCCTCCTTTGAGCTATTCTCAGTGTTGGGGAGAACCTGCTAATCACTAAGAAAGCTAGAGGAAGGGGAACAGAGACAACATGACTAACTGTTGCCTCCGGGAAAGCCAGATGATCCAAACTTTAAAGGGCCAACAAAGCAGTAATTGTCAGGAAAACACGCAGCCCACAGAAGGGAACAGTGAAGAAAGAACACTGAAAACAGCTTGAGGAAATAAAAATGGAATCAGAAAATGTGCAGAAGAGACAAAAGATAGGGCTTGCAGAGGTTTGGGCTTCAGTGGGTTAGACTGGTGACAGCCATCTTTTTACCCAGGTGAAGTCATCTGGGACCTGGTGTAGACCAATCCCTTCAATACAGACATGCCCACACCCACCCAAAGCCACCAAGCACCCTGTCCTCTGATGGGGAGAGCATTTGAAGTCCTCTCTGCCCCCAGGACTACCCCCAGAGGGCCTGGCTGTCAGGGGTATTTTAGGGGTTCTTCAGCTCATAGCAACCCCAGAACAGCCCAGAGTTATATGAGAAAGGGTGTGTAAGCCATGAGGCTGTTACAGGAAGTAAAGCATTGAGTGGAAAACTGGTACACCAGGGGCCGGACTCTAGGCGCTGGGGGTTAAAGCTGATGCACTGATTAGTGTGGAGACACATAGGAAATGCTACAAGTAATATCAACCACACTTCACAGGCTGGCTATTAACCCCATGTAGAGTACATATGCCTTTTGCTGAAAGGAACAGGAAAGAAAATTCTATGTCCTGTAACATCTAAATTAAAAAAGAAATTTTGTAATTTGCAAGAAATTGCTGAAGCTTGGGGGAAATGGAAGAACATCAGTATGTAAAAGGACCCTGAACAGACTCATGGTTCACAAGGAACAAATGAAATAGGGCGTCAGTGGCCGATCCTGGGACAGAGCATCATACACATCGGCTCGGGGCCCTTAGAGAGGATGCCATGGCTGCACTGGAAGGACAGCAGGAGGGAGCCCTGCCCTGACTTTAAGTGAAAAGCCTTCCACTGGCCTCTACTCTTCACCTCTGCCTTGTCATCTGAGTTTCAACATTTTATGGGTCACTATCTCTGGTCAATAAAGCACTCCGTTTCTTTGGAGCAGACGTATTTGAGACAGCTTCCACCAGCCTGTGAATGTACCTCACATACGTCCCACACTGACAGTGCAGCCCCTGCTGGCCGGGCCCTCACCCATGCAGCTCTGGGGGACTCGCTGTCTCTGGTGAAGGGCTGACTGCAAAGCCGAACAATCCGTTGTCAAACAGGCTGCTGATATTTGCAGTTGCGTTCTCCCTGGTGAGGCTCAACCACAGGGTAACAAGTCCTCCTCAGAATCCAAGATCTGTCACCTCATTTGAGATGTTGGGGGCAACACCTTAACTCTGGGGAAACTGCTATCACAGAGCATGTGACAAAGCTCAGTTTGTCAGATGGTGACTCCAGATAAATGTCCAAATCCCTAAGAACCATACAATCCGAATGCAGCCCTAGAAGGCACAAAAGCACGTCTACTCAGCCAAAAAAGAGCTGTCTTTTCTTTAGGAGCACCTACCTTTCCTTCTGCACATCTTTAGACCACGAACTGGATCCAGACAATCTTTGCTAGTGCCACCATTAACTCACAGGCACCATGAAGCTGGTAGATAAAGGTGAGTCTCACAGGTTATCTGTTTTAAGGTGACGGACCTTCGCAAAGGCTGCGTGCCCGCACCATCCTGACGCTCTGTACGCTTCATCTTGCACAAGTGCAGCTGGCTGTAATTACCTTTCGCCATGCTCGGGAAGGGGAAGTAGGTGCAATTTTTAAGTTATGCAGAATTCGAAGTATGATTATAAGGAGTTAAGGAATCTAACAGTTTATCTATAAACAGTAAATACTTCTTAACACAGAAATTTCTAAACCATTAGGGATGAATAGGTGGCAGTGCTGCAATGTTGTGTGTAGAACAAATGAAGCCATGGGAGTTTAACTGTCAAAGAAGGCACAGTAGTTTTTGTTGCCAGGACTCCAGCGCTGTTTTGAACATGAGCCGGGGGTTCCATTTGCTGGCAAGGTGGCAAGCAAATTTTGTGCCACTTTCTAAAGACCAATATAATTTGTATCCCAAATGTTATTGTAGTGCCTGTACATAGTAGGTGCTCAAATAAGTGTGCAGGGAAGCAGAAGAGAATGCACACTATCCTATCTCTTAAACCACCGTGTGACAGCTTCGCTGTGAACCCCCAGTGCTCCCGGAAGCCTCCTTCCGTCTGAGCATTGTTGAGAACGTGCTCTGGGCTCTAGAACATTTATATCCACTCCCGGTGCTGGTGTTCTTCAAGTCTCTCACCACTTCTATTGACCTGAATTCCTGCAGCAAATCCTAATTCATTTAAACTCATATAAATTCACATGAGCATTATGCACACATTCCATTAAGTAGAAATGCAAATATCATAATATCTTCATGTTTGCAGATAACCATCATATCTGTTAACGTAAACACGTGTGCCAGATGAGAGAAACAACCCACCAAAGCAACTCCTCTCGGATGCTCTTTCAGGTCTCCCACAGGACAACCACATCTCTAAATATCCATAAGCCATCAAGGGCCCAAAAAGGCAGCCATCTGTGAGTAGAATTCAAATGGTGCTACTACTTTATACGCTTTTATTCTAACCTCCACTCAATGGGAAAAGGGAGCCCCACGGTATAGTGTGCTGGCACAATGTTTAAACCATTCACCACTGCCAACACCTTCGGCTTGACACCTTATTCTTTTAAGGTTAATTAGAATTCCAATAGGATACCCACTGAGCATGCATTCTAATTCATCAAATATGAAGATCTTCCAAGCAAGGCAAGTCTGATAAAAACTGACCTTGGCCTTTGCAAGTGGGGCTATAAAGAGCATTTCCCCCTAACTCAATCCTTGCTGATGTTTTATTTCAAACATGTACCTCGAAAAAGAGCGTGTTAACTGGGAAAAAGAGAGATTAAATACAGATTGAACTGAAATACACACTTGAAACAACTGCATAATTGAGACCCGCTTTCGTCATGCTCCAGCAAGCAAACGGGCTCTCAAAAGCTAGAACGAAGGAACAATTGGATAGAATTCTGCTCAGCTCAACCGCACTGAGCAGCCTAATTCCAGGCAGTGGTAGACCAGCTCTTGTGTCCTACAAATGAAGGAGGTGGGCTTCGTTTTCAGGAGAGCCTGCCAACCAGCTATACCCACAACTGGGTGGGGTTATTCTCCCCTCCTGCCTTTCTTAAAACAGATTATAACTTGGATTTTTTTTTTCACTTTAATGAAGCTTGTAAGAATAGGGAACACTACCTGTGATAACAAAGATAAAACTCAGAAGCAATTTAAAAGGTGAAACAGACAGATTCAAGCACTTGACTTAGATGTCCATCAGTGCTCAACAGTCTAGTCATGGTGACACAGGACAACTTGGAATCTAAAGGCAAGCATTGTATCACAGGTGCTCACACACACACACACACACACACTTAGGATACCATATAAATGAATCTACTGGCAGGAAGGTGGGCCCTGTGGAGTGTGCCATACTAGTGATACAAAATTTTGAGATTTTTGTATTAGTAATAGGCACTGAAATGACTGCCAGTTATGTGCGCTAGGCACTGTAGGTACATGGTATCATTTATCTGATAAAGCAGATAGGATCCCTCTCCCTAAGAAGAAGGCTCAGAAAAGCTAAACCTCTGCCCAGAGGCACATGGTGAGGAAGTAAGGAAGTCAGGATAAATCCACCTGTGCTCTACCCCTGCCCTCCTTCTTCACAGGACTCCACGAAGCCCAGGGATCTGCCCTGTCTGCAGCCACATGCCCAGGGCAGGCAGTGGGCCTCAGTCCCCGGACGGGAGGCTGATCCTGTGCGCCAAGTCCCTGGCTGAGCTGTGGCTGGTCCAGGCACCAGCCTGGCATGCAATTCTGGCCCCTGAGGTGACAAGAGAAGTCTGTGAGGGTGGTCTAGAGCAAACATAAGGGGAAGAAACCCTCCTTTCTGTTATTAAGTCTTGTCACGACGATATGATGCCATCACCACCCATTCAGATTCCAAATGTACCCCTCATGTCATTTACGTAGAGCTGCCTGTGACATGCCGCCGAAGCCACAACTGATACGATGTTCTTTCCTCAGGACCACACACCACTCTGCACGGTTGCTGCTAACTACCCATAAGGCTCACAGCCTGGGTTTACAAGATGGCGGCCTCAAACTGGAAGAGGATCTGCAGCCAGGGGGCAGATGGATCTAGCAAGTGAGTGCTACTTAAGTTCAGGACCTTGGTCTCTCATTAACTGGGTTTGTTATAGAGCGAGAGGCCTCCCCTAACCACGAAGCTGGTAGCCTGTCAGCCCAAAGTTCACCTTTCAAGAACACCCCTATTCCTTGTGTGTCTCTGAGCAAGGAAATCTTGGTGCCTCCACTGCCCCATTCACCGAGCCATAGTAAGGAACAGGTGAGATGAATTCCCATCAGCTGACTCAAGCCCTGGCACACACGGGCACTCAGTGAACACCTGGCCCACAGCGCTCTCAGTGAATGGTAACTTTAGATTATTCACCGACCGGCCACAACCTGAAACACAACACTGCTGTAAGTCTCAGAGGTGCTGTTTCCACACCCAGAGGCCTTCTGAAGACAGACCCAAAAGGACTTCACTGTGACTCATCTGTCATGTCTCCAAAGGCTGGTGTCTGCCCTTGTCATCACGGAGACCACAAGTCAACCACTTGTCCGCTGTCCTTCTGAGCTGTCTGGCTTTTCTGTGAGGGCCTCCAGGCACTGGGCCATTTCCTCTGGAGTCCTTATTCCATCCAAGACCAAACAACAACAAAACCCTAATGATACAGCCCAGCAGAACAGAATAGAAAGGGCAGGGGAACGAGCCTGAGAACATACCCAGAACCCAACGCTTCCTGGCTCTCTGACTTGACCATTTTGCCCATATATCAGTCCCTCTTGGTTAATTATGCCACCCACCTCACAGGATTATGGTGAGCTTTCTATAAGCAACATATGCCAAAGCGCCCAACACATGGTAGGCACTCAGTAATTGTCCACACAGAAAAATCTCAAACATAAGCTGCCCAAATTTTGACGACTAAAGAACACACACTGATTTGCATCCAGATACCGCAGACTTTCTCTGAACTGGTGTCCCGAGAGGTGACCAGCTGGACCGGTCAACTCCCCATCTCCTCCATACGATGGTCTAAAGCACTCAACCCCTCAGAAGGCTCAGCCTGGCCCACTGCTGTCCAAGCCCTCACACCTGTCCAGGGACGCCTGTGCTTACTTGGAATTCACTGGCTTGATTCCCAACCATGTTTATGCAAATATACTGATAAATGGCAAACATAAACTTTAATGAAGTGTTATGTAAACAAAAGACATTTAGTGCAAAAGAAGTCACTCCTTGGAAAAACACGGTGACCACTCAGGAAATACTCACCAAAGACAGACCTCTTTAAAATCATCAAACTAGGGCGCCTGGGTGGCTCAGTTGGTTAAGCGACTGTCTTCGGCTCAGGTCATGATCCTGGAGTCCCAGGATCGCGTCCCGCATCGGGCTCCCTGCTCGGCAGGGAGTCTGCTTCTCCCTCTGACCCTCCCCCCTCTCATGCTCTCTCTCTCTCATTCTCTCTCTCAAATAAATAAATAAAATCTTTAAAAATAAATAAATAAATAAATTAAATAAAATCATCAAACTGGGCAAAAACAAAACCGTACGACATTAAGTGGGAATTGTTTAAAATCTAGAAGGTGCTCCATTCAGAATTCTTTGAAAGTCTCTTTGTCCTCCATTTGAAAGAAACAAATAGGAAATCATAAACTCTGGCTGTGGTTTAAGTCAACTTGGAACTCAAAGACAAGTCCTTAGCCCTGCATCCAAAACATGGTGAACACAAATATGTATGTGTTTATAAAATAAAACATTTAATAGATATCAGTTGTATGAGTCTCTAATTTATTTGACTTTTCCCATTACAGGGTCCCAGTCACACCAGCTGAGAGATACAGAAGAGATTTCTAGTTGAAACATATCCCAAAGTACTTCAAGGTACACGACCCAGACAAAGCAGGCTCTAATGCCTACATGTTATATCATCAACAGCATTACCCAAATTTTCTACAGTTCTTTAATTTGTAAAAATGCCTGTCCTCTTCACCTTCATAGAGTCATGGATGGACACCAATCCAGTGTCCTCAGGAATCTCCTGCGAGCAGCCTGGGTTCCAAGTCCACAGTAAATTCTGTGCATGCCCAAATATAAGGCAAGAGATTTCCCCCCCCCCCAAAAAAATCACTCAAAAAATTAGAATTGTCTTACATTAGGGTTCTTATGAAAGCATATTAAAAAGTACTCTTGAAATTACTCAATTTGGAACTACAAAACCCTTTTAAAAAAACATGTTGCCCCAAAACACCTCAACCAATGCTAGTTGGGGGAGTTATAGGGGTCACTTCACACAACTGTAAAAACAAAACAAAAACAAGTTAGGCTGAGAAACTTAGCACACATTTAGCAACTGCAATGGTTGGACACTTCTGTTAAAACAGGACTTTTTAAAAGATCACTTTCAGAAGCAACACATAACAGCAAGTATTTCCCAACAGGCAAACAAAAAAACCAACAGTCCTAACCTTAGGCAGTGGGTACCTGTAACTTGGTATAAAATTTCCAAGGGCAGCATAATTAACTGATTCAAAAAGTGCCGCATCTCAAATGGCTCAAGTGAAAGCAGAGCTGAGAGGTTCTGCTAACCAGGCTGGAACTCTGCTGAGAGGTTCTGCTAACCAGGCTAGAGGATTCTAGGTGGCTCTGCTGAGAACCAAAACCCTGATGAAAAAGATGCCAGTGAAGAGTGTGGAAAAATTATTTCATGAACTCCAAGTGAAACCAAAACAAGAATTAATCCATTTTATACATGATGCATTCCCAATGTCTAACTGTAAGTAAATGCATAATCTAAGCAGATATTTGTTTATCTACATACTTACAACATTTACATATCCCCATCGGTCCAAAAGAAGGTTTGAGGAGCATCTCACTAGGAAAATCGGAGACGGTCTTTCATTAACAGTCAACCTGCTACTAAGGCATATATGGTCTCTGCTGAATCATAACATAAGTGCCCATCTATTAAACAACATACAGCAACATCCAGCATTCAGCCTTGCTCTGAGGAGTCAAAGTGATTCCAAAAGACAGTAAAGTACCAAAAGCATATTTGCAAGTAATTTTCAGCTGAAGCATTTGCCTGTCAAATTTTAGGGTTGCTTAAAGTCCAACACTCCATGCAGGACTTCTGGCTGCCCAAGAAGACTCCCACTGACTTATACATCAGTGAGTAAAAAGTTAGAAGATATTATGATCCTCACCTTCACTGATTTTGCCTTTTGGAAAATGATCAAATATTGATCAAAAATTGGATTTAATTCAGACTCTTCCTGGAACCCAAACTCAGTCCTAATGAGGTGGGCCTGTGAAGAAAGGGGTGAGGGTCACACTCAGCTAACACAATAAAAAGAAAGAAACTGTGTTCTAAAGTTTTCCTGAAGCTCAGACACCATAAACAGTCTGATGCTCCATATGCCTATAGAGAAAGTCCACCAATAATCCCAAGACCAGCCAACAAAAAATTAACTCCCTGTTACTGTCATTGCAAAAAGTTATCAGTTCAACCTCTGACAATATTTTTTACACCACAAATGCCACAGAGTTCTAGGAGCTGCCTCAGGCTACGGCCTTTCAAATTTCAGAGGTTACCTCTTAACCTCCGATCAAACACAATTCACATAAAATGCAGTGGAAGGACATCTGTAAATACACGCTCATCAGAACGTCCTAGCGTTTAACTATAAACATCATTCCACAAACCATTCAGTTCTCCGAGCAAGAGGTGGTAACCCGCTTATTCTGCAAATAAAGACCTTTAATTTTAATACCTTAGATGAAAACAGCAAGGACAGGAAGGAAAAGTTCAAAAATCAGGAACAAGCACACTCATAACTGGATTTAATCACAATTAAAACCAAAGAAAAACTACTTAACTACCTGCCCTCCAGCAGTGATCCCAGGCATAAATATTCCTTGAGTATTCTGACTGCCCATTATTCTGTATCCATAGGAAACACCCAGTTTGGCAAATTAGGGCATTTACCTCTAATGCTCAATACCCAAGGGCTTAAGTTCTTAACCTCAAAGATGTTGTAGTACTGAGTAATTCAGATGGTTAGAATTTTCCCAGCTTCTCTGTATTATACATATTGGAAGGATTATTTAAATGGTTTATGCACCACCAGCTTCTTAAACGGTCAAAAGTAGAGAAACAAGGTTGTGTTTTCTAAAATGAATGAAAATTACAACAGACCAGTAATGGGTTTTTTTAACCTTTAAATGGGATTTTCTACATTTAAAGAAAATATAAAACATGAGTACTTGCTTCTCACTTAACCCAGCATCCTGCAGGCTTTCCTCCCCCCTCCATAATAGTAACAGCAACAGAAGGTGTGAAAGGACACCTTCTAAATAACTTCTGAAACCAAATCACTGAAACCCCAAGATAAAGCCTTTCACTTAAATAGAAACAGTGAAAGACGTGGTACAATGTAGTTGCACAAAAAAACTCAAATAATGTCCCACCTGGGAATGCAACCCTGCCTGAGGGCCCACAAGAGGTCTAGGGCTTCCTGACAGACCAAGTCCAAGAAGGCTGGGCCAAATACTCCTTCCGCCTCCAGGAGAACTTCTTCCCTGCTGTTAACACGAGTTTGTAATTTATGTTCTTCCAACCCCCAGGCACACAATTCCCTCTGCCCAATCCTCTCTGGCCAGACACGCAGGCAGGAGGCCAAGAGTGTCCCCCCCCCCCCCCCCCCGCCGCAGCCAGAACCCAGGAAACGCTAAACACTAACTTCACCGAAGGCCGGCAGAGGGTGTGTGCAGGGCTAGTCCGGGGGTCCAGAGGAAGAAGACTGTTTCTGGGTAGATGGGAGGGCCCAGCAAAGTTAAAAAGGTGGAGAAACAGGCCCTGCCAGCAGAGGGACTGTAGGGACGAGAGATTAGCAGGGGACAGGAAAGCAAGTCCACCCTGGGGCAGGATGGGGTGTCACCACATATGAACAAGTGGCAAGGTTCCCTAGGACTGCATGCTGGCACACAGCAAGTGCAGGTGGCGCGAAAAGGGATTCCAGAGAGGAGGACGGATGGACGGCAGGTGCATTTCAGAGGGAAAGGGGACGGGACTGCGAGGAGGGGGTGGGGGGGACACGGTGTCCAAGAGTTGGCAACTGGGACTTGAGGGGTTACACTCACGGAGTCCCTGGAGAAAAGCTAGTTGGAGAAAGAAGAGCAAGGCAAAGGCCATTGGGGGGCCACCTCTGGTCTCCCCTGCCCTTCATCACTGCCCCCTACACACACACTGTGGCGCCGCGCCGTGAAGCAGATACTCACCTTTGCCACGGGCGCGCTCCTGCTGGTCGCCAGCTCGCGCAGGCTGGCGGTGGCGCTGCCGGCCGCCGCAGGGAGGAAGACTGGGGAGCCGGGGGCGCTGCCCGCCGCGCTGCCCCCGCCACCCACGAGCGCCGAGGCCGCCCCCGAGCCGGAGCCGGGGCCGGGGCGCGCTGGCGGGCTACCGCCGGGGCTGGCGCCAGCGCGGGGCCGCTGGCGGATGCCGTCCAGCAGGCGCACCAGCAGGATGTTGGCGGGCAGCTCGTCCACGCCGCAGCCCACCAGGATGCGGCACTCAGGGCAGCGCAGTTCGTGGCGCGAGCACACGATGCTCTCCAGACAGCGGCGGCAGAAAGTGTGCTGACACGGCAGCACCTTGGCCGTGGTGTCCAGGCGCTCCAGGCACACCGAGCACTCCAGCAGGTCCAGCAACGACGACTCGTCCATGTCCTCGCCCGCCGCCGCCGCCGCCGTGGCCGCCGCCCGCCGCCGCCGCCGCTCACCCGGCCTGTCGTCGTCGCCCTCGCTCTGCGCAGCAGCGGCGGCCGCCTTGGACGCGCACAGCCAGGATGCTCCGAGCAGCATGGGGGAGGCGCCGGCGGCGGCCGCGCGCAGCTGCCTACGTCCCGGGGCCGGAGCGGGGCCCGCCGCGGGCAGCGGGCATCAGGATCGCGGGTTCCGCCAGCACTTCCTTCACCCGGACTGGCGGCCCGAGGCTCCGGCCGCGGCAGTGCCAAGTGCTGCGCTGATTGGCCTGCGTGGTGAGCACCGGAGTTCCGCGCCCCGCGAGCCAACCCCCGGCCAGCCGAGCCCACCCAGTCCTTCGGAGTGCGGCGCCCGCGTCTGCGGGTTACACCTGTCCTGCCGCCTGTTCGCCCCACGCCGCACGGGGGCCCAGGAGCACCGCCGGGCACAACACTCAGCCGGCGCTGCGCTCGCAGTGGCCACCCGCGGCCCCGAACCCCGCGGCAGGAAGTGCGGGGAGCTGCCGCTCCGGTCCCCGGGGAGACCGGGGCTCAGCGTGCGCGCTCCCCCGCGCCGCTGGTGGGCCGCACCGCCCCCGCGGCGCCTCCATGCGCCCTGGGCCTGTCCACGAGTCCCTGCCCCCTACCCCGCAGCGGGTTCAGCTGGACCTTCCTCTTCCTCGGCCGCGAGCACGTGCGCGGGCAGCGCGCAGAGGTCACGGTCAGTGAGGAGCGCAGGAAAGGAGACGCTGCGCCCACTGGACCTCCCTACGCCTGGGCGCACACCGGCGACTAGTCCTGTCCCTTAGGGCACCTCTAGGGCTCCCGGGAACTCCGTGCGCGCCCTCCGGCGCAGGCTCGGCCCTGTCCCCTCCGGGCGCTTGGAGTCTTAGCTCCGGCTCTCGGCGAACCTCACAGAGGGATGCTTCGTCCCGACGCTGCCGCGAAGGAAAGTTTGGGCGGTGTTATCCCGACTGCCTTTCTCGCCAGCGCCGGCAAGCAGCTGGGAATAGGGCCAACACCCGGGCATCCTCCTCGACGACTCCCCGCAGCGCTCCCGGTCGGGTCCCCCTTCCAGGCGGTGCGCAGAAGTGACAAGCCTGGAGCTGCGGGTATGGGTGCGGGGACGCCCCGCGAAGCAGAAGGGAAAGGCGTTCGGGTTGGCTGAGGCGCCCTCGGACTCCTCCCGGCGGCAGCCCGCCCTCCCCGGAGTCGCTGGTCCGAGGCCGGCGCCGCTGCCCGCTGGACCCGCACCCTTGCGCAGGGCACCCGGCTCCGCGCCGCGCCCACTGCGGCGCAGTCTCGTGAACCCCGCTCCAGTTTCTCCTCGGGAGGCGCAGAGGAAGGGGAATTCGCGCTCTCCTTCCCGACGCCCCGGCTTCTGGGAGCGTCAGAGCAACGGAAGTACGTACGGAGGACCGGGAGCCGCAGGGAAGTTTGGCAGTGGGCTGGGGTCGACCGCGAAGATTTCCTGCAGTGCGCTGCCCCCTCGTGGCCGCTTCGGGTTCCCGGCGCTCCCTGTTCCCATCCTGGCCCGGCCCCGCACAAACCATGGGCCAAGGGCTAGATGCTACAAAGCCAGATAGTTTTGGGGTATTTGGGGTATTTTTTTTTAAGATTTTATTTATTTATTTGGGAGAGAGCGAGCGAGCGAGCAAGAGAGCACAAGCAGGGGGAGACGCAGAGGGAGAAGAGAAGCAGGCTCCCCGCTAAGCAGGGAGCCTGGTGCGGGGCTGGATCCCAACACCCCGAGATCATGACCTGACCCGAACCGACTGACCCACCCAGGCACCCCAAAGCCAGATAGTTCTTGCTAGGGCTAATAGCAGAAGAGGTGTTGAGGGCCCGCCTACCAGCCAAGCTAACCTGTGGTTCGTGAAATTAAGAGTACCTTTTTTGACTTTTCAGGGAGAAAGTAATATTTGTTGTGGCTTAAATGCCAAGAACGTGCCTATGCATTATTTCTTTTTAATCCTCTAAACAGCCCTGTGACATAATTATTTTAACCTCATTTTACATGTGAGGGAGATAAGGTTTATAGTTATGAAATCATTGAGGCTGAATTTTGTTAATTTTTGTGTCTCCAGAACCTAATACATACTAAGATCACATTACATTGGATTATGGAATATGGAGCTTCCCTATAGGCTACATATTTTTACTCTGTAAGATCCCCAGGGCAAGGGCAGTTCTTGGCACATAGTATGTGCTCAATGAAGATTTGTAGAAATAATGAAATAAAGGTCTCAGAATCATCACCTAATGTTGTTTTGAACATGCATCTTAACATCTCAGTTCCAGGTATCCTGAGCTCATACCAGGTTGCCAGTTCCTAGAAACCTGGCGAGCTACTTTGTGGATGTCTTGATAGTGTGGATTTCAGTATGTATTATTCACATGAGCACTGGCTACCCTGTGAGATGGATGGCATCCCTGAGCTGCCTGGCTGTCTGGAACCTGGGAGCAGACTTCCCAGGAGGGCCAGAGGCCATGTCACAGTGCCCAGAAGCACCTTCACATTTTCCTCCTTTTACTCTTGGACTCTCCCTCAGGAACAACAAAGGGAAATTCTCAAGAGAACCCACAGAATGTTTGATCCAAAAGCAGGTGGCATGCCAGAAACCAAACCAGGTTTAAAATGAGGAGAATAGACTGAGAATCAGGAGCACCTCACAGGACCCCAGGTTAAGAGCTGGACCAGCTTATTGCAGAGGGACCACAATGTGTCTTGCTCTCCATTCTTCTCTCTATGATGTTATGCTCTTTCCGTCTCTTACACCTGCTGCCTCTACTTTCCCAACCCACATGAGAGGAAACACTGTCAAAGCTCCAAAAGCATTTCATCCGATGGCTTCAGTCACTGAAAAAAGATACTCATCTGATGCTGTCATGGGCTGGAAGTTTTAAAACCCTATCATCTAGCTTGGCCCAGATGGTCACTCTCTGGACCACAATGTGCTGGCCACAGGAGCAGGATCATCTAAAACCTGGCAGCACACTCAGGCATCACACAGGAGGAGAGGTAAGAATTTCTAGGATAAGGGGCATGCCATGCAGACAGGACAATAGACGCACATGCCAGGGACCCAGAGTCACCCTTCTGTGCTCAGCTTCCCTCTCTATGTGCTCAATGAAGATTTGTAGAAATAATGGCCTCTATGGCCAAAATGGCCTCTATGGAGGCCATGCAAAAGCAAGTGCAGGGCCACTGAGCCCCACCTTTCTCAGACCTCCTCTGCTTCTACTCTACCCCTTTATAACTCCTGCCTTAACCAACTCCCACAGCAGACAGGTTGCAATCCCAAATGTACTCAGAGGCAACACAGGGCATGGAAATTCATGAAGCAGTGCAAAGTGGATGAAGCAATAGAGCATGGCAGGGCCTGCACCTTGCAAAGGGGGTAGTGTTACTCAGCTCCAGCCAATCACATGTGGCCTCGAGAAAAGGAGGGCTTAGTATTGCCAGATCTTCCTACTTTTCAAGAGAAGTTGGAAGGCCTGCTTTTTTATGTGAGATCTCCTGATGTTCAATAGTTGGCAACCGATTCAGTTCTCAAAAAAAACACACCATATTAGCCAAACAAAATGAATGCATGGCCAAATTGGCCCACAGGCCACCAGCTTGCAGTCTGAGATTGAAGTAGCCAAGTAAAATGTACTACAGTGTAAAAGAGCTTAAGGGTGTGAACTAAATAGTTCAAGTATTACAAATACAGTGTTATATTACTCAGTTAAATGTGCACATGTTCAATAAGGCAACTATATAAGTCAATGATTGAGAAGACCTGGCTTAACAGCCACTCATAGGAAAAGATCTTGGGAATTGAATCGACCACAAGCATAATGTGAGCCAACATGAGTCATCAACGTAGTATGACTGCCTAGAAAAGTAATGAAATCTTATGATGCATTAATGGAAGTTAAGGGACTGAATATGGAAAGAAATAATCGCATCATACCTTGGGCTTGTCAGATCCCATTTGCAGGATTACTGTCAATTCTGGATACCAAATATTAATGACAGGTGGTAATTGGATCTAGAAGCCTCACCCATGAGTTTAGGATGAAGGAAGAGGTGTCTGTCCAAAGAAGAGAAAGCTCAGAGGAAACAGGATGGGTTGCTGTATGTCAGGTTTTTGGCTGCCCAAGATCTGAACTCCTTCTTAGATTTGGGAGATTATCCACTTGGGGAAATTTGTTTTTCCAGCTGGGGTGTGGGGATGTGACCCAGGCTCTGCCCATTGAGAGCTGCCCCCATCCCCCATGCCCTGAGAGGTGGAAGGAGTGTGGCAGATGCAGCATCATGGAGTTCCAGCTGCAGGGGCACGTCGGGGAGGACAGAGGGGCCAGCCAGGTGGTATCTCGAGGGGAGGGGACAACTGTTGTCACCAGACCAGCCCCGGGCATGATTGGCATGGTGAGCCTGGGCATGGCCCCACTGCTTTGCCAGACTTCCTGGTGATCCTGTGGATGTCCCAGTTTTCCTTAAATAGTTCCTTTTTTAGTTAAATCAGCCAGAGTCTGTCGCTCTTGTTTGTAACAGGGTACTCTAATTGATACACATTATCTATTATGAAACAGAGACCGGTGAAGGCCCTCAATATGAGACAATTGTCACTATGCTGAACAGCAAGTCCTCTTGGCTTTCATGCTGGAAAGGTATCCAAGGGAGCCACCCAGAGCACCGTCCATTCGTTCCACAAACAGTTCCTGAGTGCATTGTACATCAGGTGCCAGGTGAGAGCAGAGCCTGCAGACCAGGACCGGCAGTGGGGTGCAGTGAGATGAGCCTGTCTCTGTGTATGCAGGAACCCTAACGGGGCCAACTCAGGCAAGTGAAATCCCTTCTGTGAACCTCACCTATGTCTTGTATAAACTGGCAGGCAAAAATATCTCACCTCTTTAGAGGCTTTGAGGCCCTGAAATTTCTAAGATTAAATGAAATATTAGAAGGGATATTGGTTTTGCCTTGTTATTAGGAAGAAAACTAAAATGAATTAAAGTTACAGGGAGGCAGTTTCCAGTGAAACATAGAGAAGGGTTTTTTAATAAGGCTGAGTTGTCCAACAACAGCATCAGCAGTCCTATGAAGTAGGAGCCCCAAAAGAATTCAGGCACAAATTATGTGTGTAAAGAATCCAGTAAAGCACCTCTGGTCAGCCCAGCACTGCCTGCTTTGGGGAGCCCCCATCCCTGGTCCACTTGACCGCTCACTGTGCCTGCACCTGTGTCCCCAACAGACCTTGTGGTCAAAGCTGGCCAATCAGAATCGTTTGTCCCTTAGATGATCAGTTCAGGGCAAGAACTTTTTTTTTTTTTTTTTTTTAAGATTTTATTTATTTATTTGACAGAGAGAGATGCAGCGAGAGAAGGAACACTAGCAGGGGGAGTGGGAGAGGGAGAAGTAGACTCCCCGCTGAGCAGGGAGCCCGATGCAGGGCTTGATCCCAGGACCCTGGGATCATGACCTGAGCTGAAGGCAGACGTTTAACGACTGAGCCACCCAGGCACCCCAGGGCAAGCACTTCCTAGCAGCACCTGAGATTTGGCATATAGATATAGATATTGAAGGAGAGGGGGTTCTCCCTTCCTTTTGGATTCTGAACCTTAAAGATATAGACCCTAGGATTTCAGTGGCTACCTTTCCTTTCACGTGTGAAGGCCTGCTAGAGTGGGTAGGAGTCCATGAATGAAACTATACCTAGAGCATACATGAACCATTATAACGCTGTTTTTACTTAAGATGGTTTGAGCTGGATTTCTGTCACTTGCAACCAAGTGAATTTCACCCAAAACATACCATCCTGTGGCTGCCCAGACCCCATCATTAACCTAAGTGCCCAAGTTTAAGACAGGAGCCCACCCTGGAGGCCTCCCTCAACTCAGGCCCTTATATATACCTAGTTACCAATTTTTTTGCAGGTTCCTAACATCATAATGGATGTGTATCCCCCAAGTGCTTCCCATTTCCATTTCTTCTCACCATCTCTAACTGGACCATGGCGCTTCCTTCCATAGCCTCCCCTCCTCCCATCTGCTCCAGATCTATGCTGCGGAGCCAGCCTTGCTTCTCAGTGCAGGGCTTCTGCCTTCTCCCAGCTGGTTTTCCATGGGCTGTGACTCTTCATCTTCCAAGCTCTTTCCCAAACTTGCACCTTCTTTCCCATGCATGTTACTTGTGCTGTATCTCTCTTCCTGTGGAAACCCATCTATCTCACAGACCACCTCCTCCAAGAAGCCCTGCCTGATAGCCTCTCTTTTGAATCCACTTGGCCCTTTCCCCTGCATCTTTTGTATTCTTCCCTACCTTTATATTTATGTTGTAGCAGTCTTTTAGCCCCTACCAGCCTACAAACTCCTCAAGGGCAAAGACTGTATTTTATTGGTCATTATGACCTGTCAAAAATGTTCTGAGCAGAGTAGGCATTTAATAAAAATCTGCAGAGTTGGACTAAAATGAGTTTGAAAGGGCTGAACCGGTTGACCTCTAAATTCCATCTCACTCCAAGACCACATGAGATCATAACAAATGCTTTTCAGCATCTAAGATCTGGATCTTCTGTTGCACTTCCTTTTTATAAAAAGGAATGAATCTCTCAAACTTAATTTCACATAGTATGTGTTGTATGTACGAGCATGAGGTCATAATAGCAAGACTCCTAATAGCTGTGGAACTCGTGGCTTCCAGTACTTATAATGTTCATATTTGTAATGCATGGAGACAAGGCAAGCGGGAGACACACACCACCACTCGGTCCACAGACCTGACTCTTCAGTTCTCCCTTTTCTGCAAAGCACATGGACTTCTTTCCACTCAACATCTGCCCCTCCAAATCCTTATCTCTTGTTCTGATCTCCAGAGCAAGCTCCCTTCGTTTCTATTTTCGGTGGATATGAGCACCCTTTCAGTTGGTAGGGCAGTGTCGTAGGCCCCAGAGAATCGGCAGGCAGAAAGTTCATAGCCCATCTGCAGGATCTGCAGTCTGCTTGTGAAGTCAGGCCACCTAATGAAACATGTTACCATGAAGGGCAACAGACGTGTCAGCCAGGAGCGCTCCAAGGAGGAGGCGCTAAGGTCTCATGGATGGACTGGATTTGCCTGAGCTAGAGGGGAGACGACCCCCAGGGCAGGGAGAAGAGTATCTGCAAGGTCAGAGGTGGAGTGTGAAGCATGGAGAAAAAACCTCCCTGGCAGATCAGGGAGTGATGGGTTTGCAGAGTAAGTAGTCAAAGGCATAGTGTGGAAGTGCTAGAAAGTCAAGGATTAGCTGGACCCTGAGGCCCTGAAGAGCCATCAAGGGTCTCTCCCAGGGCATTGCGATGTTTAGGAAGTTGGGCAGCCGTGAAATGCTGTCATCTGGGGCAAGGAGGAATCGGAAGCCAGGAGACACAAGATTGGTTAACAAATAACATACATAACAACGTGAATGAGCTGAATGCCACCGAACACGTAAAATGGTTAAAACAGTAAGGTTTTTTTTTAAATTTTTTTATTCTTATGTTAATCCCCATATATTACATCATTAGTTTTAGATACAGTGTTCCATGATTCATTGTTTGTGCATAACACCCAGTGCTCCATGCAGAATGTGCCCTCCTCAATACCCATCACCAGGCTAACCCATCCTCCCACCCCCCCCTCCCCTCTAGAACCCTCAGTTTGTTTTTCAGAGTCCATCGTCTCTTATGGTTTGTCTACCCCTCCGATTTCCCCCCCTTCATTCTTCCCCTCCTGCTACCTTCTTCTTCTTTTTTTTTTTCTTAACATATATTGCATTATTTAAAACAGTAAGTTTTATAGTAAGTATATTTCACCATAATTTAAAGAAATAGAGATAAAAACTGAAACGACATTGGAGTAGGGGTCTGGGTGCTAAGGACCTTGGGGCCCTGCAGGAGGCTGGGCAACAAGCAGGTGGAGCTACCAGAGCTATTCAAGCGGGTCACGGAGTGAGAGGCCCCTGCCAGGCACAGCCCCAGGGTGAGGTCCAATTAATACGCTGCCTCCCCTTTACAGGCAAGGAAATTGAGGCAGAGAGACGATAAGTAACTTGCCCAGGGTCACACAGCTCCACAATGGAACAGTCAGGATTTACAAACAAAGAATGGAACTCCAGAGTCTCTTTTATATCCTCCCAACCCCTGGAGCTCATGAATAAGGCAAGAGCTGAAAATGCACACTTGAAATCATCAGCTTCTAGGCAGCAAGAAGACGGGGGGGGGGGGGGGGGGGGGGGGGGGGGGGGTGTATTGGGGGGGGGGGGAGCGGGGCTGTTCGGTGGGGGGGCGGGGTGAACCGGGGCAAGTTACTTAGGGGGGGGGGGAAGGAGAGAACAAG